>NC_040026.1:21685683-21991846 GCF_000972845.2 Larimichthys crocea | reverse complement strand
TCGATTCTCTCAGATAGAGCACTGTCTCAGTAGCTAACTTCAAGGTGCTATCTGGAGAAGATGCTCGAGAACAACCGACGTTCCTTCCCCAGTTGAGCATGGGTGGTCTAGAGTGGACCAAGATGGTAACTTGCAGCTCTCCATAGACTGGTTCAGTCTCCATTGGTCCCACAAGCAGTACTTGAGTTCTGTCCTGCTCATGCAAGAGGGACTGTGTCACTCCTAAATGTCAAGTGTGTTGCCAACAACTTGGCCTGCACTCTGACCTATGCCATTGCAAGACATTGTTAAAAAACCAGAAGGGATGAACTGCTGATGAGGAACAACCTTTAATCCTGTGATGAGGATTTCGCGAGGGAGTTTGATAGTGGTTGGGCCTTGAATGATGCAAGTGTGTGGAAAATGTCGTTAAAATATCAATAAAATTTCCTGACCATGCCTAAAGGCCATGACCTTGACTTTTTACAGTAAAGTCAATGTCATAATTGGGTTTACCACCCCTTAAAAAACATAGGAATCCATGTCTCATTTGTTATTTGTTATACTTGTTTTTAGATTTTCAGCTATGTCCGTGTTCTGCTTATTTTAGTGCATTTTTCTAAAACGTCATGTCTATATAAGCCTGAAAATCACCCCCTCCAAATCAGACATTGGGTAAATGATACATTTTCTGATCCTCAGATCATACCGGTATTCGTGTTTGATTTGTTTCTCTGATGCTCCCTGGTGCCACGAATTTAAAAGACAAAAGATGACATAGGCGGGAAATGGCAGGAAATGTGTGTGATTGGAAGTTTGAAGGCTCCAGGGGTTGGCTGTTCACTTATCCAAAATGTTCACAAAGGATTTAAATGAAAGCTCAGAGCTCTCCCCTTTTAAAATGTACCAAACATAAACAAAATAAAAATCTTCCAATAGCTATAGGTTAAATGATATCTAAATATTTCTAAACATGGTTGGCATTAATCTTATGCTTAAAAAGAAAGCATAAGATATAAAATACAAAAAACATTAAAAAAAATAAAGATTAACTTAATAGTTTAAACCTGGTCTAAATCTAGACGCTGATTAAACGTTAAATCGATGTCTACATTTTAAACATACTGTACTTAATCCTGACTGTTAGAATGTTTAACATCATCATGGGCCACCCTTTATACAATTTACAGTTGTTTTTTGGTCAGTATTCATTATTTATTCAGTCGTCTAGATTTGGTCTAAAAATCAGACGTTGATTGAGTCTTGATTTAGACTGTCTAAATCGAGTCTAAATTTAAACTATACTTTACATTGATCAATGACTGTAAAAATGTTTTAATCCATCACTTGGCTACCATTGTATCCAATTTACAGTTGTTTTTTTAATGTAATATTTAATAATTAATGGATTACTTAGACTAGACGTCTAATAGACGTCTAATGCTCAGTGGATTGCTTATACCTGATATTTCAATGTGTTCTGTGTGAGCCTACTGCAATAGGGACAAATCTAACTGCACTGTAATAATAAAACGTTTATGCCTATGAGAAATAAAGGTTACACGTTTAAGTAATTGACAAAACCATGGGGTGAAATCTAACCCAGAACGAATGCAATTTTACCAGTAGGTGTCTTCGTCACACCACAAACAGAAGCTGGCAGTGGGCAGTTCTTTGAAATATGTCCGTATCCTCATTGGCACAAGTGGCTCGTTGGTCTAGGGGTATGATTCTCGCTTTGGGTGCGAGAGGTCCCGGTTTCAAATCCCGGGCCAGCCCCTTTTGGGTTGGCCTTTAATTTCTAGAATTTAAGGCGCTTTATTGACCTCGTACTTAGTACAATACAACACATGTTAACTCTGTGCCAAAAGTGTACTCACAGAGAACAAACAAAAAAATAATATTCCATCAACTAACATACAAAACAACTTTAGTTCAGTGTGGTAATGTGAAAAACCTCCAAAAATTATCCATAACTTCATTTTCCCCGTGAAATTTGCATGAACTGAAGACAAGTCCACTTCAGACATGTACAATACTGGTTCTTCTTTAGTTTTAGATAACGGGATTAACAGATATACACATTAGGTGCGAAAGTGAGTGACAGAGAAAACAGATAAGACTCTGTGAGAGTATCCAACCTGAGGCTGCTCTCTCACCACAATGCAACATCTCCTTTACACATTGAATAACAATGTTTAGGGTCTGTCCACATCACGTGTGCATTCATCAACACTGATGGCCTTAAATGAGCCTTAGCTGAACTTCATTCAACTGTTTTTACATACTGTCTGTGCATCCATGAGTTCTGTATTTAAAATGTTAATATATCCATTAAAATCACCTTTCCTGAACAAGTTGAAGAAACAAAAATGTAAAAACCTTGTGGCTCACCATCAGTTAGAATTTAAGCTATTAGTTGACCATGGACAGGCAGCTGGGTTAAAAGAGGACTGGTGTGTATCCATTATAGGACTATATATTTCATTCAGTGCTGATACCTCCTCAGCATCCACTGTTTGCACCTGTCTCACGCAGATCGAAAACACTTACACGATCGCTCATTTTCTGCGCAAGTCATAACGCAAGCCGAGGGGACCAGGCAAAGATTCCCAGCTCTAGTTCAGAGGCAGAGCGGTTGTCCACCAATCAGAAGATCGGCAGTTCGATCCCCTTCAGTCTGCATGTCAAAGGTCCTTAGCAAAGATACTGAACCCCAAATTGCTCCTCAAGGTTGTTACCATTGGTGTCTGAATGAGATACGGACTATAAAGTGCTTTGAGTGGAGGGAAGACTAGAAAGACCAGTGTCCGATCAGTCATAACTCACTCTGGCTTGTTTTTGATTCAGACTGGTCAGCTATTACGTGTTATTCTACCTAAAACTATACCACTGTATGTACTGCTCCACCTGAATAAACAGCTGCATTCCATTCAGGTTTCTGTGTGCCAGTTCTCGTATTGTGCATTCTGCTTAAGTCCATGGCTCCCATCATGAATGTTATTAGTTTCACCTGTTTTTTTTGTTGTTTTTTTTTTGTTTGTTGTTTTTCAAAAATGTTTACTGTGAGGAGGCCTACTGTGCTAATGTTAGTAGGCTACTTACCATACTACAACTAGTATAGTTCTCCACCTCCACACCTAACAGGACCACCACCTTGCCAACCCCAGTTTTCTAACAGTTACCAGGTGAGGAATCAAGGCGAAAGGCCACAGGCCCAGATGGCAGACATCCTGCTCTCTCTGCGAACCTAACAGATTTTCTATTTTTCACATCAGCCGATTAGAGTACTCTATGTCTCTTACACTTCTTAGACTGTTCTGTTTGTGCCAAGACAGACAGACAGGTCTGAACACTGACAGCATCAAGACAGACAGACAGGTCTGAACACTGACAGTATCAAGACAGACAGACAGACAGGTCTGAACACTGACAGCATCAAGACAGACAGACAGGTCTGAACACTGACAGTATGAAGACAGACAGACAGGTCTGGACCACTGACAGCATGAAGACAGACAGGATAAAGACAGACAGGTTTGTTTCCCTAACAGAAGACAAAATGAGTCAGTCCTTATTTTTTATTATTATTATTATTATTATTATTATTATTATTATTATTATTATTATTATTATTATTCTTTCAGTGAGCACATCCCCCTGTATTATAGATATATATTAGTTATTACAGGTGTCTGTGGTTAAATAAGTCTCACACAGCAGCACAGCCTGTCTCACAGCACAGCCTGTCTAACATCACAGCCCTGTCTAACAGCACAGCCTGCCTCAACACAGCCCATCTAACATCACAGCCCTGTCTCACAGCTCAGCCTGTCTCACAGCACAGCCTGTCTCACAGCTCAGCCTGTCTCACAGCTCAGCCTGTCTCACAGCACAGCTCAGCCTGTCTCACAGCACAGCCTGTCTCACAGCACAGCTCAGCCTGTCTCACAGCCTGTCTCACAGCTCAGCCTGTCTCACAGCCTGTCTCACAGCTCAGCCTGTCTCACAGCACAGCTCAGCCTGTCTCACAGCCTGTCTCACAGCACAGCTCAGCCTGTCTCACAGCCTGTCTCACAGCACAGCTCAGCCTGTCTCTCAGCCTGTCTCACAGCCTGTCTCACAGCACAGCTCAGCCTGTCTCTCAGCCTGTCTCACACCCTAGCCTGTCTCACAGCACAGCTCAGCCTGTCTCTCAGCCTGTCTCACAGCCTGTCTCACAGCTCAGCCTGTCTCACAGCCTGTCTCACAGCTCAGCCTGTCTCTCAGCTTGTCTCTCAGCCTGTCTCACAGCTCAGCCTGTCTCACAGCCTGTCTCTCAGCCTGTCTCACAGCCTGTCTGCAGACAATGCCCTCCTGTGGTATCTTCTTCTTCTCTGCCCCTCGTGGTGAGTATGAGAACTGTCTCCCGCCTACCCGCTCTCGGCTCGCGCACACACATGCGCGCGCACACACAGCCTGTGTGTTTGTCAGAGTGGATCCGAGGGAGCGGAGCTAGCCGCCATTTTCTCAGCGTCTCTCCCTAAAACGAGAGAAAAGGGCTCGCGTCAAACTGCCGTCTGGATTACCGATCTCTCAGCGGGAATCGGATTTTTCGGTGACGGATTGCGGTGAAATCGCCTACATTTGAAGTAAACCGGGGTAGAAAGGACGGTTTCACGGCCTTGTCTTGATATATTCGGCGAGCTAGCCGAGGCGAGCAAGGTGTAGATCGTTGATTCGCCCATTGCATGAATCCGGAACGAGCCCGAGCGGCTCCGTGAGCTGGGCCTCTTTCTTTGCTGTTTTTTTGGGGGTTAATCAGTTTTTTTATTTTTTATTTTTTGGATTAATTAAATGGCAGAGTGATCGAACCGAGCCGTGTTTTTCGTGTTAGCACCGTTGGGTTTTTTCCACCAGAAAGCTGCAGAGGGGATTGTTGCCGAAATTCCCTCGGATAGTGCAACCTCGTCACGTGGTAGGTTCCTCCTTTTTCTTTGTTAGCGAGCTAGCTTCGGCTGGCAGGGTCTACTCCCAACTTCTCGGGCTTTTGGACACACGCACACACCGTGTGATTAAACCCACTCGAGTCCAGCAGAGGACACGGGCCCGCCGTGGATTTCCAACAACAGGCTGCCTGTATTTAGTCTGATTGCGATGCGCGGCGTGTGTGTGTGTGTGCGCTCCGCTGTTTAAAATAAGTTGTGATGCAGAGACACTGGAGGTGTCTTGTTGTTGCTTGTGATGTTTCACCAGCTGGGTTTGAATCCGAACTTATTCACTGAAATCCAGCCCCGGTGCGAGCGCAGGTTGCGTAGTCACCGACTGAAATGTTTACGTTCCTAACGAGCTTTGCGTAGAGGTTTATTCCACATGAATATGAATGATGAGCAGCTGAAGCTGACACACACCGAGCCGCTCGCTGCAGGTTGTGTTTCTTACATCAGCAGCTTTGTGGGCTAACGTTAGCCACGTTCATCTGCGCGCAGTGTGCACGGTGACATGTTTAAAGACACGCACACACACACACACACACACACACACACACACGGTGAGGACAGACGTGTGCAGGAAGAATAATTGAAATGTTGTAAACATGAGGAAGACATTTTGCTGGTTCTGCTCGGATGTGTCCTGCTTCTTCTTCCTTTTGTCGCATCTCTGTGCCATAATGCATCACGGATTGAAGTGATGCATCTGCTCTGCTCGGGGATTGGGTTTCCTGTCCGGTACCGTGGACGGGTTCGGTGTGTTTGGAGCGGAATGGCGTTTTTTTTTTTTTTTTTTTTTTAGGTGGATGAAGTGCATTGCATAATCTGCTTCGGAAATACCAACATGGCGTAGTGCGCGCTGACTAGAAACTGCGGTGAAATACTGAGCCCCCATTCATCTGAGCCTGCAGACACAGAGGAGATGCAGCTCGGCTTTTATCAGCTCTTTTATGTGAAGGGAGGCTTTTTAAAAGTTTGCCTTATATGCACACACACACACACACAGAGGCAGTGTGTTTGTGGTCGACATGTTAACCATTCATACAATACTCCACCTTCATCGCGGTCGCCTCTCTTTACATATGTAATCTAAGAGTCGTGTTCGATAAACTGAAGAGCTTCAGCTGAATTTCACATATGAACATAGTCGGGGATGACATCATGTGCTTTGGACTAAAGCTGGGCCCTAAATCCACCTACTTACTTCCACTGGCTGTGTGGAAACCCTGCTGCACACTGACTTATCAGGGCACATGTAGGACGGCGGGGTTTGGATCGTCTGCGTCGGCCTTTCCTGTTTCTTCCTTAATAAGAATTGAATTTCCAAAAGCTTATTTTCTAAAAGAGGAGCCTTGTAAGTGAACGACAATGAAGGCTTGTTCACACACGCATGGGTGTAGCGGGAATTATTTATTGGCCTGTGATGTAGCTCGGATGTCTGCTGTTATTCCATCTATATCATTAGCATCCCATCCACCAAAGTCATAGTGAGATCATTTATTATATTTTGGGCGTTTAAGTCATGGCAGAAGGCCTTTGTGGATAAATACATTAATGTGATTACAGTGGAGTCACTGCTGTGAGCGGTGTGATCGTTAAATTTGGTCATCGTAGATGTTCCTCCTCGAGTGTTTTCCCGCTCCCTCTTTGTGGGATCAGCTTGAACAAACCTCCAAAGAGTAGGTCAAAGAAATGTTAATGAGTCACCACCGGTTAATTTGATTAGGCCTTTAACGAGATGAATGCAGATTTGTTTTTGCGTCTGTAAGACTTATGAAGCGCTAATATCGCCGCACGTTCATTTTAATATGTCTGCTGCCAAATATTGTGAACATGTTACTTTGTTTTTGGGTGGTGGTTTAGTAATTTTCCACTGTCTAAAGGCTCACAGAACCTGTATGACGAGTATGTTAGTTGTGTGTTTTATTGTATATGTACATCCTGCCTTTATGTTGCTGTTCACCTCAGTAATATTCAATAAGGGGAAATATGTAAATATAAATATCTTATGTTTATTCACATAAAGCCTCCCATTGGCTTTGAGGCTGATGTGTTTAAAGTTTTATTTTTAAGCTGTCATGTTATTCTTTACTCGATTACTTCACTGTTCACTTTATGCACGTCTATAATCTAAAGGCGGAGCTGTTAGTTTTAGTATTAAATCCATATTTAAACATTTTATGGAGCGTCTATATGTTTGTTTACACTACGTGTTTAGCTTGAGAATTGTTAAGATATCTCCACCCAACACCCTCCCACACCACCTCCGATCAGAGTCTGATGTAGTAAGGTTTTATTCATGTCTGTGTTTAACTTCATGTCCTGTCTTCCCCTCTGCTCCTGTCTTTCCGTCCAGGCTGTCCTCAGGTGGGGCAGTAAGCGGGTGGTGTGGAGCAGGCCGCGGTGCCCGTCCCTCTGCACTGCATGGCTGCGATGGCGCCCGCTCTCACCGACGCCCCAGCCGAAGCTCACCACATCCGCTTCAAACTGGCTGCCCCATCCTCAAGTCTCTCACCGGCCAGTGCAGAGAAC
The DNA here is from genome assembly GCF_000972845.2 of Larimichthys crocea. NCBI lineage: Eukaryota > Metazoa > Chordata > Actinopteri > Sciaenidae > Larimichthys > Larimichthys crocea. The sequence continues at coordinate 21,984,365 of NC_040026.1, read as the reverse complement.
AACGGTAACGCCAGCAACATCCTTCTCCACAGCAGCGGCCCCGCTAAGTGCAAGGCCAACTCCGAAGAGTGCCCTCTCGACTTTTGTGGCGGCGACCAGGAACAGCAGCAACAGCAGCAGCCCCAAGCCGACTCCGTGGCTCAGGCCTCGGCCCTGAGCAAGCTCCAGCCGCTGGTGGCTTCTTACCTGTGCTCTGATGTGACACCTGTCACCACAACTAAGGAGTCAATCAAGCTGCAAGGTGTCCTCATCAAACAGTCTGTGTTGAAAAGCCACAGAATACTCAACGGCGGAGGAGACTTCCTGTTGAGGAAGAGGCAGGCGATAGAACTCTCTGGTGGTCAGCTCAAAAGCCTCATGAGTGGCAGCACCAACGGAGGTGGCCAGCCCATGGCACCTGTCAACGGCCTGGCCAAGAAACTGGCCACTATGTCTGGCCCTGGCTGCGTGGTGGCAGTGAACGGTGACAAGCCTTCTGCCACCACAGACTCTCAGTCCCAGAGCCTGCCCTTGGACTCCGAGACCTTGACAGCTACTTTATCAGGGCATATCCCGATGAAAGGAACCCTTAAACAGAAGCATTCCTCTGGGGTTTCTCAAAATACAGATGGAAAAAACCTTGAACCACAAGTGCTTCAGTCTGTTGCACTTTCCCCTTTTACCCATGATAACCCTAACCCCACTGAACAAGCGAATTTGGAGGAGGCTGATTCACACACGCCTACCAGTCAGTCACAGGGTTCTGATAGGGAGAGACCAGGTAGCAGCCAGCAGGGCTCCCCGTCTTGCACACCTGCACCACAGACTCCCCTACCCTGTAGCTCTTCCTCAGACAGCCTTGACGCTCACGTCAGGGAGCGCACCCTTCTCAACAGCAGCCGCCAAGCTGAGATCGAGAGCCGGCTACGGCGCCTGCGCAAACGTCTTCAGGTTGTACAGGCCAAGCAGGTGGAGAGGCACATCCACCAGCAACTCGGCGGCTTCTTGGACACGGCTCTCAACCGTCTACTGGTCGGTAACCGCAAATCGGAGGCGGCGACCCCCACGGCTACATGGAGGACTGGACGCCACTCTTCCTCAAACAACAGAGATGGCCTCAGTCGCTTCCTGAAAAGCGGCGCCATTCCCTTGGAGCTGGAGAGGCTGTACCTGAGCGGGTCGGCCAACCTGCATTCAGCAGAAAGCGCCTTTGACTCCGATGTAACAGAAAGTAGCTCTGGAGGGGACTCTGATCTGGAGGAGGAGGAGCTGGCCAGAGTGGACATTGAGCAGCGACATGTGAAAATGTAAGTACAAGAGTTGACATCAAACGTACGTAGGGCGGTACATGCACATGACTTAGGTTTAAAAAGGCTTCACAGGGAAGAGTAGTAACATGTTACATTACACTGACGGTGCATGCAGCTCTTTAACTGTCCTGTGAAAGCCCCTGTATTCCTGTTCAGGCCTAGCAGGTGCTAATGACAATCATAACTGCCCGCTCTGCTTCAGCAGTGGCTGGGTCAAACTCCAGGGAGGGGTGGAGATACCATTCGACCAGAGAGCATGTGTAACCGTGTGGGTGGTGTCGCCCCGTGGAGAACGCGCAGGCTCGAATGGACACCAAGTAAAAAAGCTCTCGTCACACGGCGCTTCCTCCTGAGAGGGGGGGCAGAGGCTGAAACTGAACGTTGTGTTTATCTGCAGAGCGAGCGCCCACAGAGCCGCCAAATGTTTTGATTTAAACTGAAACCACGATGAAACAGAGCCGCGCGTCGGTGCTGCTGGTTTCTGCACAAGGTGTTGGTTTTATGTTTTTAGATGTTGCCTGTTGTGATGTCAGGTTTAGCTCAGCAGGAGCGTGCGAACGTTTTCCATGGGAAGTTCACAGCAGAGCGCTCGCCTGTGTGTCGTTAGTGTGTGAGGGGAAAAATCCAGCAGGTGGGTCAGCAGCGTTAATGGGCTTACTGACCTGTTTTAGATTGGGTAGATTATTAACAATGTGGCTAAGAACACTGATTTTTATTATCCTTTGCTGTGTTGACTTTAGACCTTTGACCCAAATATCTCTCTAACGTAACAGGAAGTGTGTGTTTGTGTGTGTGGGTTGCATGCAGCTTTCAGAAGCAATGCGTGTAATGTGTTCGTACTGAGTTTGTGTTGTTTAAGGTCAAAGAATCCGAAGCTTGTGTGCTAATTCACAGCGTGTCACTTTGAAGAAGACGCTGGTTCACGTGGCCTCAGACTGGAGGAGCCATGGTGACCGGTCATTGTGTAAACACAGAACTGTTGAAGTTTCCTGAATATTAACATGGTGACATGAAGACACGCTCAGTGCTCAGATCACTGCTGTAATATAATAAGATAATATAATTATGTTGATAGTGAAGGTGAATGTTGCAACGAGGAAGTGTGTTGACCCCGTCTCGTTATGGGAACGACAGCTGGGCGACGTATGGTGTCACGACTTCAGGTTTACAGTTGTTGTGTAACACTGTTGCATTGTCTCCTGATGTTTTATGTCACAAAGCAGCTGATAACAACATTAAAGGTTGCAGGTGTACAACGAGGAAAGCATTTAGATGTTTGAGTTAAACAAAATCATTTAAGAGACTGATTGTTTTTATTTCAGTCATGTAATGTAATATTTTGTCAAATATCCTCATATAAGACCTTTAATTACAATAATAATAATAATACATTGGATTTATATAGCGCTTTTCAAGAACTCAAAGACGCTGTACACAGTAAGGAAAAATAAATAGATAAATAAATAAAAAAAAAATAAAATAAAATGAGAATAGCATGGGGTGGTGAAGGGGAGTCAGGGGCTGGGGTGAGGGAGATTGAAGGCTTGAGAAAAGAGAAAAGTTTTCAGTCTGGTTTTGAAGTCAAGTCAATTATCAACGATAATGCATGAAACATGCGTCCCCATTCTGGATTATTGTAACGATGATTAACATCTAGTTATTTTTAGAACTGAAAGTGAAAGATGTTTCTGTTTAAAGGGGTTTGAGAGTGGAGCCCCTCAGAGTTGTAGGTGCTTTCCACAAAAACTGAGTGACTGAGGTTTGTCACAGCGAGGTCATGATGGTAAAAAATGATGTTTGTCATTAAATTAAGACAATTAGACCAAAACAAATCAAGAGTATTTATATATATATATATATTGTGTGTGTGTGTTTGTTGTAAACATAGCAGACACGCAGATCTCATTAAAATAAATGCCACAGTGACGACACAAGGTTAAAGGCTGCATTAATTATAGGTCATCTCTGCGTTCATGAATGGGGAACTTGTGTCTAGGTGAGCGTAGCATTTAACCCTTTGTGGTGGCAGCACAGCTGATTGTTATCAAGCAGCACTCAGGTCATTGTCTTCAGCCTTTTTAGTACCGCCTTCATGTTTTTGAGGAAGTATCTGAAAGACGTGCGAGTGTCACCGTAGTTTGACCTACCTCGCTCGTTACGGTCATCACTGTTTTATTTTTTCTCTCTAATCTTGACGAAGCAGACTTAAATGTCCATTAAACAACCGGGCGAGTCCTCCTCGTTCTGAGCTGCAGTAAATCTTCTGTCGTAGCGTGACACATCTTGTTCCTGCTTCACCATCAAGTGTTCCAGCAGCCAACCATTGTGAGGCTTTTATTGTGAAGCAGCTACAGCTTCTTGCAGCATTAGTCATCGATATTAACGACTGCTTAGTCCTCGGTTTGTAAGAAAAAAAGAATCCACGAATGTGTGGATGTGTTTAGTGCTTCTGTCAGTGGATCGGTTTAAAATATGAAGAGGAGGAACGTTGACTGCAGCTTGTGTGAACACAACAGAGGGATAGATGCTTCTGCAAGTCCAGCATGTTTAAAAACTCCAGTACATGAAGTGTCAGAGCAGGTGTAGTACAACATACTGTATGTTTGTGTATAGGTTAGTTAAATGTACTTCAGTTCATTATATAATGACGCTAATTGACTGAGAAATCACTGATTAATCACTTACTACAATCTTTAGATGCTGACCTACATCACAGCGTGAGATGTTGTGTTCAGTAACCCCATGTCATTTTTCACTCGTAAAAATAACCCAGACCTGAGTGTACTTGACAACTGGTTCAGCCGTGTTTTATAAGGGCACAAACACTTTTGTTGACGCGTATTGCTCGCTACACAATGGAGCGAAATTATGCAATCCGAGCCAAAGCAAACGGGCTCGGAGAGCTCTGCTAATATGCTCAGATGTTCTCGAATGAGCAACGTGTGAGAGTTTGTGTGTCACAAAAGCACCTGTCACTTTCAGGTGTTCAAATGTTTGCCGAGCGGTGGCAGATGTAAGCCTTAATAATTCTTCGTACACGGAGTGAAAGCTGCTGTGGAAACTCAAAACTGCCCATCTGTAATGTCGCCGTGAGCAGCCGGCTGATGCACGTTGTATAATCATCCATCCCACAACAAGTAAAGAACTGGTTCTCAGCTCCAGCCCTGCCTCACTGTGAGCGTGGTCGTCTTCCAGCAATGTGTGTGTGTGTTTACCCGTAATGCCACATTTTCACAACTGACATTTTGCCTCAGTTACCAATTAATGGCTTACAGCACAACAGCAGTCAACACTACAGACAATGTAATGCCTTCTTCAGGCAGCAGCACCTCAATTATTCAACGTCAGCTGAGTTTACAGCACTGTGGAAAATAACCTATTTGGTCTGCTTGTTTGGATGCAGCGCCGCTTACACCTAATCCTGTCATCCCTGTCCCTACTGTAGACGTGGTTTCCCGTATCTTAGAGGATTTGGGACCCAGCCAACATCTGCTGCCTTGTTCATGCTGCAGGGGCTTTTCTTTGCTCCAGCCAGTGTTTTCTGTCTGTGAATGTGACGTCCGTAATGGCCTCCGGTAGGGTGTGGGTGCTCAACCGGAGTCTGCTTTCATACGAGCTGCAGAACGACAGAGACAGCTGATCCATCGGAATAAGATATTCATGGAAAGTCTGTTATTTAGGCATGTTACACGCAGCACGGGTTGTTCTGTGTTAAGAAGTGAGTGGGCACAGTTTCTGAGGCAACAATAACGCTCATCAGGAAATCTCAGAGCTTACATAATGGCTCATGGACGGAACAATGAAAATGTTTGAATTTTTGTGATCTGATCAGCTCTGAAATGCAGCGAGGTTTGTCCGGCAGAGGGTAAAACTGGGACTAGCAGATCCAGAGTCCATGTTTGTATGATCTTTATGCAGTAAGACAGCCCGAATGCCTGTCTGCCTGCTGCCCGTGAACTAGGGTAACTAGGTTGGCTGAGACTACAGCGTGCCTTTCATGCTTATGGCTCAGCATTACTCTGCAGTCTGAGTAGCTTAGCTATGTTTCCCCCCTCTTTTCATTCCTCTGTGTGTGTTCATGTACGTATGCGAGTGCTCGTATACTATAGGTTTCTGTCCCATTTGACACATCTGGATGTGTTTAGCTCGGCCTGAGTTCCTCAACACGAACCCACAGGCGTTACATAACCCCCCTCTTTTATGTAATGACTGCTGCAGCTCTCCGGCTGAATTTGCCCTCTCTCGTTTTTCCTGCCCCACACCCTTTCGGCGTGCCTCGCTCACAGGCCCCGGCTCGGAGCGCTCGCTTCCTGTAAGAGATGAGTTTAACCAGCTGTCCTGTGAAGCTGCAGCCAGACGTCCTGGCACATCAGAATGAACCTGAAAAATCAGGCCGTGCTGAGTTCTTCGTGAGTGTCTCAGTGTTGGGATAATTTTCAGTCTTTTAATGTGCTTTGAAAAAAATCTTTGACTCGGGAGAACAAAGACATTAAAACAACAGCTGCCGCTTTGATTTCTGCTCTTCTTGTTATCGAGCATGAATGATGAGTGAACGCTTTTATTTATTACGTTTCATATGGATAAAAAAAAAAACACATCTGCAGCTCTTTGTTTGGCTTTATGTTTATTAAAGCAGCTCATGTTTCAAAATATGAACACGGCTATGACAGAGTGGAAGTTAAGATAATAACTGGCCCACATAGAAACAGATAACTGCCGTGTGTAAGTCGGACTTTAGAGCTGATCAGGTGTTTTTCTATCAATCAATTATCAATCAGACTTTATACAAACAAAATGTGTGCGCACGTCACACAGTAACTCTTAAATATTAAAAGTGAGAAGGCGTCATCGCGTCAGGCAGGTGTGTGTAGGAACTCATGAAACAAAACCTGTTAAAATATTAAAATAGACAAAACAGAGTCTGAAGACAAAGTGATGTAACGGATTAGAATATATAAACAGAATTATAAATATAGTTCATGTAAGAGCAGATTAAAAACACGAGTTGGCTCTTAAAGATCTGGCCTCAGGTCTATTTATTTATTATAATTTATTACAGAGTCCTCCGTGATAAAGAAGTGATGAAGATGTGGCTGGGTCAGACTTGGTTTACCTTTGTGTTGCTCAGGCTGGAGAGATGAGCCGGCATGACGTGAAACTACAAATGAATGAATTTTAATAACTGAATAATTTACTCAGTTCATTTAGTGTCTGTGAGAGTATCTGTTACCATCTAATGCATTTACATTTATGTAAATCAGCCAACAACGGAAATCAAGTGTAGTCTGAGTGCAAAGATCAAGTGATGTGTGACTGCAAACATCATCTGCAGCTGTGCACATCTGTCATCTGTGCTATATAGAAAAATACTCGAGTACTCTGGTACTCTTTGAGTCCAGATTAGGCCAAACTTTAAATATGAATCCAGTTTATATACGCCGTGTTTGACAGCCTAATAACTTAAAAACATAATCCTGTTAAAGTGTCGAGCGGTCTGCAGACCCTCACCTTCTCGTCTCCGTCAGCCTGCATGACGCAGACTTTCACATCCTGTTTTTAATCAACAGCAGCACTTTGGAGTTTGTGGCACATCTGCAAATCTTTAGTGAAACAACAAAATCAATTTAAGTGAGGAAAAAATGCTGTGTGTGTGTGTGTGTGTAACATCAGTTGGATGCTGCATATTTTCTGTTCAGTTCAGCTCACTGCTTCTGTAGTAGTCACTCATATTTACTCACTGCTCTTTGTTTGGTCCTGCTGTGGAGAACACTGATGTGGTGACTTATTTAATTGATTTGATCTGCTACATTTTTTCAATAAATTCAGGTTTCCTCTGATCGTTTAAATGTTCAAACTGCATCAGAACTTCGGGAGCTGCTGAATTGTGTTTTCTGCCAGCTCCAGTTTAATATCTGTGGCAGCGGTCTGCTGTGATAAAACCGATGATGGTGCAGGCAGCTCCGTCCTGTGTGAAGTGTGGGGTAAGGTTTAATGGGCATGTCGGAGCCCTCGTGTCTCAGCACTTGTCCCCTTTTCATTCAGGAGCTTGTACACACTCTGCTGAACATGTGCTCAGTGCCAGCGTGACATGATAAGCAAAAAAATGTCCGATTATAAAGTGTACAGCATAATTACACCACCCAACCAAAGGGGAGAGTGTGTGTCCATATGGAAACACACACACACCGGAGCAGACAGATGCGTGTAGACACGTAACCAAAGAGGATGAGATGTTGACAATAAATGAGTTCTGTCCGCATGACGGAGCGTCACACGTGTCTCGCTCTGAGGACGCTGGCCGTGTCTCTCGGTCCAGGGGCCTGTTGGTTTTCGGCCCATGATGTTTGTGGAGCGCTCGTGTTGGTTTTAGGGGGGACAGCATGGTACAGGGGTGACCGTCCCTCCATACAACACATGTGCTGCATCCAGAGAAGCTCCACAATGGAGAATGTGCTGACGACGGCTGTAGTGATCGCCGCCGCCGCTGCTTTGTGTGTTTGGGAGGAGGGGGGAGGGAAATATGTCCTGGTTAGAGGTGGAGGGGGGGGGTGGAGCTCCGAGTGCCCTGAGAGGGGGAGTTTCTCAACACGGTCTGCGTCCTCCTCCTCCTCCTCCTCCTCCTCCTCCTCCTCCTCCTCCTCTGATGATGATTAAGGTCATTGCACTTGTGTGTTTAGATTCCACTTCCTGTCGTCCACACTGCCGGACCCTGAGAACTGATGAGTTCTCTCCTCGCTCCACAGTTTCTCATGTTAACACACCTGACACATCTGAAGTCTGAAGCAGTTCTTGTGATACAGGCCAAGGACAACTGTCCTTCAACCCGTCTCAGCCGTTACCCCCGTTCTCAGTCGGCTCTGTTTTTATTGGACGTAGGCGTCCCTGCATCCTGAGCTTGGCGCCGCCCAATCCACCGTGATTGCTTTAAAGAAATACAAACAATCGAATGTCTCTATTAAAAAGATGTCGCGTTGAGTCAGACCTTCCTCTGTAGTGTCTTTAGGTTGTACTGTGACCTTTGTAAGCAGGCCAACGCTGAGACGTCTTCTGTCACTGAGCGCATGAACCCTTGAGATCATTTTCCTGTTCGCCCTGAGGGACTCCACACCCGGCCTTTCCTCTCTCCGCCGGGTAAGATGCGTCTCCACGGGGACTCCAGGATGCAAATGATTTGCCAGTGCATTGATCTGCTGCACCAGCCATGGGCGTGTTCGGGGGTGTTGCAGTGTTATGTGTGTGTGTGGGAACAGTCCATGTTTATCTGAGCAGCGTCTGTAGAATAGCAATGGGAAACGTTGTGAGCAGGTAAGACTGCAGCTGTGTCTGCAGCAGTGTCCTTGATGCTGCGTTGCAACGCGGCGGAGAGGAATCAAGACGTCTTTCGCGGCTCTGATTGGTGGCTGACGTCTGCGTCAAAGCCACAGCGACTCTCCTTCCGCTCAGCTCCACAATAAGACAGGATGCCTGCTTGGATTATTGGTTATCCCAGTGTCTGCCGCACTGTTCCCTGACCCACCCCACCCCCTCCAGCGCCCTGTGGCCTGTAGATTGCTTTTAAAGCCCGTCTGTTCCTCCCTCAGACTGCCAGAGCTTCCAGTCCTTGTTGTCCCTCTTCCCTTCCCTCAGCTGTAGCCTCTCTCCACTTCCTCCATCCTGGTGGAGCTCTGGAAATTGAAAACAGAGACGGGTGTGGGGAGGAGAAAGCGCAGAGGAGTGCAGGGTCTATCTTTGTCTGCCATCTGACTCATTTTTTTTTTCTTCATTGTTCAGCCACGGTCACCGCAGCTCGTATTTTGATGAAACGGCGCCCTCTGTGGTCGCTGCCGCTCGGTGCAGGAGCAGACATTTTCCTCTCATGTCTGCCTTTGAAATGCCCATTCTGTGTGTCATACTGGTAAAATGGAGTACTCTGCTCTCAGCTGGCATCCCGTCCGTGCCGCCGAACAAACCCGTGTGATGAAAATCCTCCTTTCCACGGCTCTCCTGCACTCTGGATGCACTCCTCATCGTAATGTTGTTTGACTAAGGTGTTTTTTTTTTTTTTTCCAGGGAGCCTGCAGAGACTGTGAGCTTTGTGTAATGCTGATTCACTGACCTCTGCAGTCTGACAGGGGAAATGCTCGCAGGCTCCACAAATGATCATTTCTTAATGTTTTATTAATGTTTGAATGTATAAAGTTTGACAGGATGCTGATCAGGACTGTGTCACTGAATAATAATAAAAATTAATAATAATCAGGGCTGCAGCTTTCATCAAGTCCTCAAATATCTTATTTTATCTGACCGATTACCGACCAATCTGCTAATCATTTCCCCAATTAACCCAAAAGATATTCAGTTTACTGTCGGAGGAAAACGAGGCAGAAAATATTCAGAGAATTTGGAGTTCATTATAAATTTAACTAAAAGATGAATCAACGAATAATTACAGTCCAAAACCTTCAGTTTACCAAAATATATAGATGATATACTTTATTGATCTGTGCTGCAGTTATTACAAACACAGACTCGTACAAAACCAGTTTAGAATCAGGGTAAATAGAAATAAAGCAGAACTCTTCACATGAGAGGAAAATCATCTTTGTTCTGTTTAAACGATGCTTCATCCGTCCACCTCTCCTTCTAAACCGAGCGCTCACACCCTTCTTCTTCTTTTTCTGTCCCCTCAGATGGAAGCGGGCCGAGAGCCGCTACACTGTGGAGAGAGCTGCTATCATCAGCCACTGGAACTGGCTCCAGGCCCACATCTCAGACCTGGAGTACCGCATCCGACAACAGACGGACATCTACAGACAGATCCGCGCCAGCAAGGTCGGTGTTCGACATATCTGTGTTAGCGACGTGTCTCGTGTTTGGATCACACAGTGACGCAGAGCGCTGTTGGATCAGACGGTTGTGTTTGTGTTTGGGTGGAGGTGTAACGCTCAGGTCTTGCTCCTGTAGGGCTCAGTAGAGTCGGGCGGTGTCGCTCCCAGCGCAGTGTCTGCAGGTGGGACAGAAGTGAAGACAGAGCCTGTAAATACTCAGGTAAGCAGAGGGCGCTGTGCCTCTCAGGGTTAAACCTCATTAATCTGCGGCGTCCGTGTCCTGAAGGCGGACCTGTCCGTTAAGATTCAGCCACAGTCTGACGTGTTTTTAAATGTGGCTGTCATGCAGCGAGCGTTCTGCGTTCAGTGCTACATCCTTTAGTTTTAGTTTACTGAAGCAAAAAGACTGAATTCATCTTTTTTTTAATGGGGATGCATCGTGTTCATGATTAAAAATGACAAGAGAAGAAGCAGTTTAATGAAGATTCAGTCTGTGAGATTTAAGGGGACGAGAAAGAGAATATAATATTTAGACGTAACACGTTTCTGTATGATTGTTCTTTCAGGCCTAAAGCAGACATGCTGATTGTTGGCCTCCCTTCAAATGTGTCTGTCACCTCAGATTGAGCCTTTTATATCCGCAGACACTGTCCGCTGTTCTACAGAAGCCCAGGACGGACAAACCAAACAGCGGCTGTAGTTTAAGAGATGAACGGGAGACAGAGAGCCTTAATAAACTCGCTGCAGCTGTAATCATGATCATATTTCTTAGAACAAAACGTCAGATTACCTCAGTGTGAATAATCACTGTTCTGCATGTAAACGTCTGAAGTTCACAGTGAATATCTGATGAAACAATCGGCTCTCGTTTGGTGACTTTCTTTCTTCTTACCTGATAATCAGTGAAATGATTCAGAGCCAAACTCCTCACTGACCAATAAATGATTCCAGGATCTGCGTCTCTGTCTGGACACGATCATATTGTTTATACAAATGATAAACCAGTTAAACCAGCAGGGCTGCAGGAGTGGCCTCTATCCCCGCTGGCTGGAACATGAGGACGATTGTATTTTGATTAGTCATCCAGTGAGTTTCACTTTGACCTCGTTAAATGAGCTCATCTTTGCCGAGTCACATTTAAGCAAAGACGGGAGTGTGACCTGCGATCACTTGAGTTTGATTGAAACTGTGTGAGAGCTCCGAGCGATGCGTCTCAATGACGGTGCAGAACTGACGACGATGCAGTCACTGTGTTTACGTAGTTCCTCCTCATACCGCGGGTTCGCAGAGTGCTGCTGGTGCCAGTTGACGCGAGGCCTAATCTCACTGCTCTCGTCTTATCTGCCGATGCAGGATGGCGGTTCAGAGCGGTTGGAGCACACAGGCCCCGCCCACGTCACCAACGCAGAGGCCGGCCCCTGGAAAGGTCCGAACGCACAACCCGTCAACGACGTCCTCAGCAGGTACAGCCCATAACGCTGACCTCGTGTCAGGCGGGAAACATGAATTTAATACTCACAAGTTTCATCTTCATCACGGTGACAAACTGAAGGAATTCACTGTCGGATAAACAGGAAATCTGTTAATTTCTTTGACGTTTCACAGATAAATTATTGAATCTATTAATTGAGAAAATGCTTATCAGACTCATTGATTAAGATAATTATTAAGTGCAGGTCCGATCTTAAACTGAAGTCGTGTGTGTGTGTGTGTGTGTGTGACAGGATGGCAGACAGTGCGGACACCAAGCACCAGCAGGCCTACGACAGCACATGCGTGGCCGCGCGCACACGACCACTCGTCAGCTGTCGGCGGCGGCGACTCATTCAGCCCAACGCGGTGCCCAACCTGAACGGCAAGGTGAGCCTCCCCGGCGTGTGTGTGTGTGTGTGTTTGTGTGTGTGTGTGTGGAGATGTTTGAGAGTTTTAATCTCAGACTTCGTGTGTGTTTTTTCGGCTGCGCCCTCTGATTAGCTCCTCGGTTTGTAACCTAATAAACGAGAGATGGCGAGCTGACTTGTTTATGAAAATGTAGGACAGACAACAAAGAGGAGGATTCGCCGTGTGATGACTCAGTTTGAGTTTGTTGATGAACGCTGCAGCTCTGTGATGCTCGCCGCTCATAACGCTGTGACATTTCTTAACGAGACTTTAGTGGAGCAGTATGCAGGTGATCTGTCATACTGTGATTTATATTTTCAGGGTTTTCAAGGAACCTGCTTTTTATTTTTCAGTAGCGTTTCTGACAAACAGCAAGATGCTTCCTGCTGTGACTCTTAACTCCTGCGGCGCATTAAGCTGCTGAGCGGCTCCTCGTAGCCATTTGCTCTTCGCTGAGTAACAAGTACTTAATTTATCAATATTGAATCATGAATCTGCAGCTGAGCTCGACATGCTTTTTGTCTCCATCCGCCCACAGGCCCAGAGAAGCAGCTGTATCCAGTGTAACTGCAGGATTAACCCCAGCTGTGTGATGTGCGGTGGCTGGCCCACCCCCAGAGAGGACCCCCAGTACGAGCTGCCCACCCTGGAGCGCCTGTCGAGACTGGATCTTGGCGTCCACCCTATCCTCTCCTTCCCTGACGGTCAGTGCTCAAAGGAGAACTGAGTTTACGCAGCCGTTTCCTACTTTACATCTCGAGGGGAAGACAAACAAGGAGTGGCCGCAGAGACTGCTTGGCAGGAAGTTCTGAGAGAACAGCGATTTGTACAATCGTCTGTGTGTAATGGGTGTCAGGTTCCCCTGAACAAGAGCCACTCATAATAATGTCGTCTAGATTCATAATTGAGACATTTACAACCATAAGACGACGATAACATTTAAAATCCTGCACAGCGTTGTGAATCTTTGAACTACAGATGACGATTTTGAAGTTTTACCCTCCTCATTTGGTTTCGTGTGTGTCGTGTCCCTCAGACGTCTGCATAGGCCTCCGTCTGCAGCAGGTGATGAAGAGCCAGTGGCAGAGCAAGTCGCTGGAGAGGAGCAAACCACTGAAGAAGCTCTCGCTCAAACACAAGCTGTCCTCGTCCAAAGAGAAGCACAAGTTCACCAACTCGCTCATGGCAGTCAGTAAGTAGAAATGCTCGGCTGAAAGAAGCCGATACATTTTTCAAACACGTTGTTATGAAATGTTCTTTTATTGCAGCTGTTTTCATTTCACAATGTTTGTCCCAGTAAGCGCTTCGTTTCACAACGCCACAGAGAAGTTCTCTGATTGGCTGCTGTCGCCCAGCCTCAGTACTAACAACCAACATTCATACATTTCATACCCAATGGATGCCCGAATGTTTTAACCCGTCGCTCTGATAGCTTGCATCAACTCCCCGTCTAATAATCACGATGTGGCTGCTTGCTGGCGTTGCAGGACTGGGCCACTATAAGAACCGTGCGGAGAAGCCGAGGACGGCGGACAGCAGCGTGGGCGGCAGCAGCAGCAGCGCCGTGCTGAACACACCTCGGCTCGAGGGCCAGGCTGTGTGCAAGACCGAGCGTCTGCAGGCCATCTCCACCCCGCTGGGGCCCTTCGACAAGAACTACAGCCGCAAGAGGTTAAGAGAGCACTCGCTGGACCGCGCCGACAGTGAGTGTTCGATCCCTGATGGTTTGTAGTGTGAAACCTCCGCATGAGTTCAGTTTTCTAAATCCGCCTGTCTCCCGCAGCCTCCCCCAAACTCTTCCTGGACTCGAGCAGCCCCTGCCCGACTCTGGCCAACATGCACTCGTCCCTTCACAGCCCGCTCACCCGTCAGCTGTCCACGTCTTCAGAGAACTCCACCCCGCTGGGCCCGGGCAGCCAGAGCATCCCGAGCACATCCGTAAGGACACACACACTTTCTGACGATGAAACACGTCAGGTTCAAATCATCTGTTAAGCTCCTGGTTCACACGCCGGTGTGGGAGTCTGAATGTATCAGAACTAGAACGTCTCGTCTCAGACAAACCCAAAGAGTTTCAGTTTGTCGTCACAGAGGAAAATATTCAGAATGAGTCGAACAATCAAAATAGATGTTTGATTCAATAATTAGTTGTTGCAGCTCTAACCACAGGCCAATTAACAAAGACGCAGCCATGATTAGTTGATTAGTCGGTCATCAGTTATGAAGATTTTTCTCTATTTCAAATAAATGAATCAGCATTTGTTTTTTTATTTTTAAAAAGAGTCCTCACACCTTCAGGATCAGAAAACCAGGATTTCTTTAACTCCTTTTAAAAAAGATGAATCGATAAACAGAATGGCTCCTTAAAATGAATTGAATAGTTGAATCGCTCATGTCAGAGACACCACTGATGTGAGATGATGAGACAGTAGAGGCAGAGAAACTCCTCCTGTTTTTTTGGTTTGTTTCTGGTCACTGAAGCCTCTAACCCCGGCGTCCATGTTTCACGGCGACAGGCAGAACAAATATTTTCAAACTAAAATCCTTCTTATCGTGACACGACATGAAAACCTGTCTGAGGTCTGCTGAGAAGTGGAAATCTTTATATTTGATGCGACTATCTTCACAGATGAGTAATAATTAACTGGGCTCTCAGTTCATCGTTCATCGTGTCACAGACCTGTGGTCACGTGACGTCATCGCAGATGTTACTGTAAACATCCATACTGACTCCATCACTCCGTCCTCTGTCCTCCAGCAGCAGCAGCCCATCAAGAGGAGGCGAGGCGAAAGCTCCTTCGACATCAACAACATCGTGATCCCCATGTCTGTGGCCGCCACCACCCGGGTGGAGAAGCTGCAGTACAAGGAGATTCTCACACCCAGGTAAACCTCCAGCGCCTCCCACTGTGTGCTCCGTTATCACGAAGCGTGTCGCCGCTTCCTGAACTCACCTTCACCTCTCTCTGTCTGTGCAGTTGGCGGTCCGTGGACATTTTCTCTCAGCCAATCACTGAAGAGGAGAACGAGCGGGAGGTAAGCGGTCACACGTGTCATTTCCTGTGTTTTGACTGTGTAGGGCTTCCATACATGCACTGTGAAAATGTAAACGCTGCAGCGACACCTGGTGGTCAAACACCGTCACTGACTTCATATCAGAATCATCTGTGGACCTGAAACTAATTATTTATTCACCCGGGATCTTTACTGATGAATTATTGATCGTTTTATTCATCAGAGTCACAAACTGCAGCTCTGATCGATTTGTTATTAAGCGGAGCATATTGTGACGGTGCTGATGGAGTCTTCTTCTGTTTCTGTAGGTGGAGGACCTGACAGACGCAGCCTTCACCCAGCACCACCAGCCCTACGAGGACCAGGAGCGTTCCCGCTGGACTTGGATGGCTCTGGCTCCTGCTAAGAGGAGGGGCAGCAGGTCAGTACCTCCACCTGTGAACACACACACACAGCGACACACTCGTCTCTGACCGTCGTCGTTCTGTCTCCATCAGGTCGTACAAATCTGTTGACGGGCGGACCACGCCGTTGCTGTGCGGGACCAACCCTCCCACCCCTCAGCCTGCATCCCCTGACCCGGGCCACTGCCCCATGCTGCACGACTACAGCCACGTGCCGTCGCCCATGAGCCCAGCCAGTCCCGACACCACCTCCAACCCCCACACGCCCTGCTCCAGGGACTCCCACCGGCTGCTGTCCAGCGAGGACACGCGGTGCTCTACGCCGGACTTCACCTTTGAAGAACGGGTGTGTGCCGCGATCACAGCAGAGATGATTTGAGTCTGAGTAACGCTGCTCGGTCGGTTATATAAGGAATGTTTTCTGTTTGCAGACGGTAGCGCCGTGGGAGCGCCGCAGCTTCCCTTTGCCAGAAGACCCGGCCCCGGAGCCCGAGGCGGAGAGCGACCACCACATCAGGCCCAGAATGCGCAGCATCTCAGGTTGCCGAGCGACGGCCTACGGACGCCTGGATTCGGACGACATGGAGATGCCTTGCGAGGACGACGCCGGCGTCCCCAAACACAAGGCCTCCACCCACCGATGAATGACTGACAGGCTGAGGTCCCTCCATGCCCGCCCTCGTCCCGCTCCACCCACAGCTCCTCTCTGGCATTAACAAGCAGAACCTCAATGCAGAATAAGATATTAAATGGGTTCCTGTTGTTTGATATTCAAACATCAGTCTAATACTTTCACAGTTTTTAGTGAACATTATGGAGATAGAAGCCTTTCCCTACACTTGTTTTTGTCACAGGAAAAAAAAGGATAAATGTAAAAAAACAAAAAAAGTATAAAACAACACGTTACAAAAAATGTTTTCTGTAGTAGGCTAAACAATGTACATGGGGGCTTAGTGGTGTTCATATGTCGCGTGTACACTTGTAGCGCACTATGTAGCGGACTCCTCAAAATATGGCCAAAGGGTGTTTTCTATTGACTAGTTTGCTTGTAATTCCCATGTACATTTTTAGTGGAGTGACAAATAACAAAACAAGAAAAAATACCCCCTCCTCCTCCTCATCCAAATAAACAGGTACATTTGAGATGTGGTTCCTTCTTCTCCCTCTAGAGGTCGCCTGAAAATCACCAGAGCACTTCTCCAACTGCCAAGTCGAGTTTTGTTGGTTTGCTTTTTTGTCTTGTTTGTTTTCTCATTCCTGACATGTGTTTTTCTTTGTGTCTGTTCTGTCCGTTCCAGCGTAACACATTCTCTCTCTCTCTCTCTCTCTCTCTGCGTGTTTTTTGAAATAGTAAAAAATCATTCCTCTCTCTCTCTCTTGTTTGGAGAGCGTCCAGCTCCTGTCTCGCCCCGCGGCCTCTCGCTCAGTTCTGTTCTTTCTCATGAAGAAGAGGGTGACGGCGTAGAGAGGGACTGGGGGTGTCTGTTGGTTTTTGATTTTGAGCACTTGCCCGACAGAAAGCGCTGCTGCATGCTGAACAAACATGCTCATGTTAGTCTTATCACGACGGCACCGTTAAGATTTCCACTTATTAACAACAGAACGAAGCGGGGGGACGATCTGCTGACTTCACGCCCTTCAGTCGTTGCTGTATTAGAAAAAAAAGTGAAATTGTGGCAAAATAAAGACGTGACACTCTTCACCGCCCGCACACACTTCCTCTTTTTTTTTTTTCTGGGTTTCAAATGTAGCAGCTCAGCTAGAAGCCACCCCGAGCTCAGGTTTCAAATTTAAGGGAATATTTTCTGCTGTTTAGTTTCACTCTGATCAGATCTGCGATTGCAAAGATGGGTTTTTTTGTTTCTCCCACATTGTCATAACCTCCACCCTGCTCCACCCTCCTCCCCCCCTTAAGTAACTAATTGCTATGCAAAAAAAATCTATGGTTGTTTTCATTTTACACCTCCTTTTTATGCCACAGCCATTCAATCACTTGTTTTTTTGTTTTTGTTTTTCTTTTGTAGTTAAGCAAGATGTCAATGTACCTGTTCGATTGTTGCAGCAGTTAACCTAATCAAAAAGCAGAATTGTTTTTTCTTTTTTGTAAATAGTACCATTAAAACATTTATGTTTAACTTGGCGTCACTCTTCTGGCCTCCAGTCCTTCACTGTCTCCGATCCCTCCATCAGAGCGTCTGTTGGAGGGACACTGTGTCACATTTTGACATAAATATATTAATAATCAAAATAAGAATTGTTATGTTGAGACTTTTCTATCTGCAGACGCTGCAGCTCGTCCTTTCCTCACCACTTTTCCTTGACCTCGATGGAAAACACCTCGAGGTCAAGGAAGGATGTGAAGGAGAGGTGATAAGACAGCTGCAGTGTTCGGTGTCAGACTACGTCATGGTGCGAGGGCGGACGTGTCTGTGGTAGAACTATAAACTTCAGAAGATGGACTACAAAACATCTGACATTCATGACTTCATGTCAGAAATAAAATGAGTCACAGTGAGGATGCTCGTCACCCTCCTGTCCACTCAGAAACATGTTCGGTCAGAGATGGATGATTAATAACGGTAACTTGATCTGCAGGGGCGCTGAATGTGACATTAATGTTCTTGTTCATGTTCTCTGTCTAGTTATTAACATTTTACAACAAGTTGCCTCCTTTCCTTTGGTAAAGGAAGCCGTGAAGCTCCTTCACAGTTCAGGTCACTGGTTGTTGAGCTGATGCATGAACTCCACCCTGGTCCCTGAACACAGTGTGGTGGTTTCAGACGACGACACGTGACTTCATAGCATTTATTTTCAAATACACATATACAGCAACAAGAATCATCATAAACCAGTTATTGATAAAATGCACAAGAACAATCACGTTTCCACAACTGTACAGCGTCAGAAGTAATCAAAGAAAGGTGGTGAGTGTTTGTTACTGCAGAGGACACACAAACTTCTTTACCGCACACTTCTCACATCACCTCCTCTTGCCGATGTCGGCAGCACCGAGATGAACGTGGTCTATTTTAAAAAAACAAACAAGAATTTAGCATGCAGATAATGTGGAGAGCGCCGTTGACCTGCGTAACCTCGACATACACAGTTTGGGAGCAAAGTGTGGGACGTGTTTGACCCTTTAACCACATTTTTTAAAATCTTTCCAAATCCAGAGCGCGTACATGAACAGGATCTACAAACAGAGACCACTTAGTGAAAGGGAGGCAACAAGCAGACAGCAGGCCGTCTCTTACATGAGTGCATGCAAGAAGAAGTTTCACTTATATCAATGCGAGTAATAGTGATGAGTCACCAGGAATATTGATCAACATTAGGACATTTCTGAGTACATGAAGGGAGAATATTTGGAGGACGTTAAACACCAGCTGGCTGCTTCGGTTAACTCGCACAGAATCTCTTTCAATGCGCTATGTGGCCCAAAGTCTGGGGACACCCTGCAGATGTTTGCTGCTTCTATGCAGATGTGGTCTGAGGTTGATGCCACAGCATGCAGTACTTCACTGTAGATCCCACCCTGAAGGGTCGAGACCCCCCAGTGTGGATCACCAGGACAGGAAAGCACACCGTGACCTTCACGAAGAGCAGCCAGACAGATTAATACTCAGGTGTCCACATACTTTTGGCCATGTAGTGGCTCATCTGTGAAGATAAAAGCAACCAGCCGACCCCCCCGATGAATCCACACGGTCGGTGCTCAGATGTAACGAGTAACTACCCGAGCGGATCAACTCAGCGCTGTACAGGTTCTATCTCGACGCTTTCCAACAGATCCACTTGGCCCAGTCAACCATCCATCATCATCCATCCATCCACCATCCATCCATCAACCATCCATCATCATCCATCATCATCCATCTATCATCCATCCATCATCATCCATCCATCATCATCCTCCATCATCCATCCTCCATCAACCATCCATCATCATCCATCCATCATCCTCCATCCATCATCATCCATCATCATCCATCCTCCATCCATCATCCTTCATCCATCATCATCCATCCATCATCCATCATCATCCATCTATCATCATCCATCATCATCCTCCATCCATCATCTATCCTCCATCCACCATCCATCAACCATCCATCAATCCATCATCCATCATCATCCATCCATCTATCATCCATCCATCATCCATCCATCCTCCATCCACCATCATCCTTCATCCATCATCATCCATCCATCTATCATCCATCCATCATCCATCAATCCTCCATCATCCATCCATCCTCCATCCACCATCATCCATCATCCATCCACCATCCATCAACCATCCATCATCCATTCATCTATCATCCATCAATCATCCATCAATCATCCATCATCCTCCATCCATCATCATCCATCAATCCTCCATCATCCATCCATCTATCATCATCCATCAATCCTCCATCATCCATCCATCTATCATCATCCATCAATCCTCCATCATCCATCCATTTGCTTTGTCATTTTCTGGTTGTGTAAAGTTTAAAATGTTTTTTTTTCAGACCATGCAACGTTTGATAGACGAAAACACGCGATCTGATGATCAGTGAAACCTTCGTGTGTTTAAAGGTCCAGTGTGTTCGATTAGTTCAATTTGGAACAAACTCGTTTTCATCAGTGTTTAATCACCTGATGATGTTTTTGACTTTTTTTTATGTGGCTCCTCTTTCTACAGTAGCCCAGGACGGACAAACCAAACACAACGAGTTTCACACCGGCTTCAGGTTCTCCCACTAGCTCAGAAAGGTTGAGGTGAGGGGTGTTCAGTTGGTTGCCACATCTTTTACACACTGGACCTTTAAGCGGTTGCGTTGCGTCGAGTCTGGCTCGGTCTGAACATCGCTGAGTCAGTTCTCCGACTTCGTGACTCCTCTACACCTGTACTCTTACGATAGCTTTGCATTTTAGCCAAATGATAACTAGTAGCTTAGCATTGAGCATGAACTTTTCAGTCTGGCTTTAAGAACGTTACTCTACCTTTAATGTGCACGCAGCAGTTTAAATACTGATGAACTCGCCTTCCTCTCCATGGTTCTGGCCATGAAAGTTACACTTTAAATGCCTTAAGGTTAATTTTTCCTCCTTGTACATCGAGCTTTAGCGCATTTACAATAGAGCAGTAACAAAAAGAAATAACACTGACAGTAGCAGGCACAATACAAATGTTTCTTCATATCAAATACATGTCATATATCCACAGAATACGATTATAAAACTGTGCCCAACACAAAAGTTTCTATTCTAGCCGTTCGTTTCTTTTTTTTTTTTTAGGTTACACCGTCACCTGCAGCAGCTGGAGGTGCAGCACATGTCGGGACTACACAAAGCAAAAAGACAGCAGTGAGGTCTGAAGCATTTTCTCTTTTTTCTGCCTTGACGAAAAGATTTGCTACTTTTTCTTCTAACGTTTTTTTCCTCTCGCGCCCCCTCGTCGACCCTGTAACTGACAGTCTAACAGTCTGCAGCTCCCTCCATGATCCACGTTAATGTTCTGGATTTTATCCAGAGAAATAAACAAAACAAACCCAAGAAAAGGGGAGTTCACAGTCAATGTGACGGGAAACCAAGTGTTAAATAGGATATGCATGAAGATGAGATGATTTCTCAGACCCACAGGGACAATTTGGCTCTGCTGAGGTTCTTTAACTCTCAAAGGGAAACTTACAAAAGGTAGAAATAGCAAATCAAGAGCTCAAAGACCACAGAGAGAGAAATCAAATACACTTTGACGCCTCGAGAGCAGTTTTCAAACGTTAGTGGAGGACAGACGGTGATGGGGAGCTAAAAAAGTCCTGGGTGAATAATGAGGAAGGCATCACAAACTCCTCTACGTGGTCGTGTGTTTGAGGTGGAGGAAGTGGAGGAGGAGGAGGAGGAGGAGGAGGAGGAGGAAGGGGTGTGTTCACAAGCCTTGCTTGGCCAGAGAGGCGGACACCTGGTCAGCCAGTGTGGAGAGCTGCGGAGAGTCGGCCATGTTGATGCTGCCGGAGGAGGACACGGTGCTGAGCTGCTGGGGGGAATCTTCCAAAGAGACGATCTCAGCGCCGTGGTCAGTGCGGGCCTTGGCTGTCTCACGGAAGCTCAGTTTGTGGCTCTCAATCTGCAGGTGGGGGGTCACAGGTGAGGTCACACAGGTACTGCATGAACTGTGCATCGTGTCAGACTGCGCCCTCTGGTGGACGGCAGTATGCTTACAAAGCTGTTGCATCACAAAATGGGCTCCAAAGCTTCAGCTTCACTCTAAAACTTTTCCTGGACCTCGATGGAAAACACCATGAGGTCCAGGAAAGACGTGAAGGAGATGATGAGATACTTCTGTGTGTTCTGACCATGTGGTTTCATGTCGGATATATAAACATGATAAATGTCACAGTTCAAATAATAATCATCTTCCTGTGTTGGACCTCACTGATGTGTCTGATTCCTGCAGATGTAGTTCAGTGGTAAAGACAGAATAATGTTCATCACATGTTCAAAAGTTTGGGGTCGCCTGATTCCCTCTGTACGTTTGAGCGATCGTTCACAGACGTTCGACCTCTGAGCAACAGTTAAACCAGAAGAGACGATAACGTCTGTGACAAGCAGAGAGACTTCAACAGCCTTCATATAATCTGACAGGTGAGTTCAGGTGTCTGTTGATGTTTTAAGACGCACTTAATGATTTAATATTAATCTCTGTCTGTTTCTGAATTGATATTTTTCTTTATTTTTATCTTTTATTCTGTGTTTGACTTCAAAGCGCTGCACAAATGAAACAAACTGGAGATGAAATGTAAATCTGAATCATTTCACTTTTCTTCTTTTGGGAAACTATTTAATTTTTTAGAAGTAACATGATTCATTTGGTGTCTGAATCGTTCAGATTTGATCTGTTGAAAATTACGTTATCGAAGGAAAGAATGAAAACATGAATGTAACAGGTGACCCCAAACATTTGAGCCGTGGTGTCGGTGTGATGTTCAGACCCGCTGAGGACGTTTCTTACATCACACGTGGAAGAAGAAAACATTTCAGCTCACGAGTACTTACAGGAGTCCTCAATCTTTATGAGGGGGTTCGTCAGGATGGGTGTGACGGGTGCTGAAGGGACAGTCTGAGGTGACTGAGGGGGGGTGACGGCTGGGGAGGGGATAGAGGGGCTGTCTGAGGTGCTCCCCTCGGCCTCCTTCCCTTTCTGACATGACAAGGCATGCAACAAAAATACACGTGATGGCATCAACAGAAATCAAAATGCAAACACAAGATATGAAAACAGAACGAAACAGAAGATAATCAACAAATATGATGACGTAAAATCAGCTGGATGGAGATGAGACTTGAACAAAAGAGGAAACGATGGCGGTGGATGATTCGTGATGAGTCTGGAGCTCGGAAAATGTCTAAAAATGGGATGTTTGTTTTGGGGGGAATAATGATGCTGACTGTGTTTCACCCACTAACGAACCCTGACGAGCTGAGAACGAGACGTACACTTCTCTAAAGGATCTGCTGCTCGTGCTGCGTTCAGGTGACTGATACTAAAGAGGAAGTGTGGTGTTTTTAAGGTGGAATTTAAGGTTTTCACCTTTCTCTGCCCGCCTCCAGGAACGTGGCCGATGTTGTCCAGAGAGCCGATCTTGGACTGGACTTTGAACTCCAGCTTCTCATTTTTGATCTCAATATTTCCACCACCTAATTATAAAAAAAACAGAACTGTTATTTATGTTAAACACAGACACAACCGTACATGGAAACATGAACGACGTGGGCGACAGACCTGGTTTGTGACGGATGTTGTCTTTCGATCCACATTTAGCGGTCACGTTGCTCAGATCGATCTTTTTGTGCACGATTTGAACCTGCGAAGGCGAAAAGACAAAAGCAAAGAGCGGAGACAGGGTTTGAACTCAGACGTGACTCGAAACTCTAAACTCAGGTCTGCATGCAGCTACAGAGATCTGATCCTAGAAACTGTTTTAGTCTTCTACGACTGTTACGGGAAGGAACCGGGTTAGGTAACGTCGTCTGAACCTTTACTGACACTTTAGTCTTAAAGAATGCAGAAGGACGATCCAGATTCATGTTAAAATGTTTAGTGTTTCAGTGTCGTGGACCGTATTCTGCTTTCTTTAACTGTAACTGTTTCTGTGGATGATTCTTGAAGCATCATTTGTTTAACCAGACGCCGACAGACTGCAGAGACAGAAACAGTGATGTTACCTCGCGTACGCGAGGTAACATCACTGTTTCTGTCTCTGCAGTCTGAAGAATCATCGTCTTCATCGATCCAGGCTGAAGAACAGCAGAGTTTCCCTTTAACATTCATCACCATGAGCTCATCTCAGGCTCAAAGCGCTCCGTCTCTCGGCTGAGATCATCTCAGCGCTCGCCACAACAAGGCACAGTTTGGTGGAGAGGACGAGGACAGACACTCTTTGTTGCCGTGCAGAGACTCCGTCTCCTCACGGTGTCATCACGCGATTAGATCACTCAACCACACGGGAAGGTTTTCTTCAGGATCCCACACACGGTGAGGATTCATGCAGGTTTGTTTCTGAACACAGAGTCATTATCAAGCTGACGTTAGACCATGAGCATTACATAACGCTGTTAGCTGAGGAAGCACTAAACTACGACCGAGCTCATCAGTGGTGGAACGACAAGTCTGATTCCAAGAAGCTTCAACGTGAATAAAAACCAAAAATGCAACAGTTTGAAGATCGTTAAGATAAACTTTATTCGTTTTTCCTCCATCATCCATCCATCATCCATCCATCATCCTTCATCCATCTATCATCCATCCATCCTTCATCCATCCATCCATCTATCATCCATCCATCATCCTTCATCCATCCATCATCCATCCATCCATCTATCATCCTCCATCCATCTATCATCCATCCATCCATCATCCTCCATCCATCATCTATCCATCCTTCATCCATCTATCATCCATCCATCTATCATCCATCCTTCATCCATCCATCATCCATCCATCATCCTTCATCCATCCATCATCCATCCATCCCTCATCCATCCATCTATCATCCATCCTTCATCCATCCATCATCCATCCATCATCCTTCATCCATCTATCATCCATCCATCATCCATCCATCATCCATCCATCATCCATCCATCATCCTTCATCCATCCATCATCCATCCATCCATCCATCCATCCATCTATCATCCATCCATCAGCCATCCATCATCCATTCTCCATCCATAATCCATCATCCTCCATCCATCATCTATCCATCCTTCATCCATCCATCCATCATCCATCCATCATCCTTCATCCATCCATCCATCCATCCATCTATCATCCATCCATCATCCTTCATCCATCTATCATCCATCCATCATCCATCCTCCATCCATCATCTATCCATCCTTCATCCATCATCCATCCATCATCCTTCATCCATCCATCTATCATCCATCCATCATCCTTCATCCATCTATCATCCATCCATCCTCCATCATCCATCCATCCTCCATCCATCCTCCATCATCCATCCATCATCCTTCATCCATCTATCATCCATCCATCATCCTTCATCCATCTATCATCCTCTTTATTCGTTTTTGGAGCCTGGAGCTGATCCCAGGCTCCGACACTGGAGAGAAGTCTTCAGTTCATCACAGGGCTGACAAATAGAGACATGCCCACATTGACGGCTACAGGAAATTTAGAGTCACCGGTTAACCTGCATGACTTTGGACTGCGGGAGAGACAAGATCGAACATTCAAACTCTGAGTGTTCGTACCAAGTGGAAACCTCAGTCTGTCTCTGTCAATAAACAAACATTGCATTTTGTTTTTATTCACATTTTACCCAACGTCCAAACTTCTTTGGAGTCAGAGGACTGTGGCAGTTTCACAGTTTTGACTGAATTCTTTCGTCTCTTTTCTCTTCTGTCTTCGGCTCAATGAACTTCAGAAATCCTCGTGGATTATCTGGAAAACGCATCGTCTCAAAGCTGAAAGCTGTTCGTATGTAAAGGTCAAACATATGATGCTCTTACAGACCATGATGCACTGCTGTAGATTAACGTAACCAACAATATATAAAGTCATGAAGTCACTTCATTTCTTCCACCACTGCCGCTAATTAAAGTCAGAGGTCGATGCAGGAAGAGGACAGTCTACAGTAACTCTACAGTGTTGTCAGTATGAAATGCTCATGGCTGCTCAGTGTGCTGATAATACTGTTAATAGGAGGTGTTAGCAGAGTGTTGGGAGTATCGAGGTTTCACACAGACAGGAGAACTCGTGCACATCCTTCTCCTTCGTGAAGATGCATTCAGTAAGAAGAAGGTTTTTCTGCAGCCAGAGTCCCAGATCT
Organism: Larimichthys crocea; assembly: GCF_000972845.2. Taxonomy (NCBI): domain Eukaryota; kingdom Metazoa; phylum Chordata; class Actinopteri; family Sciaenidae; genus Larimichthys; species Larimichthys crocea. The sequence goes on along the minus strand of NC_040026.1, from coordinate 21,958,624 downwards.
ACTCACATTTCCACCACCGGGTACATGTTTTATATTATCTTTGGAGCCGCACCGGGACTGCACACTGGTTAAATCCAACTTCTTATCAAGAATTTGTACCTGGAAAGTTGATATGTGGGGAAAGAAGACGGTTATCCTGGAGGAAAAGCAAACAGCAGCCGAGCTGTGAATGAGGAACCATTTCTGGAGAGGGAATGAGATGCTGGAGGGACGAGTTCGAGGCTCGAGGGGGTGAGATCTAACGAGGACGGGGAGGGACTCGTTTATTTTGATCAAAACTCAAAAGACAAATGATGAGGAGAGCCTTCAGTTACTCACATTACCACCTCCGGGTGCATGTTTGATATTGTCATTGGAGCCACACTTAGACTGGACATTACTATAATCCAACTTCTGATCAAGTATTTTAACCTGGAAAAGAGGTTAGCGCAGTCACTGAGAGCTGTGACGCTGCTGTAACCACAGCAACCGCAAAGGAAGAGGCACGATCAGAAAAACACAGATCACTCCACCGTCTCCGTCCTCACCTTTCCTCCACCAGGGGTGTGCTTCAAGTTGTCTTTAGAGCCACAGCGAGCCTGGACGTTAGCCAAGTCCAGCTTCTTGTCCAGGATTTGGACCTGCAGGGTGCAGAGAGGAAAGATAAGATCCATCAGAGACTGACAGGAGGGAATAAAATGAAGACTAAACTTATTTTGACTCGTTAAAGCTGCCATCCATAACTTTGGATGTCACATTTGTTGTTCCAGCTGACTGGAAAACAGATGTTTGAACAATCTATTTATTAAAAGATCAGCACCAAATAAATCAGAATTACAGATGCCAGCTTTAGAGTTGTGTGATTTGGGTTAAATGCACCTTTGATTGGACAAAAAGAAAAAGCTCTAATAACGTTTCAGTGTCTTATTAGTGATTGCTGAGCAGATTAAGAAGTCCATCTTCTGATCATGAGGAGCACAAAGAAGAGAACGTTTTACCAAACGCTGGTTTTGATGATCATAACTGCAGAGATACTCAAGAGTCTGCTTGTTGAGTTCATCCCTCAGTTACTCACATTGCCGCCACCGGGTGCATGTTTGATATTGTCTTTGGAGCCACACTTAGACTGGACATTACTATAGTCCACCTTCTGATCAAGGATTTGTACCTGGAAAAATGAAAACGTCAGCTTTTAGATGTTGTGAGTGCAGACGACGGTTTGACACATGAGCTGTGAAGCCTGAAGAGAAACTGACACGTGTGGTTTGGTGTGAACGCATGCGGAGAATAGAGGGGAGGGGAACAAAGCTCACGCTGTGAGACAGGAACAAAAGGTGACGCTGTGCAAAACACTGAAGCCTCATCGCATTAAAAATGGCACAAAGAGAAGAATTAAATGTTTTGAGTTCATGTAGAACCAGGCTCAGCGTGTCCGTCCTGCAGTCCACACCTGTTTGACATTTCAGAGTTTTCTTTGTGCTGTTGTTAATTTAGTTTCAGTGTTCTGCACCTCATCACACACTTTTTTGGAAACAGGGTTGTACCGGTGTTCACGCTCACTTCATCACAACATCCTCTAAATCTCAGCCGCTGAAACACGACTGTCGTCCACACACACACACACACACACACACAGGCAGACTGGAGTTTTACTTCCTCAGACGTTTCTGCTCTGGAAGCGGAAATAACCTGATTGGCTGATTCAAATCTCGGTGGGCGGAGCCACGTTTTTTTTTAAAGGTGGGTTCAGATCACCTGTGAGGCAGCTGGACTCATGACATCACATCCTGCCAGGCTTCAAGCTCTGGGTTTGTGTCCAAACTCGTAATGTTACATACACTTGTATGTAATTTAAGAAATACTGACTAAATCTGATTTTTCTGTGCGGAAATAAGAAAAAACTTTAATTTGTCTTTAACGATATAACACCAACGTTAAGTCTGTCACGTCTCTCGGGAGAATCCGATGACTCTTAATAATCGAAAACATCGCGTAATCCGATCCAGATTGAGGTGAGACATTTGGGCGATAACACGAAGACATAAACTGGATTTATAGACTTTAAATCTATGCCATCCTGTTTATATTACATGGGCATGAATTTAATATCACAGAAATTATATCAATTTAAAGTGTTTTTATATGTTTGGATCATCTTTTCTTTCAGCTGTGACAGTGTTGTACTCACCGAGGACAGTGCTGAGATCTGAGAACAAAGAAACACAATCAGACAGTCGGTAAACCGGCCGACATCATCCAGGTGATCTCAACGTTACACTTTAAATCAGATTTTTAAAAAACTACAAATACAGCAGGTCAGTGTTGATCTTTGTTCATGTTTCTGACAAACTAACGATGCATATTATTTAATATTAAAGGTACCCTGTGGAGCGTTTGTTTTTTTGGGATCAGTGATCCGATACAGATTCCCGACGCCGCTGGTCGACAGTTGGTGGCAGTAACGCAATAAGAAGTTTCGAAGACCGCAAACTTGGTGCAGCATTTGAAATATTTCTTCAAATCTGCTTTGCAAAGGTTTAAAAACGGAGCTCTCAGATGTTTTTTAGACCTCAAAGGGCACCTTTAAGTCTCCACTCCACCTCCTTAAATATGTGCTGAGGCCATTACATCTCCTGGATCTGCCTACGGAGATTCAAACCTTCAACCAGAATATTTCTGCCTCCAAAGCAGCTCAGATTTCTGGATGTAAACCTCCCGTCTGCCTACAGTCGAGGCTCAGCCTGTGTGTGGTGTACTCAGTGTGACGGCAGGAGTCAGAGTTACGGCACCTTTCCACCGCCGGGCTGGTGCTTCATGTTGTCTGTGGAGCCGATCTTGGACCTGACGTTCTTCAGGTCTGGCATCGGCGCCGCTGCAGCCAGAGGAGCCGGCGGGCGGCTCTTCAGCGAGCCCGGTGATTTGGGCGTGGAACGCACCACGGCCACCTTCTTCACCTTGTTGGCCTCGGCCGCCGCCTTCGCCTGGCTAGAAGGAGATTTTGGAGTGCCGGGGCTGCTCTGTCCGCTCTGGGCGTCTTAAGCAGGAGAAGCGACAGGTCAGATGTTTGAATCAGTCGACAGCCATGAAGGAAATCATAAAAATAAAAACTAACTAAGAGCTCTGTTGGCTAAAAGCTGCCCAAGTTTGATCCCGGATCAGCCGGATCAGACTGTGGCACTGCGACTACTCGAGACTAAAAGCGGTCGCTAATCATTTTTTCTTTTTACCTTTGTCATTTTTTGGAGTGGGAGGTTTCTTGGCACTAGCTGCATCACAAAAATATGACACATCATAAGTGATCCTTAAGAAATCAAAATTAAAAAATCAAAATCAAAGTTGAATGGAAGAGTTTGATGTGAAGTCGTCGTTCTGTACCTGGTTGAGCTGCAGTTCTGGTTTTGACTCCGGGGGTCTGAGACTTTGCACCAACACTCTGAAAATCAACAACACAGAAGTTACTCAGCTTTCAGCTTTTAGGTCAGGAAGCTGCAGAGGAAGAAGAAGGGATGAATGCACGAGGCTCTGATGGAGGTTTGGGTGCACTGAAACTGACAGACGGATTTTTCCTGGATGGATTGAATCAGGAGGGTCCATCCATCCATCCAGGCCTCAGGTCTAACCTCCAGCAGCATACTTACTCCGGGCTGCCTGGGCCCTGCGCTGCTGGTTTTAATGGGGATGGAGCTGTGGCCGTTTCTGGAGGAGGCGTGTGTTTTGTTGCCCTTGGTGACCACGGACGGTCTTTTAAGGGAAGAGGTCGGTTTGGTGGCAGTTTGATTCTTTTGATGAAGAAAAAATGAATAAAAAACAAAAGTTCTAATGACAAATAAAACAAATGACAACAAATGAAAACTGAAGGAAAAAACAACAAACATGATGATGAAGGATCGTTCTGATTTATTACAACTTTTCAAAGTCTCGATCATCGTTTCTATTGACTGAGATCTCACAAACGGTGAGTGATTGATGCTACATAACTGCTCGATGTGTGAATAAAGCTGATGATACATCAGCGTACGCTTAAAGCTCGTCTCTGCTTCAGCGGTGACTGCTGGGAAGTTTCTTCTTCCTCACGGTGACGACTGAAGAAGCTGCTGTCGATCTAAACCACTTCACTTGGATGTCAAACTAAAAACAAGTCACGAGTTTGGGTAATAATTTTCCTCCACTGTCTCTTCCAAATATGAAAAATATGAATCTAACCTGGAGATTTATTTACAACCTTCTCATGTTTCTTTTTTTCCAATGTCGCCACGTTCCCAGATCTCAGTAATGAAATAATAACGGACAGAAAAGATGGCCAAAGCTCCGAGTTGTAATAAATTAGATTTATCGCTTTAATAAAAGAAATGGATGACACACTTTAATCATTTTCTCGGTCGCATACCTTCTCTGCAGAGCCGTTATCCATCTTTGCTTGAGCTGCAGACAGAGGAGAGAGAAACACACTTTAACATCTCCACCTTTACATCCACCCAAGTGCGTCCAGGTGTGTGCTGAAACATTCTCATGGTAAAGAAATCTCGGTGATATAACATATGCAGCATGCATGGTGACACAACGTGCTCGTGGGAAACAAAAAGTGGGTTTTTAATTTTTTTTTTTTAATTTGGGCTGCATGACCAGCAGAGTGAGCAGAGATGGAGACATGAAACAAAAAAGCTAAAGTGGGGAGGGAGGACGACAAGCTTCTCCTCGGGTCGAGGTTAACGTCCAGAGGAAGGTGCAGCATGACATACGGCAGAAGCTGCGTTGGAAATGAAAGAAGTGGAAGGAGTTAACTGAAGAGGACTCATGACAGCAAACAGACCTTTGAGGATAGGGACCGGAACCAAAGACTTTCGGGCTGGTTGGGGGGGCGGTTTCTGGAGCTCGGTGGTACCGGTGGTCTGAGCCACATTGCTCCTCGTGTCTGAGTCATTAGAAATGTCAGGCTCTGAATAGCTGGCTCTATGTGACGATGAGTCACCGCTGCTGTTTTCAGTTTCTGGCATTTCAGTAAGAAGGCTATCCTTCTCGGAAACGTTCCGACTGCGACACGCTGGGTGAAGATCCTCTGAACGAGAATCAAAGACGGGGCCTGACAGATTCTGGGTATGAGGGAGCTGTTTTGAATCTGGGCTGATATTTTTGCTTCCAGAGTCAGTGCAGGACTCTTCTGGATTCACCCACGTGCCTCTGTCTCCGATGGATGTCAGGTCTTCCAAAGCCGTGCTGCGAACTAAAGACAGATTGCTGATTTCAGTCAGACACTCCGAGGTGTCCAGGCTGATCGCCCGCTGAGAGTCCACAGCTCCGGTCCACTCAGGGCTCCCCTTGCTGGTCGGTACGTCCCGTCTTATCTCTGAACTACAGCTGAGGTCTTCAGAGGCCCACAAAGACTCACTCAGCTTCTTCCCACACTCTCCCACCGCCTCGTTTCCTGGGTCTCCCATGAAGTCAACGCCCTCGCCAGCAGCTCCGTCTTCAGCCGGCTTCGATCCGTCGCCCGCAAACGCAAACTCGCTGCAGACTCCAGAAGCAGGCGTCGCTGATTTGTTTTAGAAAGCAGATTAATGGTGACATTCACATTCTCCTTTTCCATCTCCCCATTGAGACCAAAAAATAACCAAAGAAGTGAACAGAACCGGGTCATTGATGTTCACGAGGAAAAGAACAGACTATGTCATTAACCAGAAAACAAACCGAGAGCTAGAGAAGGTGAAGATGCACGAGACGTGATCAGTGACATGAAAGTAAAATGAGATGGACGGTAATGCATCACACCGGGGTGACAGACAGCAGATGATGCATTCAACAGAGCATTAACATACTGTAAAAAAAAAAGGTCATTTAAATATGATACTATGAAAAGCACCTGCAGTTCTAACTGTATTCATATTTATCTTCTGCAGTTAATAAATTCAGTCTGAGTGCGATCGATAAGACATAAAGCAGCCTACCTGTTGGAGCTGCTCCTCCTGCTGCAGGTCGGACATGATGAGACAGAAGGAGAAGACGTTAGAGCGTGATCAGTAACGACTTTCTGTCATTCATGACGGATTAACACACTCACTGCAGAGAAATCAATACAAAGCGCACACACAGCAACGAGCACACAGCGACTAACTGTTACATATCTCCATCAGGTTCAGTCTGAGCTGGTGCTCCGGCTGTTTTTAACATTATTCTGGGAGCGCTGCATCTGTTCAACAGATCGCAGGAGGCGTAAATCTGCCTGTGGTCTGGACATACCCTGCACTCTGAAATAGCCAGGATGTGACCGTCGTTTTGTTTAAAAAAAGGATGTTGGAGTCTGCTGGTGATCATGTTGCAGTTCAGTGTTAAACCATCAGAGCGAGCAGAAAGGAAAAAACAAGTTTTACCAGCTCAAAGAAAAAAGGTCGTAAAGCAGCAGGAGGGAAAACTTAAAAAGAAGAAGTGAAGTTAGATGAGATGATCGATACACGTTTGATATGAAGCTGCATCTTGTCTGTTTCATGATGGTTTGGCAACAAGACTCCACGAAATGTCATTTTTACAAGATTAAACAGAGGTGACCTGTGTCGGTTCCTGAAATCCGATCGGTTCCTCAGTGCTCAACTAAAAAGTAAACGCTGTTACAACTTCCGTTGGACAGAGGCTGGCTGTTTCCCCTTGTTTTCAGTCTTTATGCTGAGCTTCATATTCACCACAGAAACTTATGAAGGGTATTGATCTTCTCATGTAACACAAAGAAAATGAACAACATGTCGAACTGATCTTTTCCAGACGCTAACTGAAAGCAGCTCAGAGGCCGGAGGCGTACCGAGCTGCCCCTCGGCTTCACGTGAGAGCTCGGCTTCATCGCCGCCTTCCTCCGCAGACATCGCAGCTGCAGGACAAACGGATGTCGAGTCAGAAAACAGGAGTTCAACCTTCAGGCTAACCCTGCTTCACTCGCCCAAGCCGACGCCGCCTGACCTCGTGTTCGCTGCCACGGGTCAGTCGAGGTATTTCTCATGTTTGCACAGTCGAGGACCTTCAAAGCTCATGACTCTTTATTCCAGCTGCCCCTCAGACTCTGTCACCTTCAGTATTTACGATCAAAGCATGCTCGAGTGAAGCTGAGCGCCTTTATTTTCCATGTGTCAGCAACGTGTGGCGATTCTAGTGAGATAACAGGCTCTGATTGCACTTTTGTTTGTGGTGACAGCACAGCTACACGTGGCTATAAATATCAGGCAAATGAGCAGCTTTAAAGCACACAGGCAGAAAACCCCAAACTGAAACCAAGGCGTGTGTTAGAGCTGCAAACTGTGAAGGGAGAAGAAAGCAGTGAACTCAGAACAAAAGGAGAACTGAACCGATGACCCGCACACAAACTGAAACATGCAGCATGAGGGTTAAGGTGCGATCATCAGGCGAGCGTACCAGGCGGGACCTCGTCGTCACAGCTGCTTTCTGGTTGACAGAGTTCAGACACAGACTTCAGCCCATTCTCACAGAGTGCAGCTTCATCCTCTGTGGATTAAAGGCAAATCAAGCTCAGTCACTTATTGTCACTGTGACACACACGGCTGGACTTCATGTGAGCTGTGGAGCAGAACTAAAAGGGTTAAAACATCGAGTCTGTTTTACAGTGAACGAGAGATTTGACCGTATTCACACGTCTTAGGGCCAATTAGAAGACACATTTAAAATCCAGCTCGAATCTGAATAAAGATTCTGTCCCTGCAGTGTGTATTTCTCACCTCAAATATTCTTAGTACATATTTCTGTTGCTTTTTTAACCGGGCAGAGTCCAAACCAGGCGCTGCCCAGCATCAACCACCGGCTCCACGCTCTCGTCCAAATACAGTCACCAAAAAAAGACGCCAACGTCCACAAACCAGCGGGGGGCGTCACACTCGGTTCTGTAATAACAGCAGCACGGTGACGACTGACGAGGTTTGGTGGATTCAAAGCGATGATAACAGGACGGTCGCTGACGCTGACGTTTGGTAGTTTCTTCATCTCACTCTGATAAAATCATAAATGTTTTTTTTTATTTCAAGTGATGCTGATGGTGACTTCTTTATCCAACTGACCAAATGTTGCATTTAGAATTAAATACATTAATAAATAAATTGAAATTTTTATACTTTGAATGAACTCTGGGACAAACACTATGCACGGTAACTTTGAAGAACCAACAGCCAAACGGTTCCTTGCAGATCATTAAGGACGAATGCATTAAGCATTAAGAATTACATTATTTATAAAAATATCTGTTACAACCACTCGAACAAAATGCAAATATAAATCGTTGGCTGATGGTTCCCAGCTTCTTTTGCTCTTCACATGAACTGTTGCAACCAAAGCTCGAACCTGATTGGTCAATACTACTGAAACTACAAAAGGAAACCAGAACACTTCCTGTGACAATCCTACAGATGTGTTTGCAGATGCAGAATCAAAGCAAAGCTTCACACTATCATTAACCTTTAATTAAACTAGTCTAACTTTACACTACATCCTCTCCTCTACAGATCAGAGATACTCACTCTGTGTCTCGCCTCTGACAGATGTGCTGTTTGTCTCTGCAGGCTGCTGCTTCCTGTTTGTGCGTGACATCATGGGAAGTGGAAACGGGGAAAACGATCGCACTAGTGAGGGCTGTAACCCTGGGAACGCTAAGCTACGCACTAATTGGCCAGATGGTTAAATGGGACAAGAAGGAAAAACTGAAGCTGGTTATCATCTCCACGCTGAGCAGTCTGTCGGGACGGTTCATATTTATTTTACAAACTCTGCCGCTGACAAACGAGACGCGACTTTTGATGTTTTTCTGTGCGGCCTGATTGTCGCAGTGAGTCGTGGTGACACGGCGTGGACACAGGGCTCGTTTGAAGGGTCTGACCCAGAAGACCGGATCACAGAGCTCAGTGCAGCTGCAGTCAGGCGTGAATTTCATCTATTATGTAAAGTGGCATAAAAAAACAAAACAAGGCGCAGTAGAAGTAGAAACCACGAGGCTCGGCCTCTTCCTGTGAATCGACTTTAAGAAGCTGCACATCAATAATTCAGAATATAATCTGGGATTAAAGTGCTGGCATGAAGCCGATTGACCTTTGACCTGAAGTCAGATTTTATTTCTTTATGTCCAAACTTATTCAGAAAGATAGATATTTTAATAATCATTCTTGATCTACATTATTCTTTCATTCGTCTGTTTTCTTCAGGCTCGTTTATATTTGTAAACATCACTTTAATCTGTTGTATCCGTGGAAACCGTTGACAAGTCAAACAATACGAGTTTATTGGCTGGAAAATATGATGTGACGTGTTTTTAACAGCTCGCTGCCTGACAGAGGAACACATCCAGGTGCTGGTGAGGGCGACTGACCCGCGACACGATAAGAAGATAAAGGATGATGTCATCAGGATTATGTCACCTCGTTCAGACAAAACTCGGCCTCTCGTTCGTTTCAATGGAACAATCGATGCGGCCGATCGAAGACGCACAGCGCATAAAACATTCACTCAAACTGTGAATAATATTTCATCTTCAGTTGAGGCATCACTGAGGTAACGCCTGCACGCCCGTGTTCATCCACCATGGACATCATGAGGCTGACGAGCTCATCATCCCATCCAGAGCCAAGCATGATGGAAATGTTTGTGAATTATTATTAAACCTTTGTGGCGTGGACGCAGCATGCAGGCGTTACCGCGTGACACCGGGCACGGCTGTTTCAGTCCACGGCTTCAAAACCATCAGGAACGTTTCAGAAACGTTTTGCCTGACAGACTCAGATTCTGCTTCTACACTTTTATTTTGAAAACCGCCTGGATTCTCTCTGTCGTCTCTGTGTCGGCTCAGTCCGCTCCGTGCTGCATGACGCTGCATCCGTCAGAAATAGCCGTGTGTATTCTCGGCGGAGCGGAGACGCTTCTGGAACGTGCCGCGGCACTTCTGCTGGATCACAATCGCACGGTCAGCTCTGGCCGCCATGTTGCAGCTGGGACGTTTGCAGCCGTGTCCGGTGTGATTGAGCGTTCACACCTCACTGATGTGCGTCGAATGGTTTATTCACGTTTGTCTCCTGAGTGTAACTGCAAACACTGTTGATGCACGCTTTAGACCAAGTCTACTCTGTCGCTCCGGCAAACAAATAAACGTGTCACTACCAATGTCACCACAGACCCCAGATCAGGTTTAATCAGCATTCAGCGTTTAAATGTGACAGGTTTAGATGAACTCCATCTTTAACTGCAGTAGCATCTCTCTGGTGACTGTGCCGGTTCGTCTCGTGTCTGACCTTTCATTTTGGCGTCTCCGGGGCTTCTGTGTCCCATCTGGACTCCGTTCTCCTGGTGCTGTTGGTCGTTGATGGTCATGTTGGCTAAGGAGGAGCTCATGGTGTCTCCAGAGCTGTAGCTGTTGGAGGCGTTGTTCGCGTAGTCCATTGCCAGTCGCAGGTCAGGCTGCAAGAGTTCAATAAACGCAGATGAGGACAGAGTCCAGGATGTGTCACATAGCTGCTCTCAGACAAGTTACTAATATTAAATGTAAAGTAGCAGGCCTGCTTTTAAGGATTAAATATAATGATGGCGTACTTCATGGACACTTTGAACCCGGTCCGTCACCTCCAAATGTAAACAGACACTGTGTCTGTGAAACGCAGTTATTTATACATCCTGACGTGGGGTCGGTGCTTCATGTTACAGCCTGACTGATAAAAATATCCCTTCTGCTCATGTGCACGTCGTCCTGATGAGCTGCACACCTCTGAACAAGTGCAGCACTTGCACCTCGATATTTCAGAACCGAACAGAACCGCGGGACGTCGACCTCACGGCCACGACGCGCTCCTTCAACCAGAGAGATGTGAACTGCGTCAAATCTCATAAAAAGAGGATTACAGATCAGATTAAACCCGAGCTCCTGGTTTATTTACACACACACACACAAACACACACACACACACACACACACACAGAAGTTATGTCTCAGCATCCAAACTGCTCTTTCCGTGTTCGGATGATGATGCAGATTTGTCGGCCTCTGATCTTCATTTTCACCCTCGTGCCAACTTTGGCACAAAAACTCGGATTAATCTGCAGAGACTCAAAGACGTCTGTGACATTATAAATGATCATCTGTCAGAGTAGTGCTGCTAGAAATGTTTCACTTTAGATTTTCGGATTCTCGTGTGCAAAATATTTATTATCCACTTTACTGCACACTTATAGTTACTAGTTACTTTACAGATTGTGAGTGATGAAAAGTTTTTTAGTCGAGGACGTTTTTGTACTTTACTGAGATAAGTTAAAATTAGCTCAACATTTACAAGCTGTTCCTGCTGCCCTGGGAAAAAGAAATCATTAATATCTTAATATTTATTTGCCTCATGTCATTTAATACTAAATCCAGTGTAAAAGCTAAAAAGCTGCTGGGAGAAAGAAGTGAATGTTTCCAGTTGGCTGTTGGGACAAGGCAACGAAAGGGGAAGCTCATGTCAGAACACAAACATACCCAAATATATAAATACATAATTAATATTAATGAAATAGATTTTATAAATATCTTCTGTTCCAGCTGTAACTGGTTAATCCCAAACTGTTTGTTGGAGTGAATCAATAATTATCATGTTACTCTAAAACTCCAATTAACTTGTAATGGAGTACTCCAGTACTTCAGTAAAGGCTTGCAGTACTCGTCTCTTTACAGGCAGCGACGCCTGAACTGTTGCCGTGGTTACCCCACCCCACAAAACCGCCTCTAAGGCCTCGCCGGGCTCAGCTATGTGACCTTCCCTCCGTGTGCCGGCGTGTCTCGTGACCTTGGATGTTTGAACGGCGTTCCACAAAAACATTTTAAAAATACCAACATTCAAATTCAGAACACGTCTCTGGAAGAGTTCAAATATGGATATTTATGTTTAAATGTAAATACTAATTTACCACTAATACTAATTAGAATTAAACGATGAAGCTGGAATTATTCTAAATTTTCTTATTGTCAACAAAAGGATATTGATCCACGACGTGTGCAGTGTAGCAGCCGCACTGTTACACTGGCTGACATGTTCCTTCATCACCATGAACACACACTGTAGTTTATTTTGACTCATTCACACACACACACACACACACACACACACCGTCCTGCTGCCACAAATGTGGATTAATCCACCGCTGAAAATAGTCCCCAACAAGTTTGAAATAAAACTATTTTTTAAAGATTTCAGGATGAACCGTTGAGCTCGATAATAAAACTGTTTGTGTCAGCACAGACACAGCGGTGGTTGTTAGTCACTAACTCGACGTCTTTAAGAGTAATTATGTCTGTAATTAAACTTACAACAACCTGCACGGCTGCATCGGTCTCTTCCACGCTTCCCGCCATTCTCGTGAACTTGTCTTTCATAATTTTTCTGGCGCTCGCACAGGAACAAAACGTCCCCATTCTCACTCCGACCCACAGAGCTCTGATTGGCTCCAAATGGTGGAAACCGTCACCAGTGAGCACAGCAGCAGATCTATGTGGATCACTGAGATGTCAAAGAGCCACAGAGTCCGAGACCGACCGACACATCGACGGTTTTAGTCTCAACAAGAACACAGAACAACACAGCTCATCGCTGAAAGTGTATTTAAAAAAGAGGATATTATAAAGCAAAGAGAGATGTGTGTGTGTCCCATAGAAAGTCTGATGAATAGTGTACTCAGCGCTCCCGGACAACACCGCCATTGTAGCGTTACACATGACAGAATCCAAACAACGAGAACGCTGCGCCCGTGCCAGCACAGACAATCCTCTGAGACGCCGCTCGCTCTGCATCCGGGAGCTCAGACGGTTCAAACAAACTCAAGACTGATAAGAACTGGATCCTTCAGCCGACAGTCAGGTGTGCAGAGGGATTGGACATTAGTCTGGAGACAGGTGTGAAATAGTAGTTTACTCTTCAAACATGAGGTTTCCATCAACATGCCCATTTGTCAGTCATTGTGTCAGGATGGGGGGTCCACACAGGACCGGACCGCCCTGATGATTTGCTTTGGGACACAAATCTCACCTGCTGCAGAAAGGGAACGTGACAGCGGTCTTTGTCGCAGCTTCACGAGGGGGGAAAGACTCAAAGGTCTGCTGATGCAGCTTGTTCCTCTCAGGGCCGTGTGAAAATGTAATGTTGGCACCGGGCCCCGAGTAAACTGCTAAGACGGCTCCGCGAGGCTCGGTCAACAGGGATGTTGACACAGCTCCAGGAGCACCGAGCGTGCAGCGAGCCGAGCCCGCCTGACGGAGCGTTTTACCCCCAGATTCAAAGAGCGGTGCACCAAAGACGGGTTAGATGTTAATTTCTCTCGAGGGCGAGTCCAATTTTACAATTTAATTTGTCATCAGGAAGAATAATATCTTCAGTTAGTCTGCAGGGGATCTGACAAGCCTGAAAAACGAGTTATCTCGGTTTGAGCTTGAGTCAACAAATCCTGAATACGGGAAAACCGTTTAATGTTTGACAGGTGTGTGAGTGTTCACCAGCTGTTATCACATCACAAGTGTTTTTAGAGCCTGACCCACATTTGGGACAAAAACTCTGGGAATCCTGTGAGATCCTAGAGAGACGCTTCAAAACAGTCACAAGATTTTAGATTTACATTCCTAAAAAACAAAGAGAAGAGGTGAATCTTCTGTCTGAATGTTTAATCCAGAGCTGAAACAATTGATTCACTGATTTAACCCGGTAAATATTCTTTGGTTCAAGTGAGAGCACACGCTGCTTCTAATATCATCTATGATCATGAGCTGCAGCCCTCGATCGATCAATGAATCAGCTGATGTTTCACTCTGATGCTCCGCAGAGGATACAGCTGAAACCTTAAAGATGTCGCTCTCAGTTGAACCGAGCGGAGAACATTTCGTGTTGAAACAAAAACGAGGCGTTTCTCTGCAGCTCAGCTGAGACGAGGATGCTGCTCTCATGCTCGGTTGCTTCTGTATCTCTGACCTACTTTCGTCTCTCTGTGTTCTCGCCCGGCTGACTCCACCTTTCTAATGTGGGCCCGGCCCTGCAGTGGAGGGGGCTGAAGGTGGAGGCCGTTTCCATTATGCCCTCCATCTAAGGGCTGGAGGAGAAACACGGGTTTCTTCAGTCTGAATCCCATTCCCCACCTTTGTTTTCATGCCTCCAGGACGGTAACCACACCCTGCTACCTCTCCACACATCCTCCATCCTGTTCAAACGAGATCTTCAGGATATAATCAAAGCTAGACGCTCATAAAAGACTCGTGACATTTCAGTCTCGCAGTATGGAATTTAAAACATTTCTTCTCATGTTGTCATGGTAATCAGACGCTCCAGCTGCTGCAGGATTCAATATGCACGCAAGACCCGGAGCTACGACGTGATCTACCAAACACAGGAGTCCTCCATCAGCATGGTGCCAATTAACTGTGTCCAAGAATGCAGTTTAAAGCCCGCTGAGGAATTTCTTCTTCTCTTTAACGAGACGATGACGTACATCTCTGATCAGTTTATCTTCACAGACATTCTATAAAAGAACAATGATGAACTTTAACTATAAGCAGATTGTTTTCATTCCCAATAAAACATCTGAAAACATTAATCAGCTGATTGTTTCAGCTCTTCAGCAGTAAACTAATTAACATGAAAGCTCCGATGCAGAGAAGTCATTTCACTGATGGTGACCTGGACTCGAGTCTACAACGCAGAAACCGCCCCACATGCTGAGTCAAAATGGAGATAAACCAAGCGGCTGCAAAGTGAAGCCAAAGTGCTGCAGTTCCTCTAACGTCCACTTGAGGCTGGCTCCAGAAGTGAGTCAGTCTCCATAAGTCCCCATGTTAAAAACATGTTTACAGCCTGGTACAAAAACCAGAGGAGGAAGCTGAACGTAAACAGGATGTGACCCTGCAGTTATTACTCGACCTCTCCGCTCGCTCATGGATTCGCCTCTTTGTTTTGTCGAGTCATGGCGTTCGGAAGGTGAAAGTCAGGGGGGATTGTGGGAAATGGTGTTCCTTAATGGCTGCTAAAGCAACATGGCCTCCCTTCATGGTGAGCATGAGAAATGATCACAGCAACAACAGAAGGCATGAAGTGTGAAGTCAGTGTGCACAGCAGCACATCTGCACAGTACAAGATCGTGCAGAACCTTGCAGAACCCTGCAGGACCCTGCAGAACTGCAGGGTCCTGCAGGGTTCTGCAGGGTTCTGCACAGGACCAGCTCGTGCAGAACCCTGCAGAACCCTGCAGGAGGCTGTAAGCGTCTCTCCAAACACACAATGACACTGACATGTCTGTCATTCCTCTCATGCTCATCTGGCCGGTTGGAATGGCTTCCAGACCACAACACGCCGCCCTGTTTCCCTCCTTGTTGCAGAAATCAACGCATGCACATGAAGGATCTGGCTCTTCCCACGAGGATGAGAGAGAGGTGTGTCAGGAGACGAACCCAATCCAGCCCACGGGCCCGCACTGACACGCAAACAGCGCGTTAAGCCTCATTGTTTCACCGTGGCTCGTAGCGGGGATCATGGGCAGGATTACCGAGGAGTCCATATGTGTCAGATAAGCAGTCTGCCTCACTGCTCGGGCTGTGTGGCCGCGGACACGCCGCGCTACGTGCGGACTCTCTCCGCTGTTGATCAGATGAAAAATGGGCTTGGCATTTGCGCACAGGCGCCGCATCATCCCCGCGTCTTTAAATAATACACGAATATGAACATGCATGGGAATGAATGCAACACACACCAAAGCAAAGAGGGGGCCGCGTGTTTTTATGCTTTGGGTGGAAGGATTTCACGTTAGAGAATAAAGGAGTGCGTCTGTGCTGCACGTAGAAAGCATGTAGGCCCTCAGATGGAAGAAAGAAGCGAAGCATCCAGAATGACGGCAGGGCGTAAAAACAGAGCCACAGATCCGGATCCACCGAGACGACACAAAGAAAAGAAGCGTCCACAGCTAGACCGGAGATAAATCAGAGAAATAACATTTCATTACTGTCCTCCAGGGATCCTTTTCTAATGAGATTATAAATATTCTGACGGATTAGTGTCGTTACAGCGCGCAGAGGACGGAGCTCCGTGCGGCTGCGGGGAGAGCAGGACCTGCTCCGGAGGAGGATGGAGACGGTTCTGTTGTTGTTTCAGGGGGAGGAAGGAGCAAACCCGGGGAGGTGGCTGCTCCTCGGCTCCTCTGCTCCTCAGCTCCTCTGCTCCTCAGCTCCTCAGCTAAAACACGTTTCTGTGTTTATGGATGAAGATGGAGAGCGCGCGCAACCGGAGGAATGAAAAGCAGAAAAAGACGCGAGCGCACATATGATGATGGAGAATTCATTCATGAGGCCCAACCTCTCCCAGCTCATGCAAAAAAACATGAAGTGACCGGACGAATGCCGATGGAGGATAACGACGCACCGTGTTTCCCGCGCCTCGTGATGTTTGGTTCGGTTCGGATCCGGATTACACAAACGTGTTCGGCTTTTTTCTTACCTGGGTGCAGACAGCGGTGTCGTCTCTTCAGCGGCGGTCGCTCACCGGGATCTCGCAGCTTCTCCGACGCAGTGCGGGTGCTGGCCGGTGCGGGGCGCTGCGGAGCGGACAACCGCAAAAACCAGTGAGAGGAGTGCACGGTGCGTCAACACAGAGGCGCAAACACGAAGCCTGCAGCTCTGCGCAATGTTTGCTTTACCGCACCCAGCAGGATGCTTAAAGCAAACAGAGAAAGTCAGAGCACAAAAAAGAGAAGACAGAAAAACTGTCTAACATGATGACATTAAATATTACTGTATGATCAACAGGCTCTGATGTAAAACACTGTCACTGTTTCACCATGAAAAGTTTCATATTTTCATATTTTAAACTTTAGTTCTTTTAAATGCAGGACTTTGTCAGTCAGCTGTCACACAAACACAAACTGCACATGAACACTACACACACAGTTTGATACTGACTGTACTTCAGAAATTAATTGCACACACACACACACACACACACACACACACACACACACACCCTGCCAGGTGTCTGGTCTGGTCCAGGACTCAGGTGTTGGTGTCTTAGCTCTGCTCAGTGTCCCTGCAGACCTGCAGCAGGTAACTCAAAGTGTTACCGCGTGTTGTCTTAAATGTTCAGTTTTATTTCTTAATAAATTAAGTTTTAAAGTTTTCTCATGTCTTTGTTTTTAAAGTGTGTCGATGTTCAAACCCATAAAAACACTGACAGTGAAGCCTCTTCACCTGCAGCAAATCTAAATCCAGACAAAGACCTGGATCATCGGTGCACCTGGATGCAGTATGCTCAAACAAGTCACCTGTAACCACACCCACCTGTCAGTCAAAGCGTCCACGCTCTTAATCCTGCATAACTTTAAGCCTTAATATAATGTGAACAGGTGAGTTGTATATAAATTCACCCTCAGTACAGTTGTCATGAACGGGGAAATTAGCTACAGAGACCAAAACTGTTTTTTGTACCAGGCTGTAAACATGTTTATTTCTGCTGTGAAGTTGGACATTTGAACATGGGGACTTATGGAGACTGACTCACTTCTGGAGCCAGCCTCAAGTGGACGTTTGAGGAACTGCAGGTTGTGATATTGACTTTATTCCTCAGCTATAAATACTAAAGTATTCCCCTTTAATTAAAGTCTTAAATAGCTTCAGTGAAGAGCTGTGTGATACTCACAGATCAGCTGACGGGGAAATAAAGAGTATTTTCCTGAACATGCAGTGATTGTGTGAGAGACTGAACAGAAGCTACAGTAACAGTTGAGTGTGGTCGGCACACAAAGGTCGAGTCTTGGAGTCTTGGCACATTAAACAAGTGGAGGCCTGGGGGCCTGAACAGTGTGCCCAGTGTCCCTCCTCTTTCACTGGCCTCCCTGTGGCCTCTCACTATCACACACCGAGTGCCAACTTTTACACCAAGTCGAGAAACCATTCAGCCCCGGAAAACAGCAGTGGAATGACTGACGGTCAGATGTGTTTGTGAGAGTCTTTGTGCCCTCTGTCTTTCTCTGCTTTTGGAAACCCGCCCGGTACAACAGCTGTCACTAGCTGTGTGGCTGAGGATGATTGGATTTATCCCGTGGAGGGAGTTCACTGCAGGCCAGGTGCTGCCGTGGAATCCTTCTCAGGCTTAAAATCTCCCTTTAAATCCTCGTGTGGTCAGCAGGCTGTTACCTGGAGGAGACGTCTCAGCCTTTCCATGCACATCACGGGGGGTGGAGGTTAAGATGGAGGTTTCAAGTTTGCAGGTTTTACATGTGAAAGGAAAAGTTTGACATGTTGAGCGAGTTAGATTAACCCTATCAGTCATGTGGGGAAAGGCCGGGCTCCTAAATAAACATCTATAAACCACAGGGTCGAATATATTTATTATGTATTTCATTTACTTTAAAGAATCAGTGATGGTGAACTGCCTGTTCACAGTGAAGGCTGGTGGCTGACAGCAGATTCAGATCAGGAGTTTTCTGGATCTTCAGGCTCCTCTGTCTTTAAAAACCTAAAGACTGACTGACCGTCTGCATCACTCACAAATGCAGTGAAGTAAAAAAGTGGAATATTTTTCTCTGAGGTCAAATATAGTGAAAGTATAACGTTTCATAAAATGGAAATATTCAAGTAAAGTACCATGCATTTGTAGTAGTGTGAACTCAAACACTAGAGGGAGACACTGCAGCATCCCTGGCCTCCTCCTCCTCTGACCGACAGCCGTGATGTTTAACAGAAAGATCTGGATGTTTGAAAGAGATTTGAAATCCAACAGTCGGAGATGATGCTGCTGTCACTCTCCTCCGTCAGCACCTCCTGCAGGTTTGCTCCATGTTTTCTGGTTGAATCTTTCAGAAAGCTCCAGCTGTGGGTGTGTTTGTCTTTTAAAGCGACATCAAATAAAAGAACTCCACTTAATGCACATGTTTAACACTGAGCCGACCTGTTTGGACCTTAAAGACTCAAACCATCATGTCAACAGTGTGCAGCATGAATTATACATGCAGGGACTTAAAGACCTCCTCCTGCTGCTGGCATGGAGCTGCCCAGGTGAGGACAGAGATGTTTGTTCAGTCGTCTCATGCAAACCTCAGACACAAGAAGAAGTGAGCGGACACTTTAATGACTGAAACCATGAACTTCAGTCTGACTGCTGCTGTTTGCATCCTGATCATCACACGGTGCACGGTGAGTTATTACATTCTTTTATGTATTTGTGTCTCTTTTAGTTTAGATTGATGCAAAGTCTTTGTGTGTCTGTCAGGTGACGTCGACTCATCCTGAATGTTCGATTATTCTTCATCTACAAAAGAAGGAGGACGAGTGTAAGCTGAGGATGAACGCTGCAGCATCACTTAACACCACAGCAGGTAGCTGTTCCTCTGGATTCATACAGACACATCATCCAAACATGCTGATGCTGCTTTTATTTGAAGGTTGTGTGATGGAGTGGGATGGAGTGAGCTGTTGGCCGGCTGTCTCAGAAGGAGACGTCGTCTCCGTCCACTGTCCTCTGCCGCTGCTGAAGCCTGGAAGTCCTCCAGGTAAACATCTGTCCAACCATCAGTCTGCACAGAAACTACACTCCTTTCAGATTAGTGTAGAGGATCTGTTTGAGGTTTCAGCTGCAGTTTGAAGTCTGTCCTTCACAGTTCTGATCTCACGGAGGTGCACAGTCCGAGGATGGAGTAAACCAAGCGTGCCGTATTATGAAGCCTGTTACTACGAGGCTTTTGATGGAGATGAAGACATGGGCACAGAGGTACAGTAGATACAAAGGTCAAAGTTCTTTATGCTTTAAACTGTTAAATATTTCCTGTTTGTCTCCAGAAAAGATACTTCGACACCCTGAGGTTGATCTACAGCGTTGGGTATGGAGTGTCTCTGGCCGCTCTCCTCGTCGCTGCTCTGCTTTTCTGCTGCTTCAGGTCGGTTTCATTTCACATCAGAAAACTAAAGTTTGAACCTGTTTTCATTAAACCCTGTCCTCTCAACATTTCTCTCAGGAAGCTGCTCTGCAGGCGTAACTGCATCCACCTCAACCTGTTTGTGACGTTCATGCTCAGAAGTCTGTCTGTGTTCATCAAAGATTCAGTGCTGTTTGCAGACCAGAGCACAGACCACTGCACCGTGTCCTCAGTAAGGCACCAGTCAACACTGCGGGTTCTTATTTTGTGATGAATCAGTTCATCATTTATTCATTCAACATGTCGAACGACTGTGAAGATGGCGTCTTTAAACGTCTTGTCCTGTTTGAGAAAGTTATTCAGTTTAATATCATATTAAACAGACGAAGTCTGCTCGATAAGGACTGAAATAATTCATCAGTTATCCGTTATGTTTTGTTGATTAACTAACTGATTAATCGACCAATCGTCTCAGCTCTGAAACAATAGAATAAGAATCAAACTTTAATGCAGAATGAATCTGAAGCAGATTCTTTAAATATATGTTGATTTGTTCGGGGACGTCTTCAGCCCTCGTCCTGTCTCTGAACTCAAATGTCTCGTGACGTCTCTGACGTGAAGTCGTGTCCTCTGTGTCGTCTCAGCCTCAGTGCAAAGCAGCTGTGACCTTCTTCCACTTCTGCGTCTTGTCTAACTTCTCGTGGTTGCTCGTGGAGGGTCTGTACCTGCAGACTCTGCTGCTCTTCACCGTCACTCAGACCAGGACGCTCTTCTGGATCCACGCCACCGTCGGCTGGGGTACGGCGTGTGTTCACGTGTGTTTGTGTCCGTTCACGTGTTGGTCTTGATTGGATTTGTCTGATTTTGTAGGAACTCCGTCAGTGGCCGTTGTGGTCTGGGCCCTGATGAAGAAACAGCTCGACGATGAAGGGTGAGTGAAATGTTTTGTGTGTTTTTCAGATTTTCATGTTAACGATGTTAATGTTTGGTATGTGCAGGTGTTGGGACAACCTGGAGAGCCGCCTATGGTGGATCATCAAGACTCCCATTCTGCTCTCCATCTTTGTAAGCACTCAGCTTCTTCACCTCAACAAAACTCAAGAGGAGACTTTGACTTTAACCGTCTCCTCATAGCAGCTTGTAGGTCTGAGCATCATCCAAACAGGAAACAGTTTGGTGTGTGATGTGATCCACAGATGAACTTCCTGATCTTCCTGAACATCAGTCGGATCATCGCTCAGAAGTCAAAGGCCACACGCGTGAACCAAAATGAGCCACACCTGTACAGGTACGTCTCCATACACACACCTGCTGTCTCTCTACCTGTCGGTCTTTGACCTTCGTCTCCTGTCGTCTGCTGCAGGAGACTCGTCCGATCCACCCTGCTCCTCATCCCTCTGTTCGGCCTTCACTACGTGGTGTTTGCACTGTTTCCAGAACATGTCGGCGTCCGGCCTCGACTCTGCTTTGAATTAGTTTTCGGCTCCTTCCAGGTAACAGATCTGCCACACCGCCGACTCAAAGAGAGATACATCGACTGAATTATCAGCAGCAGATGTCAGGACATTATTAAAGTTTAATAATAACAATAATCGTCATCAAATAGTAAAAACTGGATGTTTAACCAAAACTCAAACACACTCATCAACTCATTGATGAACTGACTGACATGATTCTTCATGTCGCTCCAGGGTTTCCTTGTTGCTCTGCTGTACTGCTTTCTGAATGAAGAGGTAAGCTGCGTCTGTCAAAATTAGCAACATTAAAAAAAAAAGTCAAAAATAAATCATTGTTTGTTTTTCAGGTCCGAAAAGAAATCCAGAGGGCGCTGAGAAGACGGTGGCCTGAGACTAACACGAACGCCGTCAACCTTCCAGCTCAGGAGGACGTCCCCTGAAGTCCAAACACAGACAGACTTCACGTCACAGTTTGTCTTTATTAAAAGATGTTTTTGTTTTTAATATTTTTGCACTTCAGAAAAAAAAATCACATTTCATGTTCGTGCTCCACTTACAGCGTTCTCTGTTTGAATTGTAAGTTCAGTAAATAAATAAATAAATAAATATGGTGACTTGTTGTGTTTCCAAATGTTTCTTATGTTGTCTGTCATGAAATAATAATAAATGAATAATAATATTTTCACTGCAGCGAAATCATCTCTGAAGATAAACGAATGTGTGATGAGTGTTTCTGCGTCAGGCTGACATCTTGTGTTCAGCACATCAAAATACAAATCTCCTTTTCTTTCTTCCAAAGATCTTTTTATGGATCAGATTTCAGTTTTTTTGCGACTGCTGTAGTTTCTCCTTCATGCTAGAAAGAAGCGAGGGGTCGCAATCAGCAACTACACCACTAGATGTCATTAAATCCTCCACACTGGACCTCCAGCTCACGCAGAGCTTGTCCAAGTGTTTCCATTTATAGCTGCATAAAAAGCTGCAGTTTTATTAAATGAAATGAAAGCAGGTCTGACAGGAGACCTGGGTTCACGTGTTCACTGCATCAGCTCATGTCTGAGCTCTGACTCTCTGTGCAAACAGCCACAGACGCCCCATCGGAGCCCTCAGGGGCCCCCAGGTACAAAGAAACAAAGAGCAGGCATGAATGAATCTGCCGAGGAGCTTCAAAGTGAGCGTCCGATGAAATCAACACTCTGCTGACTGATTCAAGACAACGAGTCGGGACTTTTGGAGGGATCTGAGTCCGATGAGTCGAGTTTCTGACAGAGCGGGAACATTCAGCACGAGAGGACTTTTAAAAAAAGAGTCTCCAAGAAGAAGAAGCAGAAAAAAAAGTGAGCCCACCCTCCCCATTCTCGCCTCTGAATGGTCTAACCCGCCGGTTCACATGGTGCCCTCCCCCCATGTGAGTGTGTATGTTGTCTTTGCCTTATATAGTGCAGAGTTATCCTGCTGCTTTGCCTTGGGACTGTGAGGTTGGACCGCAGCTGAAGCCTGCCACACAATCTGTCCGTCTGTGTCATCCTGGTTCTGATCACAAACACAAGGACGCTTTTTCTTTTTGTGCTCAGACAGCTTCTGCTCCACAGTCATCACTGCTCCGCTCTCTATCCAGTCCACAGTGTGTTTCAGGCACCTTTGAAAGCGACAAAATGAATGGCACCATGGATGGGAGCTACGACAACGCTCCTCAAGATGGGTCCTTCATGTTTACCTCTGAGTCTGTGGGAGAGGGGCATCCTGGTGAGTAGAGGACTCCCTCTCCATGCTGCATTTCACCTGCTGCAGATAATGAATGAGGAGTGTGATGTTTCAGTGATCATTGATGACTTTGAGGAATGTGCAGAATCCTGAGCGTTGCATGGAGGCACTGTTGCAGAAAGAAGTGGTTTGAGGAGGCACGCAGCACTGATTTGAGCTGCGATTTCTATTTTTTAGACTGTGCAGACATGAGGCCACTTTTTAAAACTTGTTCTAGTAAATTATGAAAAACAAACTAAACAAAAGCTGCAGCAGAAGTTCATCTTAAAAATGCATGTTCAGCTGCTGCTTCTGAAAAGTTGTGTCAGCTGAACTTATGTTGAATAATTAGTTCAAAGTTGTCTCGTGAGTTTTAGTTACGCTGCTGATTCATCTGACTTGACAGCTGCTCCTGTAGCAGAGTTTGTGTGAAGGAAACATGCAGCAGTTCTTCTCAACACCAAACACTCGACGTACTTACCTAGAAGTCTGGTTCCACGTATACCGAGGAAACGCGGCACTCGATCTTCCCAGAAGACGTTCCAGCTGCAGCTGAACTGATCGTTCTGATTCACATCAGTCCGTCTGTTGCACGCTTTCTTCTGTAACTTCACGTTGATGAACAATATCATTTCATGAAGCCCAGGCACTCACCGTTAGAAAGAACTGGCAGGTTCCAAAGCTAGAACATGGTTAACACACACATCTCACATGTGGAGACACAAACTTATTCACAGAGGGTGAATAAATCAACATCAGCCTGAAACACAGCGTGCTGAGACAGTTCATAACAAAGATCAGAAATCATTCATTCAGTTTCTTTGACACACGGGAAGCCAGCGCAAAGATCTGAGAACCGGACTCATGTGACGTTGACATTTAACTCGGTATGTACACCATGTATCATCACACACAGAGGCGGTGAAGAGCTTCTGTGTGTGCAGGCAGCACTTAACATGCAGATCATTATTTATCTGGTTTATGAAATTAAAACGAATTACACATAATAAGGTTTTTTGTTTTTACGCCTCCTTCTCCAGGAGTATTGACATTAACAGCAAAATGAAGTATCAACAGTAAAATTACTTAATCTATAAATCCAACCTGCTTTTATAAATGAAACAACTTATGGTCAAGGTTCATTTTTAATATTCTTTGAAGCAGTTACTAAACCTCCTTGGTGTGAAACGTGCTGCAGAAAGGCAAACTGAGTGTGTTTCAGTACAGTAGATGAATGAGCTGCTGGTGTTACAGTCACATGGCACGTGTTCACCGAGCCAAAGCTATTCATAGGCCCGTATCTCCTAATATGAATGATGTGTAGTACTGTGACATGTGATATTTTCAGAAGTTCACACGAGGAAACCACCCACGCACACACATAGCACTTCAGATTATCGATGTATTTAAATCTTGTTTTCCAGATAAGATATGTGACCAGATCAGTGACGCCGTGCTGGACGCTCACCTGAAGCAGGACCCTGATGCCAAAGTGGCTTGTGGTGAGTATCAAGGTGTTTTCCCTTTAGGATGCTGCAGAGCACCGAAAGCACTCACAACATTTGTGTTATTCTTATGATCAGTACTAACACCAGTCGCCTGGAAGTCATACAGATATCTTCACCACAGATGTAGGCACCAGCTGCAGTAGTAGACTAATAACATACATACATCTATCCATTATCTTTAACCACATATCCTCATCAGGGTCACAGGGGCTGCAGCAAACTGACCCCGGACGTCTTAGGTCGTTTTAGAATATGACCTGGAGACAAACAAGCATTCATGCTCACATTCACAGTCTTTGGACTGTGTGATCAAAGCACCACCTCCTCTCTGGGTCCCCTTATCATCCTGCATGGCTTCTATGCAGATGACACTCAGCTCTATCTGTCACTTCCACCTGATGACCTCTTCTCTGTCTCTGCACGGGTCTCTGAATGTCTCTGCATACCACGTCTTCTTCTGTGTGTCAAACAGAGACGGTGTGTAAGACCGGCATGGTGCTGCTTTGTGGTGAGATCACGTCCCGGGCCAACGTGGACTATCAGACGGTGGTGAGAGACACTATCCGAGATATCGGCTATGACAACTCAGACAAAGGTGAGAGGATGTTCTGAGCTCACGTCTGAACCAAACATCATGACATCAGTTCATTCTGCATGTCTCCTCCTCGCTGTCTCTGTCTGTCCGTCCAGGCTTTGATTATAAAACCTGTAACGTGCTGGTGGCTCTCGAGCAGCAGTCCCCCGACATCGCACAGGGAGTTCATATCGATCGTCAGGAGAGTGACATCGGAGCTGGAGACCAGGTCATCTGCAAACACAACACAACCAATCCTGTCTGTGTTATGAACGTCTGAAGAGACGGAAACAATAGAATCAAAGTTAACTTAGACATGGGATCATTTACTTATGTATTCAAGTAAAAGAACAAAAGTGTCAACATCCAAATATACTTCAAATATTAAATAATGTACCTCACTATGAATAAGACATCAATGACGACATCATTCATGTTGGTTCTGTGTCCACAGGGTCTGATGTTTGGATACGCCACAGATGAAACAGAGGAGTGTATGCCGCTCACCGTCGTCCTCGCCCACAAACTCAATGCCAAGATGGCTGAACTGAGACGTAACGGGACCGTCCCCTGGCTCCGCCCGGATTCGAAGACACAGGTGGCGTCCACACACACAAACATCCCTAAAATGTGCCGATAGAGTTCTGTCATTTATATTTAAACATCACAATTAAAGATCTCTGCAACGAGCTGCTATGATATAATCTGAACACACACCAGACTTACACTGGTGTTGTCTTTAAGTTCTTCTCCAGCCGATGGGCCTCGCTGTGTTTCTACTGTAGTTGTTCACTTGTATGTCAGCGATAGTGACCTCCAGAATGTGCTTACCAGCAGACCTCAAGCAGAGCACGCTGGTATGCAACATCTGAGCTGGGAGACAACTTTCCAATAACACCCCCAACAGTTTCAGCCTCTGCACATATCACTTGTTGAGCTCACTGCACACGTTGGCTCTCTGTGGATGTGGGAACGTTAAAGGTTGGAGTATATCTCCCCATGTTTGTGTTTTAAGTGACTGATCTGCAGAAATGAGGTCACGGTCCGATGGAGCCAACACTTTTTGAGTTTCTTGTGTTGTGGAACACACTTTACATGCCTTACCACATTAATTCTACCCTAATTTAGCCATCAGGTGAATTAAATATCAATAAATATGTTCTCCTCCATCTTCTCTCCAGGTGACGGTTCATTACACCCAAGAGAACGGAGCAGTGATCCCAAAGAGGGTTCACACTGTGGTCATCTCAGTGCAGCATGATGACTATGTGGACCTGGAGGAGCAGAAGAGGGTCCTGAAGGAGAAGATCATCAAGGCTGTGGTCCCCTCAAAGTACCTGGACGAGGACACCATCTATCACCTGCAGCCCAGTGGGCGCTTCGTGATCGGTGGCCCACAGGTGAAGCAGTGACCACGGCAACATGATAAATATAATAAAACAGTATTATTATTGTAAAGATTCAATCCAGACTGTGATCAAGTTATGTTAAATTGTTTATGCAGCTGCACATTATTATAAATAACCTTATATATATATATATATATATTTAAAATCCACGATTCTTGCAGAGGCATTGTAAAAAACATTTGTGTGATTCTCCGTCAGGGTGATGCCGGGGTGACGGGCAGGAAGATCATCGTCGACACATACGGTGGTTGGGGGGCTCACGGCGGTGGAGCTTTCTCTGGGAAGGACTACACCAAGGTGGACCGCTCGGCCGCCTACGCCGCCCGCTGGGTGGCAAAGTCTCTGGTGAAGGCCAAACTGTGCAGGAGGGTTCTGGTGCAGGTCAGATCACTTTACAACAAGATCAACCTTTCACCTTATACTACAGCTTATATTTCACTGAACACCATCACTCATGTATCGGTATGGCTTTTTATTGTTTGCATAGACTGTGCTGCACTTCTGTCACTTTACTTTGTGTTTGTGTCTCTGAAACAACACGAACTAAACACGTGAAAAAAAGAACTAAACCAGAAACCCAAAACTTTGACATGGAAGCTGCACATGGTTTTGAACGGAGGTGATCTTGTTTTGTATTTTCAGGTGGCGTACGCCATCGGAGTCGCCCACCCGCTGTCCATCTCCCTGTTCACCTACGGCTCCTCTCAGAAGAGCGAGAAGGAGCTGCTGCAGATCGTCAATAAAAACTTTGACCTCAGACCCGGCGTCATCGTCAGGTCAGCGGTGCACTGATAAACCTGTATCTGCTTTGGTGTGCCACATGTCTAACACATTTAGATCTAGATCTTTCACCTGTAAGTTACTACAGTTTTCGTGTCATACCTGTTAATCGTTAATTGTTTAATTGAACTTTTTAAGGACATTTACTGTGTTGAATGTAGAGAAACCTTAACTTGGACTTCTTAACTCGAGGTGTTGTTGTGCTGCAGAAACCTGGACCTGAAGAGACCAATCTACCAGAAGACGGCCTGCTATGGACACTTTGGCAGGAAGGAGTTCCCCTGGGAGGTCCCGAAGAACCTCAACTTCTAGAGTGTGTTTGTATCAGTGTGTATGTGTGTGTGTGTGAGAGAGTGTGTGTGTGTGATGTATAGATAGCCCCTCGTATTCCTGTAACCCAGTATGAGAGTGGCAGCTGGGAGGGTATGAAGGGATGGTCAGGGTGGGTGCAGATAATCGGTGGTCATTGGACGGAGGGAGAGGCTTCATCTGTACTTTATGACTTCGTAGCCCCCCAACAGAAACCTGAAATATGAGCTATTCGGTATTTTTGTCCCAGAGGTACAGTGTACAGTCACATGCCTGCAGAGTTACTCAGAGACTATTTGGCTTTTCTGTCCAGAAATAAGTGAATGACCAAATTTTAAAGGGAGAGCAGAGTGTCAGAGGCTTTAGTGTTACTGTGGACGATCTAAAACCCTTAAAGATCTCATTACCTGTTTCTCATCAAGTGCTTCGTTAAGACACAAAACGACTCATTAAGATGAGTTCAAGACATACAGCAGATATCCCAAAGAAATGTGAGTGAGTGAATGTTTAACTGTGTTTTTATATGATAGACGTGTGTCTGCCTTTAAAGCTCTTAAACTACAACAACAAACTTTTATTCTTCTACATATTTTATCTTCTCCAAAGCCACGTCCGAGGTCCATGTACGAGACTGAAATATTATCTCCTCAGTTCTATATGATCTTATTTGATCTGCTGATACTCGATCACACAAGAACCACCAGAAGTTTTAAAGGTTAGTGACTTCTGTTGTTGTTGTTGTCAGTATTCAGATGGTAAATAGTCGGCTCAAACTATGGCACGTGTACCACTGGTGGTATACAACGTCCCTCTAGTGGTCTGTGGAGGAATCTGAACTATCTTTTTAAAATCAAATGAGACAAAGTTCTTAATGAAAATAAACTATAAACTTTTAATTTCCTGTAATATTTTGTTTTGTTTCAGCCTCTGGTTCTTGAACCGGTTCAACAATCAATTATCTTGTTATTAGGAATGATTAGGAATAAACCTGCCTCCTGTAGCTGACATTCAGTACAAACTTTAGAAACATACATTTATATATTTTTTTCTTGTTTGAGATGAAAGCCTGAAGTTTCAATGTCTTCAAGACCGGCAGAAGAAAAAGTCTTAAATATCAGTGACTCATAATTAGTGAATCATGAAGTCTTCCCAACATTTTTTTTTATATAATAGAAATCTGTCGCTGCAGCTTTTAGTGATAATCTGGATAATCTGAGGTCCACTGTGTCCGGTTAAGTTTTCAGTGCTGTTCAGTCACCTGAAAATAAGGTACATTTTTTGTCTCCGGGTCGACATGTTACAGTGGCCCAGAAAGGACAAAGTTTGTTTGTGTTTTAGTGTCTCTGACTGGGTTGTAGTCCACAACTACACCACTAGATGTCACTAGATCCAACACACTGGTCCTTAAGAAGTCTTACATTTGGTATAAGATGAAAGTCTTACTAGTTTTTAGAGTTTCAGAAGGAAACCATGTATACTGAACCTACAGTCATATTTCCTTCTTCTGGTTTGTTTCTTAAGTTTTAAAACATTTGGCACTGAAACTGTGAATCAAGACCAGCAGACGCCTGCAAAGCAAAGACGAGACGAGACGAATGAGTCACAGAATTGAACGTTTTCATCGACACGTGTCATTAATCCTGGAAAAATATGTAAATATGATCTTTGAACAATAAAACATTTTGACAAGAGGCTTCGGGATTTTTCTTTTAAGGTTGCATGTGAATGAAAAATAAGAAATCGTCTTTAATTTGTTCTCTGCAGTCTTTATTAAACGTTCTTGTAAAAGTATTTCTGTATAAGAACATCATCCTTACTAAAATAGCTTGGTCCCATTAAAAAAGGTAAAGACTGTCTTTGTTACTGAGAACAATGACACAAGGATTTTTTGGCAGAGTTGAAGTAAGATACAACAAAATATACAACAGAGCTTATCTGGGTAATATGAGACAGCCGTGTGGTCGTAAAGATATTTTCTGCTGATATTAACACTTAAAAAAACACGAGCATGGATCATTTTGAACACGAAAGTATGACAACAATAAATGAGATTATTCTTGGCACACGGTAACTTTCCATCTATTGTCAGAACTCTTCTTTTTTCTTCACCTTGCAAGTGAGGTAAAGAGCAGACGTGGATTATGTAACAAAACTTCCTGAGTAGAAAACAATACAGAGCTCAGTGTGTCGTGAAAACAAGCTGCTCTCTGCTCAGCGAGGAGCGACGTCTGAGTTCAGTCTGATAAGAGAGAATCAAACAAACAGCGAGGACTGTGTGTCGCCTTTGTGGTCAGAGAAGGCACTTACAACATTGTGCAATGGTTTGCAGTGTAGCCTGTGAATCCGTCTTTGGCTCTGTGCAATAGTGAGCGTGAGCATGTGCAGGATGCATGGGCCCATGTGGCACGCTTTGACCTCCAGAAGATGCTGCAGTTTGGTTACAGCATGGAGAAGCTCTCTGTCTGGTGGTGGTGGTGGTGGTGGTTGGAGCTACCGCCCACCTCCGCCTTGTGTTCAGAGGAGCTGGAGAAACTCTGCACTCCGCCTCCTCTGGACAGAACCATGAGGGTGTCCCCCGACATGCCCCCGAACTCGAAGACAAAAGTCCCGTAGAAGAGCATGATGAGCATGCAGTAGATCCACTCGAAGATGGCGGAGGCGTGCTGCAGGGCGAAGCTCTCCTGGCAGAAGAAAACTCCACCTGTGATCAGAAGTTAAGGAGGATCCAAACATCTTTAGGTTTCTTTATTTTTAATACATATGTTGAGTTAAGTAGTTAGTCGTGTTGTCAGTGGGGGAATATGACTAAATACATTTACTCAGGTCCTGTACTGAAGGTACATTTGAGGTATTTGTACTTGAGTCTACTTCTACTACACAACACCTCAGCACAGCATTTATCTGAGGGCGTTAGTGACTTTAAAGAGTTTATAAAAATAAAAAGATTTGTGTTGCTTCATGATGAGAAAACACTTCAGTATAAAGGAATACACTTACAGGCTGAGGGGCGTAAGACTGTTTTCTCTCCAGCAGGGGGATGTGTAACACAAAACACACAGCTCCACGAGATATAACGTGTTCTTTATGAAGGGATATTTTAGTCTTACAGCTCAAAACAAGAGAGGAAAACCTGTCAGTATTTAACTAAACTGAAACACAGAATTAGTTTCATGTTGGCAGGATACTGAGGACGAGGGCGATCAGTGCCAGCAGAGCCATCCCAACGCGGAGGTGACCGATCCGGTACTCCTCCTGGGTCTTGGCCAGCCTGTAAGTCAGAGCCGACTGAAGGCACACAAACAGCATGCTGGACGGGAAGGCCACTCCGGCACCGACGTAGTGGAGGACTTTGGCAAAATCCACCTAGGAAACAAACAAGCACTGAAAATCTTACACAGGTATCATCTAAGCTCAGAGTATGAGTAAGAATTATTTAGAAAGTAAGAAGACATTTACTTTTTGTGGCAGCAGTAATTCAGGGAAACTGTAATCAGACATAATCACTTGTTTCAGTTTCTTTTGTCACAGACTTATACCCAACATATACCAGTGTTGTAGTTAAGACAACCAAAACTGAGACCACACTGTATCGAGACCGAGACAACGCCGAGACTTTGATGGGTTGAAACCAACTCAAGATTAATACCAGGCAGGACGAGAACCCGTCCACGCTCTCTTTAATATAATCTGAGTCTTTGTGACCTCACACCGGCACTCTGGGTAATCACTGTTACAATATCATCTGCCAAAGAAAAGGTCACAGGACGGGATGATCTGCAGCGAGATGAGAGGGGAAGTGTAATGACAGCAGTTTCCAAAGGCAACAAGATCATCTCCATTATCATCTCTGACGCTGAGAGAGACCGCTGTGTCAGTCTGAACTGAGAAGGAACCCGTTACCGTAACGTACTCGTCAGTTTCAGCACCGCCACACAGAGGAAGTACACGTTCCCCGTGTTTATAATTTTATAAATACTTCCTCACACACATTTTCAAATGCAGCAACTGGTATGATGATTACACATCCTGAACATCACAGCTGTTTAAGGGATAAAATTACAGGGAAGAGACACAAAGAGCAAGCAGGCGTAGATTCTGCCTGATTTATGAGCGTGTGCCACATGAACCATGTTACAGCACAACGAGTGAAGAGATATGAAGTTTTACATCTTAGATCAACCTAGAAATAATGAAATTTGTCATGTCATGCTTTAGAAATAAACAGCATGTTGTGTGTCTGACAAGAAGCTAACAGCAGCTGAATAATGTTTAATGACATCGTTTAAATTAAAAAAGTTATATTTGTCATTCTTTAAGTTCCTTTATTTTACTTATGTTAAACTAAAGATTATTAAAGAGTAGGATCGTGGACGAAAATGAAACCACATACTTTGTAAATTTAATATTTTGGGGTGTTTTATTTAGACAAATCATTCAATTTGAAAAGGCTCTGGGAACTGTGATGCTGATGATTTTTCACAAGTAAGAATAAAATAAATCATCACCTGGATGATAAAGTTAATCTGCAGGTGATCACAGACGGGACAGGCACGCGATCAAAAACAGACAGGAAGTTGAAATGCAAGACACAAAATAAAACAGGAAACACAAAACAAACTCACACATACAGAATATATATTGTGTCAGACAGCGGGGAGTAAAAGAGTGTTGAAAGTGATCGAGCTGCTCAAACATACTCGATACGTCTCCTCTCATTGACTTCGTTCCTGAAACTCTGATTGAACATCAACACTTCATCCCAGAGACGTAAACATTTCGTGTGCGTGGCCATTTATCTCTAGTACGGCCTCCACGCCATGTTTACTCTGAGGCAAACACTGAGGTTCATTATGTAAGACTGAGCACGGACAGGGAGGAGAGCCGTGCAGCCAATCAGAAAGACCGGGAGGACCACCCTTAACTACTGGAGGGTGAACTGGATGATGATCCCTGAGGATGAACTGTGCACAGTGAAGTTAGACATGTAGAAACAGAGCAGGAGGAATCTGAGACGGCAGCTTCCAACTACACCACTGACCTCTGACCAGGCTAACACATGTTATCAAGACGGGGACCGGACCGGCCACCAGAACCAGAGCTGGGTCAGAGGGCAGTGTAACCGGGCTCAGCAGCTTCTACGGACATGATGGCAGAGGAGCAGAGAGTGAAGAGGACGCTGACGGAGGAAGCTAAGAAGAGAAAAGGAGAGAGTGAGCGAGCAAGAAGCTGCCGGACAAGAGTAAATGTGGGACTGACTTTTAGTGGTTGGTGAGAGCTTGGTGAAACAAAAGGCTGAAAGACAGACGCCGAGCTGGGCTGACTGCTGCTGGACTAGGCAGTGAGATCAGCTGCTGCTGGGTCTGGTTCTGGTTCTGGGCTGACTGCTGCTGGACTAGGCAGTGATATCAGCTGCTGCTGGGACCTGGCTTATGTGAAATTAAGTGTCTAAATATGAATTACAATACTTGAGTAAATGAACTTTTGCTCTGCCTGCACATACAGAAACACGTGTTCATCACCAGTTTTAAGACCGTCAGCGCCCGAGGCCATGAGAGCCGTACATAAATACCTGTGCAGAGGTCTGTCTGTACGTTCTGCATGTTCCTGTGCATCTACTGAAAACACATGCATGTACTAACATGTGCTGCAGCTCCTCTTCTCCAACAGCTACTTCAAACTGGTACAGTTACAAATCAGCACAAAGGGTGACCCTCACACTGAGCTGAGAACCTCCTGAAACTGGACACAGACACACAGCACAGCCAGCTCGTCCTGTTTTTAAGATCACACCGCCACAGAGAGGCTGCCAGACAATCTCCAGACTGAACAAACACAACTTCAAAAGAGATTTACTTGGAGGCTCTACAAAGTGCTGAGAGGCTGCAGGGCAGGAACACACCAGCACACACTGATCAGATTCAACACAGTCTATCATTCACGGGATCCAGACACTGAACCCACCTGATGGTCCACTGACGATAACTAACGAAGAACTTAAAGGGAACATTTGCTCATTTACATTCAGTCATCCAGCTTTTTATCCAAAGAGACAAACAAACAAAGGGAAACAGTCGGTGCACAGTGTGACGAGGACATGTCAGTGCAGCAGTCAGTACAGGGACAGATGTAGAGGGACAGATGTGTCATGTCCAGGTGGTGTTGTAGAGGAGGTCCTCTCTGAAGAGCTGGAGGTCTTCAGGAGGTCTGTGAAGGTAGAGAGGGACGCCCCTGATCTGTAGGAACTGGTAGGACGTTCCACCAACGGGGAACAACAGACAGAAAAGTTTGGACTGTCCTGAGCGTACGGGTGGCAGAGCCAGGAGGAGGTAACGGTAGAAGCGTTAGAGATCTGAGTTTAACCTGGACATGTTGAAGACCAGGACACGTTTTCCATCATCTCAAAGGGTTTCAAAGCAAACAGGAGTTGCTGATCCACGGCTGCCTCAGTAACTGACACTAGTTCAGATCTAGTTCTACAATAACACAAACAAACGAACCGATCAAGGCAGCGGTGGACCAACATCTTCTGTATAGACTGTATGTGTTCAGTCCATTTCATGGGCATTCCCATTAGAAACCATCCTCTGGGGCAAGTGTCTGACCTGCACCAGTGATCTGAGCTCAGAGGATCAGAGTGTGTTACCTCCACACTGTTTATGTTACATAGAGGCCACAGGGACCCTCTTTCAGTTGCCATGACAGCGACCTATAAATCCTGTACAGTCGTATCTAAGCAGGTCTGAACATGTGCAAAGTCTGTGTGAGGAGAAAGAGCATCAGACCGAGAATAAAGCAACATTTAAACCTTATAATTACACTAATAGGCAGACGAGGACAGAATGTCCCGCTGACTGTAATCAGATTACACCTGGGATACTCAAAGACTAAAATATCAAACATCCACAAAGAAACTGTGATTCACAATAGCCGGAGGCTGTGAGATAGCAATCTGTCTCTGTGAATGGAAACTGTGTAACTTTAGTTTCATTTAGAAAACAGAGCTGTTTTTGATTCAGTTTATGAAACTGCATCAGCATGAACTTTTTATTTTTCCACCAGTTTTTGGGACATTTTAGTGTCATAATCCCAATTTTCTCTTTTCTCTGCACTCCAATCTCTCAAAACCTGTAAACAGCAACTCTTTTCTATCAGTCAGACTACACGTGGCGGTCGGTAATCCAGCCTTGAGGTTGTGGCAGAAGTGCAGCTGTGATTATCTTATTTGATCAGTCTCATCATCATCAACACGACCAAACATCTACAGCAGAAGTCAGATGTCGTTATACAGACAGAATCCAGAACGTGTTGGATTATCTCTCCTGATTGTGAATGGTACAAACTGTGATTACCTGGAAGTTTCCCACCATGATGAGACCGGCAGCACAGATCCAGGCGGTGGACAGGCCGGCCGTGTTGAGGACACAGTTCTGGTGTTTCTCGATCACGTGAGCGTAACGCAGCAGAGCGATCAGCATCACTGGCAGAGGACGGAGGAGAGAGGAGGACACGTTTCATCATACATGCAAACTGTACTTCAGACGTTTATCGTCTTTCAGACTTTCTGCAACTTAACGGAAACAGAAAAACAAGCTGGAGGTGAAGTGTGTATGCTGCTGCATAGTTAACGTGCAGAGGAATAAAGAATGATTTCACTGCAGAGACCTTTATCCTCCTTTCAAACCGTGATGCTGCAGTTCTCTCATGCCGTTCACATCTGCTGCTCATCAGGCTACAAACTGTTTGGATGTTCGTGTTGTTCGCCCAGCGGTGAGCACAGTGCTCACTTTTTGATGCTCGAGTGTGCGCACAGATAAGACTCCTTGTTCTGGGTTTATCTGTGTGTTTCACCGGCCGCCGCACAGCGAGGGATCGACTTTCTGATCTTCTTGTCTCCGCCACACCTCCGAGTTAAACAAACCGCCTCATGGATGTAAGCTGGGTATTGTTTAGAGCACAGTAAAAAAAAAAAAAAAGGGAAAGCGTTTGATGTTGAGGAAATTTCCTGAGTTTGAGTTCGCACACAGCAGCAAATATTTTTCCAACACTTCACACTATGAACTTTTGTACGTTTCAGGGACACAACGTCCATCTTTATAGATTTCATTGATTCCTGCCTGACCCTTGACCTTTGTGGCTCTGCTGTATAGTGTGAACTGACTGTATAAATATAAAACGCCTCTTTGCCTGTGGTTGTGTAAAGCCCTGAGGAGAGGTGAACCGTGACAGGTTAACGAGCTCGTTTAACGTCCCCGAATTCCAACATTTTCTCAGAAGAAACAGCTGCTCTGTGAGAACACACACAACTTCAGTCACGTCGAGGTTTCACCATCTATTGCAACATAATCTGAATGTCTGACATCAAGGCAGAGATTACACAGACTGAAATAACCTCTCATACATCAGTAAAGTTTGGGAATGCTCGCCATGAAAACACTTCATACTGTTCTTAAGGAGCGCCTGGTGGTTGTTGAGAATATTAATTGTAATATTTCCCCTCAGCTGCCTTTGTGTTGAGGTAAGCCTACGTGATCAGCAGCACTTCACCAAACCCAGTTCCTCTGTCATCAAACAGTTTGTGTTGGTGAGAAACTCTGTCATCTGTTATCCAGTGATCACGTCTAGTCGAATGCAGCTCAGATTATGTTTAATATTTTAGAGGCTCCAGTGGTGATACAGCTTTAGTTTTAGACCAATGTCTCCTTGTAACTCTTCACCTTTCTTTGTGCTTCCAGCCTGTTTTGATGATCTATTCCAGCCTTATTAGTTTCACCTGTCCATGACCACCTGTGTCTCATCATGTGGTATTCATTTGTGTATTTAGTCCCTGGGTCTGGTTGAATAGTCTGTTTTGTTTGGGAAGGTTCCTCATTGAGTGGCATGAACTCGCAGTCGGCATGATAAGAGCTGTTTGAATTCTCTAAATGTAAAGGGAGCTTCAGAGTTTCCTTCTGTTCTGCAAGATCTGACATTAAATCAGGGCAGCTCAGTCTGCAGCCGCCTTAACGAGAAATAACAGTCGGCTCTGCAGCCTGCACAATGTCGCACTTGCACAAGTGATATAAAAGTTAAAGTCTCTGTAGACCGAAGCGTTCTGCAGTGAATGCCTGTGAATTCTCAGATTCCTGGCAAAGTTTTAATAAAGCAAACAGATGGAAAAAAAAAAAAAAATCAATATGTACCACGCTGCACACTGAGCAATGAACTCTGAGTCGACCACCCGAAATAGATGGTTGGAGTAGTTTAAGGAGCAGAACATCGTATTTGCCCTCGTGGTCAGAAGGTGAATGCTCATGAGACATTAAAACGCACCATTCATGGCATCCAGGACATTTTCCCCTCAGAGCGGGGCGGGAGGGGGCTGGCAGTGGACTCTGAACAGAGACTTGGCTGGAGTCTCTACAGCTGAGAAAACAAGCCTGAAAGTTTGGAGTGCACAGAGCCTCCTTCAGCCCAGAGCTGCATGATGGGTATTAAGATAAAACACACATGCACTGCTGATACTCACCCATGAAGGAGCCGGTGCTGCAGATGAGGCTGAAAAAGCAGCTCTCAGGTGGGAGAGTTCCACATTTACTGCAATGAAAACACAGAGGAGAGGAGGGGGTCATCAGTGCCGGCTGACCTCAGTGGGCTGAAGGCAAAGTTCAGTCAAGTTCCTGCAGAGTTCATATCAGATCCACGACCTCCACGAGGCCCCCCTCGTGGTTTTGTACTGATCTGCTCTTTCAGGCAGGAATTCCTTGAAAATAATCATGACAAATCAGCAAATGTGTTCTCACTTACTCTGTGGCATTAAAAGCACGCCAAGATTTCTCTTTGGAAAACAGTTCAGCGGAGAACGATCGACTCTATATGGGTGACGACAGTGAGGCGGGAGGTCGGGGAAAGAATGACTCTCAGGTTTTTATCTGCAGCATGAAGAACGTGGTGAAACTGAAACATGTGGACGTCTCGAGGAGTCGAGGTGAAGCTGCAGCGACACAAACCCATTGTTCATTCTCATCATTCTTGGCGTCCTGTTTACATTTCATGACTCAGCGTGGCGACGTTTCAAAGAGCGGCGAAGGATCCGCTACACGCAGCAAAAAGCTCGTCTTCCTGCCGAGGTGAAGAGGTCGACCCCCCCCACCACGACTGCAGTGTGGACCAGTTTATCCAAAGACACATCCACCAGAGGAAAAACAAGCTCTCTGTTTTCTGATTATTTTCATTCTTGATGAATCTTTTGAGATTCTGAGATGCTGAAATGAGAATTTTATCGATTAATCCACTAAATTATTGAACCTCTACCTCTACTGAAATGTTTTTCTTCACCCGGCAAAGTGTTCCTGAACAAGGCCTGTGGACATATTTGATACGGAACATTTGTCACATCTGTTATGAAGTGACGTCGACTTCTGTAAAGTGTTATATCCCTTTGTGCATCAATGTAGTTGACATGAATGGAAGTTAAATAAAGACTGTTCAGATTATTACTGTGGTTATACAAAGATTTTTCATCCTCTTTATTAGTTTCTGTTCTCATATCATCTCTTTGATTGATGAAATCCACGTTTCTGACAGAATTCAATCAGACGTCTTGTCACGTTAAAAGTGATTCCAAAATGTTCTGAGTGATCTATTGAGATTTCTGAGCGGAGACAGGACGACATTCACTGAGGTTTAGATTTCTCACTAATCACAGTCTGGACTGCATGTCGAGTAAAAAACTGATGTTTTTATGGTTACTGACTTATTCTTGTTTTTCTGTTTTGGGTTCAACAAAACTATAAAACTGAAAAAAAAAACCCCAGACTGAGCAGAGCGTAGAAACCACCGACCACAGCGAGGCATCCGATATCTGCGCTCACATCCTGCGTACAACAAAACACACTGCTGTGTATGAATGATATTTTTATTACTGTGAGTCAGTTTTGTTGTTGTTGTTGTTTTACAAACTGACAATGTGCCATTGTGTTGGTTCACCGAGGGTTAACATGCAGGAAGCAGACGTGGAGGTCCGCAGGTAAACACACACCTGCAGAGGTGGACTCACTGACCTGATGAGCGGGATGTTGTCCAGGGTGCAGCACAGGACCGGACTCCTCTGTAACGGAAGAGGCTCCTCACATGATGCATTATACAGCCTGTGAACACACACACACACACATACTGAAGAACAAATCCTCCATTTCAGGTCAAATTCTCACTTTTTTACAACTGTAGCTGCTGTTAGCTCATGTTAGTCTGTTAGTCGGGTGCCTGGGTGCCACAGACGTTTGCTCTATCAGAGATAAATAGTGTTTGGATTCCTCTTCCTCCTCCCTTCTTACTCCCATACACACTCTTTACACATTCTCCCCTCATGTAAACATCTGCAGTACTTTATTTCTTTAACGTCCTCTCCCAGCTACAGCTCTCCACTCCTCCTCCATCTCATGCCTCCATGTGTTTAAATGAAGACGTGCCAGGAGGTGCTCGGACCTCGTTGATGTCGGTTGAGAAAAGATTCCTCGTGTAAAATGAGCACGCCATGAGCAATGAGCTGTTCCCGAATCGATGCTACATAATCTGAGAAAGTGTTGTTTTCCCCTCCACACGTCTCACCGGTTTCACAATGTGCATCTGCAAGTAATTATCACAATCAGTGGCACAGTAACAAGAGCAGGAGTACCCCCAGACTACCAAAGGAAAAACATGTTTTTCTGTCCACACGAGGAAACTTTTCTCCAGCTTTAAATCCAAAACACTGGCGTCCTATTCTCGTGCAGTCTTGGTCAAAGAGATGCGAGCTGTATAAAGCTGAAGGGAGATAAATCTCTGAGTCTGACGCCACGAGCGATCCCTTTGTGTTAAAGATGTGTAGTCAGAGCAGCGATTTAAGAGGCTGCCTACAAATATGGGTTTGCATTACAGTTATGGATTACATGCAGTAATATCAACACATCAGTCAGAGGGTGTGTGAGTGTGTGTGCTGTACCAGTTGTGCACGGGGCAGACATGCTGGTTGTACAGGGCCATCGCGTATCTGTGGAGTTAAAGCAGAATCATCGGTCAAAGAACTGAACAACAACAAATAAAGACTAATCTGTCATGCACGCACGCAGAAGCTGCCGGCTGTGTTTTAAACTGACGAGCTGCTGTTGCTTCTTGACATCTGTAAACTTCACAACGACCACATCCACACACACACACACACACTGTCTGACCGCAAGTCTGAGCTAATTCAACACACACAAATATACTGAGAATTACAAGGAGACAGAGCAGACGTGCAGAGTCTCCGACCTGCTGAGACTTGTTAGTCAGTTCATCACCTGAAATATCTCAACAACTGTTAAAAATGTCTGTGCAAACATTCATGCTCCCCTGCACATTCATTAAAGCTGAGTTAAAGTTTTCAAAACTTGGTTGGACATTCATGTTCCCCAGAGGATTGTTGGAATCCTAATGACTTCATCTACTTGGTGGATTTCCATAAAATGTTGTACAAACATTCATGATCCCCTGAGGATGAATCCTCCTGTTGTTGGTGAACCTCTGATTTTCTTTCTCTGCCCATATATACGATAGATATGTTTGCTTTAGTGAACTCTGACTCATATTGTCCAGCACTTTATCAGACTCGTCTTTAAAGGTCCAACGTGTCCGATGCAGAGGACATGGCACAGCTTATATCTGCATGTTTGTCTTTTAACTGTAGCCACATGTCAACAATCTTATCTGAGGCTTAAATATATCAAGACAAAACCAGTTTGAAGCACTGTAACGTCCAAGATACCAACAGAACAAGCTGCTGATACAAAAACTGAAAATGAAGTGATGGTCAAAGTGACTCTATCGATCGCTGATAACAACAGGACACAGAAGATCTGCCTCCACATGAATGTGACAGAGCGGATCACTTGAATGGATTGATCCACTCGCTCACACTGCTTTGGTTAAAGTGTAAAACATGCTACAGTTTGTTTCTGGGTCAGCCGCGGAGCAGAGCGTTCAAAGCCAACAGGTCTGCAGAGTGACGGAGGCATCGCTGACTCCGAAAGCTTTGGTGTGAAAACTTCTCACGCTCACTTTCCGAAGGTGTGAACGGCCTTTCACAAAAGGAGACTGTGTCAGCCGTCTCACACCGAGGAGAGAAAGGAAGACGGAGACAAAGGAAGCAGTGACACGGAAATCAACTCAGAGAAAAGACGTTAAGCTGATTTCTGTTTCACCAAAGCAAACCACAGATTTATGGATTTCAGCTGAAAATCAAAGTGAGCCAATGAAAGTGTCTCAGGCTGTGATGCCGTTTATGATTCTCCTACAAAGGCACTGGAGCACATCACCGGTGTACTGACGGTGTGACAGATGCTGGATGCCGTCATAAAAGCAGCTGTTGTCGTGTGAGGAGCTGCAGACGTGAGGGCCGAGAGGAATTCCAGCTCGACTCTTCACTGACAACAATCGTAGAATAAACAGCGCGGTGTTGCTCCCTTCTTCCAAAAAAGGAAACTTTCACATTCATGAACTTTGCACGTTCAGTCGAGGTCACCGTGATCGCTGCGGTGATAATAAGGAGCCCGACATTACATGTTGATGTTCATTTACTCTGAGGTACTTACACAACCCATATTCCAGTGATGGT
Organism: Larimichthys crocea; assembly: GCF_000972845.2. Lineage (NCBI taxonomy): Eukaryota > Metazoa > Chordata > Actinopteri > Sciaenidae > Larimichthys > Larimichthys crocea. The sequence goes on along the minus strand of NC_040026.1, from coordinate 21,917,384 downwards.
GAAGACAGGCAGGCTGACAGGGAGGATCATCCACATCGACATGACGACCGCCTGCAAGCAAACACCAGTGTCATCAGAGACCTGAACCAGAACCACAGTTCAGAGGTTAAACAGAGGAACCAGCAAAGGTAGCAGGGACACAGCTGAACCCCTGAACCCGGCTCTGTATGTGTGATGACAGCAGCTAAATGAAACATTTAGGAAACAATGAAGGTCTTTTAAAAAGGGGGTTTAGGAGCTTGTGATGTGATAATAAAGAGCTGCCACTGATTATTATTTAAATCACTGAGTTATCTGAATATTATTATCTTGATTTGTCAGAAAACTACAAAAAGCCCAAATTACTGACACAGGGCGGCATCGACCTTCTCGTCCAGAACACAAATAAACTTCAAGGATGAATCTGGTGCTAAATTTAATGAATAAAAAGAAAAACTTTTGTTTATTCCACCAAGAACAATTGAAATCATTTTACTGGTCATCAAAGTCTGAGCACCTCATACAGTATATTCCTGTAAATAAGCAGAACAACAGGAGCAAGATGAATATCTGAGGAAATAAGTGACATTTTCCTGCAGTATCATGAGTTCATTCAGTTTCGTACTGTGAAAACTCAGTTTAAAACACAGGCTGGTGTTTTTTTCCATATTTGAGCATAGAAACGTTTCATCAAATGAAAGCTGTGATAAAATGAAGGTTTGCCAGTTTTCCTGTACATTAACAATCATCATCGTCACATTTGATGGTTTGACAGTTGAAGACAAGAAAGTTATTTTAACATGGTGAAGCTTTAAAGTCTCCTTCATCTACATGTATCTCACATGCACTGCATGCAGACCTGCTCCTACCTCTGGTTTGTTGGCTGGAGAGAAAAAGCTTCAGGCTCTGCTCCTCATCCCAGCTCAGCTCCTCCAAACTCGAGGAAAAGTTGCAGCAGAGTTTGAGCTCCTCATGGTCCAGATGTGACAGGGATGATGCAGATGTTTGTCACATCAGGATGAGGAGGTGTGGGCTCATGTTCGGGCTCCTCGCAGACTGACTGTCCTCTGTGTGCAGCTCGGATCAGGACCTTAAACTCCTCCCTGCGCTCACATGTTCTCTGACACTCTGTGCTGGCTTCAGTCTGATGTTTCTCCTGTTTCCATCTCGTTAGAGCTTCAGACTCGCAGTGTCTGGACTTATGTCTGCACGTGTTGTTGTTCTCGATCATTTTGTTCCTCGTCTGGTTCCTGGAAACAGATTTCACACCTCAGATCATATTTCATGTTTTTTTTATTCCTGAAAACTACTCCGATGTTTTCCAAGAAAGCGGATGTGATGCCTTCAAGTGCCAATTGGAAAGCTCGAGTTTGGCAGCGGGTGTGTGTGTGTGTGTGTGTGTGTGTGTGTGTGTGTGTGTGTGTGTGTGTGTGTGTGTGTGCATTTTCTGACAGCTGGAGTTAGTTCACAGTTTAAGAACAACAAGAAAATCAATGAGTTTAATCAAAGATTCAGATTAAAGAGGCTGAACTTTGTATTTTTTTTAATGTGTAATCATCTCTCAGTCTGATGACGTCATCAATCTATTTAAAAACTGATGTTAGAGTTTTAAATGAGCCGGTTCATGCTACACATGGATTATATTATCATTGTTATGAATGGATTATGATTACTGATGCATTAACATGCATGCAACGTGGAGATAGTTTTATAATAATCATAATTATTATTATATTAAGTGTAACATTGAAAGTATTGTTTGCTGTTCATCTTTTTTAATATTTATTTATTCCTTGGCTTTTAACCCAGCATGAGACTTTGTTTTTGTTTTTGCTTTATTATTTGTTTTATCGTTTGTTATTGTTTTTACATTGTTCTTATGTTTTATGTACAACACTTTGTGTCTTTAAAGGGCTTTATAAATAAAGTTGAGTTATACAATTAGTATAATAAAGTAACAAGTTATAGCTGTGTATGTGACACATTTCAAAAATATTAACACCAAAGTTTGAACGTTTTATTTCAACAGAAACAGAAAATGTGTCTGTAACATGAATCACGTTAACAAGAGAAAATCTCATTACTGCAGCTGTTGTTGCTCATCAGTCGACAGATGTTCAGAGAAGTCTTTTTTCCAGACAGCACCTGGAGGCAACACTGACTGACTGCTGCCACACGAGGGCGCTGCAGGGTCACGATGAGCTCACCTGCTCCTCGTGCACACACCTGAGATCACCTGAGATCCATGAGGTGATGAAAACATGCCACGAGAAATACACCAACATCTTATTTTCTATAAAATAAACATTTATATTTATATGAGTATGAGGAAGTATACACACCTTATCAACTCATACACACTGTATATTGTTTATAAACAATTATCCTGATTCTATATACTGAAACCATCATCACAGCTTTATTTCATGAAGTAGAATTTAATATGACAGGCTGTTCATTTCACAGTAAAACACTGTCATGGCCTTTATTTTATACACAATTCAAATGGTATTTCCATGTTTATATTTTTAGATTATTATATTCTGTTTCTTCTGATGGTGAAAGCTGTATGTGTGTGTTTATGAGGTGAGAACACAAACATGCCTTTACTGAAATATTAGAAAAAGTTCTCCTGTATTACAGCTGCCAGTCTCACTCTGCATATTACACAACACAACGTTCTTCAGTTTACTCACTTTACTTTTAAACCTTTTAAACGCATTTGTTGCAGTGACACTTGTCCAGTCTCTAAAACACTGAGCTGCGTATCATGTGCTGGTTTTGTAAGAAGACGCCCTGCAGTTTTGACCTTAATCCTTTATTGTATCAGTTGGTTCAAAGCCTCCTCTCAGCTCCTCACAGTGTGTCGGTCCTCCATGTCCTCTGGTGTCACCCACCCACAGCTGTAAGACGAATGTGCTGAGCAGGCACAGCTTTGTCCTCTGTGAACCCACAGCGACCTCCCACTGCTTCAAACCTCAGCCCGGACGTTTACAGGACAGACTGAAGAGCTGCTTGTTTTAAGACCACAGGAGTCTTTTTAACTGTGCAGGGAACGTTCACAGCACTCAGGGCTTTAACTGTGAGTTATCACAGAGATGAAGAAGAAGAAGAAGAAGAGATCCCAATATTAAATAGTTCTTTAGAGAACAGGTGAAGTAGTTTGCACCGAGCGCTGAAATAATGAAGTGAGACGTTTAAAACCAGAATGATTTATTAGAACGTGTCAACATCAAAAGCCCTTTAACAGTTGTTCCCTTTTGTTTCCTGATGTTCAACATGAGAAGACAAACAGAACAGAAGCCACGCCGGGCACGCAGAAGGACTCGCAGTGATTTCAAGTTTTAAAAAAGGTGTTGCAGCGATTCAGCTCAGAAATCATTTCTTCAGCTGTTCTCACAGTGAAACTTCAGTTTAGTACTTCATGAGAAACACGAGTGAACTTCAGGCTGGCAGCGTGTTGGTGGATAACAGCACTCTGCAAAACCTTTGCACACAATCCACAAAGAAAATGTTTCATGAATTAGAATCGCTGACCACACCTTCAATGTTAGTGTCTAAGAACATCAACAAAAAGACAAAAACATGGAAAGCTACTCTACGTGTTCAAGCCTCAGTGTGCTACGACAGATATTATCCCAAACCTCTAACATTAGTGTATCAATATCTACATTTATCCTCCATGTCTGAACTTTGAAGAGGCAGAAACAGTGTCACGGTCGATGTGAAGAAGCATTTATAAACACGACGTTCGGATGGAAAGAGGAACTGAATGCTAACGAACATCCAGCAGGGTGACAGATGAAGAACATACAGAGGTTCTTCTTATTTACAGTGGACACATCAGCAGCAGTTCTTCTGTTTCACTTCATCGTGTCAGAATCAGCACCTCAGAACATGTCGATGCAGAAGCAGCACTTTGTTTTCACGAACCACATGTTGTCTAAGAGAGAGAACATTTTCCATATTTGAAGAACTATGAGTGTTTCCAAGAAGATTAAAGGGACGAGTCTGCAGAATCGATTAAATTAATAGTGTAATTAAGTGATTCTGCATTTAATTTAAAGGAACAATGTCGGATATTTACTGTATTAAAAGATAAAATGAATATGCTGTGTCATCAGAGATTAAGGAAACATCCCATGTGAGCCCAGATATGAAAAACTACAGGCATGAAAGCAAACAAAGTGGATCAGTGGGGCTAAAGTTAAAGATTTAACCCGACCTGACCCAGCTCTCAGTGCGGGTCACAGTAGTCTCGGTCTAAAGACCAGCCGGATCACAGCGACTCGCTAAAGCTCAAAAGTTGCCAAAAACGTGACCTACTACCACATCGCTGTTACGAATCTGTTTCTTCTACTGGGCTCTAACGGGAAGTTTATTAAGCTGAATGTTCCCGCTGTGAAACATTTGGAAAGTGACATATTTCTCCTCTCTCTTTACAATCAGACTGAAGTTTGGTGGCATCTCGTGGTGTAGTTACTGAGAGCGGTGAGTGGCTCTAAGGTCTAAAGGCAAGCAGGCGGTCAGAGGTGTGTCTCTTCATCTTTATGGCTGACTGTGGGAGTGGAGGTCAAAGGTTGAGATTCATAAAACACACACAGGTTCAAACATCTGGATACTGATACGAAGTCCTAAAGGGAGGAGCGGGCCGGGCCTCGTCCAGTGTAACTTGTCAAGTGAGATGAGGAAGGCAAAGTGTGCACAGTGTGTAAACGTGTTCTGGACAGACAGGACGGGGACACGTGGACTTTACCTGTTAGACAAGAATCTGAAGAATGTGTTCATCACTCAGATCTTATCTAACACAGACCTGAACTTAAAGGTGTGTTAACATCACATAATCACATCTCAGATTACCGTGGCCACTCGCAGCTTCATCGTAAGATGCTCTGTGTCGTGTCGCCTGTTGAAGAGCGACATATTTCACATGCAGTCTGTGTAATGACTAAACTAAACTAAACATGAGAAGACAGCCTTCCTTCACTCAGTGCATTGTCTTTCCCTTTTTTAAACTGAATATTACGCAGGTCACAGTTGAGGCTCGGGCTAAAAGAGACGACACTTTAAAGAGGACAGTTCAACATTTTGGGGAATGTACTTCATGAGCTTTGTTCCTGAGAGTGAGACGAGAAGATTGATACCAGTGCCAAAAACAAACACACTTAGCAGCATGTTTAAAGCTCCAAATGAACATCTTATAACATGTGATCAGTGGTTTTTACAGGGAGTTATATGCAAAGTAAGGTTTCCATGTTTGGTAGCACAGACAACAAAAACCGGTTTGCCCGCTGGATTCTTTACCACAGACAGACTCACTGGACGGATGAATAAACCGTTTGTCGAGAAGTAGATGCAGCACATCTTTCTATCTATCTTTTTTTTATCGTCTCATCTCGCTCTCAGAGAGAAATATTTCTTTTCTAGTTCAGAGCTTTATCGTATGCATCAAGAGCTCACTTCACAAATATTTGCTCTGGCCCTCATAACGCTGCTTTCACCGAGGCGATACAGGAGCTACAGATGGCTATAAAAAGTGGAAATGTCATAAAAAGAGGAGGACTGTACCGGTGAACTAGTTGTGACTCAGGCCTTCATGGCCCCTTCACTGTTGTTCTACTTATGGCACGCGTCAATAGACCGCAGAGCACCAGTGCAAACATGCTACTCTGCCTTGGATCCTTTGTCCCCGGAGGAGCCTTTGAGGTAGGTGTTGTAGAAGAACGAGGCAAAAAGGACCAAGTAGCTGAGGTACATGAGAGACCCCCACGAGATGTTGTGCACGTTGGATGGACAGCGCACCTCATGCATCCAGTGGTACACCAAGCCCACGACAGCCAGGCCCATCACCATCTGCAGGATCTGGGAGGCCGTGATGATCATGGCGCAGGGACGGGGCACCCGCAGGCCGGCCGCCCGGGCGGCGTAGTACGTGTACATGAGTGAATGAACCACGTAGTTCATGGTCATGAACCAGCCGCCACCCGCCACCTGATCCTTGTAGGAGTACCAGGAGTAGAGCAGCACGGTGATGTGGTGGTACCAGTGCAGGAAGATGAGGCGCTGCTTCCGGAGGATGATGAACGCGGTGTCACCTGGAGGAGACGAGGAGAGGAAGTTATTCACAAGGACCACAGACCAGGGCGTACCCTGCCTCTCTCCCAAAGTCAGCTGAGATCAGCCCATCGTGACCCTGATGAGGAGAAGCCTTTACAGATAATGGATGCATGGATTATCTGTGCTGCAACAAAGGCCTATCCTATCGTATTTTATATATTAACTGACGGCCTGACCAACAGGACGGTCTGTATCTATCATACACTAATGGAATTTTCCAGCCATCTCAGCATCTGTCTCCATTTCTGAGCAGCCACAGAGGAAGCTCTGAGTGCAACTGTCTGCAGATACATTTATTGTAAGTGCTCTGAGGAGTGGAGAATGCAGCTGCCACCATCATGGTAGTCCCGTCTCTTCTGCATCCCAGCTAATCTAAAAATCGATGATCGTGGATCATCTGCAAACCTGAGGGGGGCCAAATTATGTCTGGGAGCTAAAACAAGATCGAGGCGTACATGCTCTTAATTCTTAATCAGGAAGACTTCAATAGCATCTGTGCATAATTTAAACACATCTAAGACTGTATGAGGAAGGAGGAGGAGGTGTTACCCAGCTCGGGGGCCTTGCTCAAAACGAAGGCGTAGGCCCAGAATTTGGTGACGGGGGCGCTGTAGAAACTGTTGTCGCACACGGACTCTCTGAAGCCGCTGGTTGTGAGGACGTGCAGCATGTACTGTCCGGTCCTCAGGGCTCCTATGATGCTGCAGAGTGAACACACAGCATGCAAACAGAGATGATGACAGTGGAACAAGCTTTACATATATCAAAGGTTGATTTGTCACAGACTGAATTAATGCGAACACTGTGAGAGAAATATAAAGGATGAAAATATTAAAACAATATATAACAGTCTGATCTTTTTTATTGTTTTTATCTGTGAGGTTGTATATTTTACAGATAACACAGGCTGAGTCAACACTGACTTTATCGCCCTTTGAAAATGGGATGGTCCCAGTCTGGGGCCCGGATGTGTCAAAGTGTAATCACTCAGTCAGTGCTGAGTATTAAAAAGTAAAGACATCACTGAACCAATGTTCCAGCTCTGAGAGAATCTCAGCGAGGTGCAATCGAACATCGATCCAGAGCAGGAGGGAGTTCTTCTGCCCAGTGACACTAACACACCTCAGATGAGCTGAAATGTTCTGGAGCCTCAAGAGGATGTTTGAGGTCGGAGGTTGCCACTAATGCAGAGAGCTGAGGGGTGGAGAGGGCAGGTTATTATGAGCAGGGTCCCGATCTCTACACCATCTCCTGCCAAACTTTATATCGTGCTCCATCTGTCGAAGGTTTGGCCTTTTCGTTTCCTCTCACCTTTGAACTCAGAGAGGAATGTGCAGGCGACAGTTGTGTCACCTAACTGGTTTCACTATGTTCAGATGGAAGCACATTCCTGCTCCACGCTGCAGGTAACACAGGTGATGGTTATCTAATCCTCCAGCATTCGAATTCAGTCGACTTAGTCGTAGAAGCTGTGAAGGGATTTCCCCAGGCTGTTATTTGTTTGTGAGCATTGCTTTGTAAGGAGTGCAGCAGGATAATGTTTCATCTACTAATCACCTTTCTCTCCTCCTGAGTCCTGTTCCCCTCCTACCTCGTCGTGGAGATCCAGCTCACCTGTGGCCTCTTCTCCCTCTGGGATGGCCGTGCATACTTTTGTTTGCTTGGTTTGGTTGTGTTCTGATCACATTTAAATTCTGTTCTTTAGTATATTCATGGTCAAACACCTCTGTGTTGAATTTTGATAATAAGCTATGAGTGAACCAGTTTCTACTAAACGATGGAGGCTACGTCTTACTCCTGACATGAAGGAGCAGCAGCACTACGTCACGCTCCCTCCGGATGTCCGAGCTCCTCACCTTATCTCTGAGGCCGAGCCCAGAGACCCAGCAGATGCTGCTTGTATCCGTGATCTCATTCTTTTGGTCACTACCCAAAGCTCAGGACCAGAGGTGAGGGTTGAAACATAGTTGGACTGGAACTATGTTCCCTCTCACCCACAACGGTCCGGTACAAGATGCTGCACCAACCCGCCGGTCCATCACAAGACCTCTAACACACAGCCCGGCTGTAACCATCTATCGTCCTTACTGATCATCTGACTCACCTGAAGATGGCCAGGCTTAGAGACCACAGCACTAAAGGGCGTCGCAGGTTCAGCTTCGGCCTTTGTCTCATGAAGTGCTGACCGCCGAACACGAGCGCGGCATACAGGCCACAGAACATGAACGACTTGTTCCTGCAGGGGGGACAAAGCAAACCGGGACTTTATATCAGATGCATGGAGAGGATGATAGAAAACACCAGGACTGATTTATTTGCATTAGTTTATCTAGAATGACGTCCACGAAAAAAAAAAAAGGAAGAAGACAATTCCCTGACAGTGCTGCTGAACCCTGAGTCACCTCGTGTTGTTACACAAGGACGTTACACAACGAGGGTGAACGAACCAGCAAACATGACGTGATCTTAACGGGGCCACGTCTCAGGTAAACACATGTTGTAGCTGTAGCTTGGCACAAAGACATGTGAGGCTGTGTGTGTGTGTCTGTGTGTTTGAGAATAAAACCAGATGACTAATCCAGACTGGCATGACCCAGTTAATGCTACAACTCATCTACAGCATTACAAACTGAGTATCTGAGCTGCATTATTCAGAGCTAATGCAAACAGTTTCCTACTGCTGCAGCTTCACATTAAAAGCATTTTTTAAACTGGCATTACAGGAGTTGACTTTTATTATGAAGTAGCAGTCACAGGAAATGCAATGTCTTTGTATTTGTGAGCTGGAAGATGTTTCAACTTTGAAAAGCAGAAACTCGTCACAGAGAAGTGGCTAAATTACATAAATGACAAAACATATTGTTAATTAATTGTCTGTTAACCAATGAATCATTTCCCTGGTGTTCAAAAGCAGAGAGCAACATTTATTGTTACCTATGCCAGTGTTTTCTGCGGGGGTCGACACATTTAAGGCTCCTGATACACTGAAGATCGAGTAGAGACATCTGTGTGTGTTTGCATGAGCGGCTCATTAATACTGCCTGAGAACAGGAGCTGTCAGACAGAGAACACCTCCCTGTCTGGGTTAGAAGGCTGAAGAAGAGACATGATAGCGCTCGGTATCCAACTGAAATCAATGCTGAAGGGCCACAAACTGCAGTTCCTCTAACGTCCACTTGAGGCTGGCTCCAGAAGTGAGTCAGTCTCCATAAGTCCCCATGTCCAAATGTCCAACTTCACAGCAGAAATAAACATGTTTACAGCCTGGTACAAAAAACAGTTTTGGTCTCTGTAGCTAATTTCCCCGTTCATGACAACTGTACTGAGGGTGAATTTATATACAACTCACCTGTTCACATTATATTAAGACTTAAAGTTATGCAGGATTAAGAGCGTGGACGCTTTGATTGACAGGTGGGTGTGGTTGGTTTCTTCACCCTTTAACATGTGCATCTTTATTATATTATTATTATTATTATTATTATTATTATATATTATCTATATACCCTTTAACATGTGCATCTTCCATGCCGAGCTGAATGAAAGTTTTTCGGCAGAGGCTCCTGTGGGAGCTGGATCCAGCTTCAGTCCTGGTTTCCTTAAGGAGTCCCTCCCTCTTTAATGTTCATGCACGCAGTTACAGATTTATGTATTCATGCACACAGTTACAGATGTATGTATTCATGCACACAGTTACAGATTTATGTATTCATGCACACAGTTACAGATTTATGTATTCATGCATGCAGACTGTATGTTATGTGTTTTTAATAAAGTTTCCGCTCAGACCCAGTCTGGCCCTATGGGAGCACCGCTGCAGGCACAGCGTGCATCCTCAAGGACGTTTGAATTAAAGCGGGTAAAGCTGACCCCCCAAGCCCACCGCCCACCCGGGCTGTCCGGGTGCAGAAAGGAGCATGCACGTACCAGTGTTGCTGCATCCAGCGCAGGGCTCCGGTTTCGTCGAAGCGCCGCTCGAAGTCGTACTCCGCCAGCAGGTAACTGAGCTCGCTCTCGTTCATTTTTTATCACCGGCTCGTCCTGGAGGGTTCTGCAGGGTTCTGGAGGTTCTGGAGGGTTCTGGAGGGATGAGACCGGGCCTGCTGGCCGTGCTGAGGTCTGCCTGTCTGGCTCGGTTTGTCCGGATGATAACAGTTGGATTATGACCGGGTCCAGTCCGGGACGGGAGGATGCGGCGGTGCCACCAGATGCAACTCACGGTCTGTCAGCTGGCTGCAACGTGTTCCGGTGTGGCCTTTCAAAATAAAACTGGTCGGAGCTATTGCGTAATAAATCAGTGCTCCGTTGTTTTTGTACGGAAGCCCTAAGAGGCCATGCGTTCATACATTTAATTCCCTCCGTTTTCTCCTGATAACGAGTTTATTTCATTAGTTTACTCATTATGTGGATATCAATAATAATGAATGAAATGTGATATATGATATCTGCACAAACGAAGATTACACGTGTATACAATGAAAATGATTAAAATCAATAAAAGGAACTAAACTTAAAATGATACGGTAAGCATTGACTAATGTTGTACTCACAGTACCAGTACTAATTTAACATGTAATTTGATAGAATAATAATAATAAATAACATATTAAAATACCTGCTATATAGTATGTATATATATGGTATATATATATACTATATGTGTGTGTGGTGTGTGTGTGTGTGTGTGTGTATGTATGTATTATAATGTAAAATCTACTTAATGTAGTATAACTAATATATAGTATATTACAGCACAATAAGATTCATATTATAATAATAGTATACGATGTGCAGTGACACTCAGTGGCTCTACAAGTCATTCATAGATTAAATCGGTGACAACTAGTCAAGAAAAAACCAGACATAAAATGATCATTACTTGCAGTGCTGACTTTTATATGAAGGTCAAGACACTCGTTTCCGGATCCTCGCGCTGTCACCGGGCGCTTTGACGCAGTGAGGGCTCGGCTGTGACGTCAACCATCGGGTGGGTGGCGCGTGAACACTTGCAGTATTGAGTAATTCAATTATCTCCAACTTCACCAACATTAAACGAGTGAACACTTAAATGCATCAGTGATTTTAAACATTTAAATAATATGTGTGACTCGCATAATCAGGTTTTGAATGCATGACTATTTGCATTCTGTTATTCAGTCAGTCACAGGAAATGAACAGAGAAATATTTTCATCATTTTTAATGAAGGAATTCACTGAATTATATTTTGTTCTGGTTCCAAATGTGAAAACGGCTGCAGTTCTTCATCTGCTATAATAATTAATAAATACTAAAATATTTGCACTGTGTACAGCTGTTTACATGTTTCATTTTTTATAGACCTGTTTATACTGTAATTTTTTTCTGTCCATACTGCCAATTTATGTTTATTGAAATTCTGTTTATACTGTTCATTCCAATTCCAATATTGCCATATTTATACTATTTATATCTCTGTCTTTTCTATTCTCAGATGTCTTTTAGCTTGTTATATTTTTATATCTATATTTTTATTTTATATTTTTTACATCTTCAATTATATTTTGTATTTGATACTTCATGTTTAGTGCTGTTTGCACCGGGATAGAGGGAAACGCAATTTTAAATTCTCTGTATGTCCTGTACATATAGCAGCATTGATAATAAAGTTGACTTGAACTTGAATTAAAGGGCCGGTCTGTAAGATTCAGGGGGGGTTTATTGTCTGAAGGTTAAGGTCTGATGGAGCCAACAGAACCACATCATCTACAAAAAGCAGAGTCAGTCCTGAGGTGTTATCCTTGTGCAACCAGACTGAGAGTTGTGTCATTATTCTTGGCATAAATGAAGTGGTGATATCAAAACTCTGCCCTGTTCACCTGTAGTGTCTCCCCTCAGAATGAACAATCCTGAATTAGTCACCTGTTAATTCAAAGCTTCCTTCTCTTTCCTGACCGACTGTGTGTGCATGTGTCGTGCTATCTGTAATTGCTGAGACTGAATTTGCTCTCTTAACATCTGGGCCAAAGGGGAGCAAGCCCCTTACAAAACGTCTGAAACTGTGAGGTGTGCACTTACATAACACTCCTGATTGCACAGCTGCACACGTGTAGTGACAGAGCGGCACTGGACACAGTCAAGGCTGGATTACCAGCATGGGCAAAGGGAACCAGTCAAGGCCCAAGTTCATTGTGTTGCAACTGGTTTGTGAATCTACACTTGATATGATGATAAGACATATCGTCCTGAAGGCAGGTTGCCTGATATTTAACTGTAAAAATACAGATTTAAGACGGCGACCTAGTGTCATACATGCCAACAGAGGTGTTTCTGAAGTAAAAGTAGCAATACTACAGTGTAAAAATACTCTGTTACTAGTCAATTAAAACCCATTAAAATATAATAAAAGTACTCATTGTGCATGATGTCCCATTTCAGGATTAAAGCGTTACATGTATTATCTATTTGCAGAGTTACATAGTGTGAGAACAGACGTATGAATGACAGAGACAAGCTGATTGCACCGTCCAAATGTTCAAAAATCTGTTATTGTGTGGTTGAAAAGTATAAATAACGAACACACAGGGCCATCTGCTGGACAAACGTGAAGGAGTTTGTAATGTCTCTGATGCTACAGCTGCACATTTATACTATACTATGAATTGCAGGTGGAGTGTGGAAGTGGAGCAGCCGGTGAGGATCAGGAGAGTTACTGTGAGTCTGTGGAGGAGACAGAAAAGTGAAAACAGCTCCCAAACACAGAGCGAGAGAGCAGGTGCTGTTTGTTTTTGTCTAGCTGCCAACATATAAATACATTTCTATTTCTTTTTTGAGACAGTGTGTACAATCCTGCTGATGAGGAGGCTGACACAGTGCGACACCGGCTGGTTGTATTTTGGCGTGTTATTATTGAGAACAGACTAAATCAATTCATTTCACAAAACCAACACACTCTGAGTAAACCCAGGCCAACACAGTGAGCACATGTGTAGTCCTCACAGCAACTGGGTCAAGACCTGGAACTGAACCCTGACCTTATAGCTGCGACCTGTGTGGACCTATAGGACCAGAAGATCCAGGTTGAACACTCTGTGCTACTCACCAGTAAAATACAAAGTATGATGAGTGATATTTATAAAATGTCTGAAGTTCATTCTCATATATCTGTGAACCCCAAAAGACTCTTCAGTGAGTCTTCAGTGTACCTTGTTGTTTGTCTGTATTTAACTTATTTCAATTTTATATTAACTCACCCAAATCAAATCACAAAGACCAGGCAGGAGGAGTATGTACGACTGCATATTAGACTTTAGCCTACATTCTTTCACTGTGTACCATTATTGATTGTCTCCTTTCAAATCATTTGTTCTGAAAATAAAATATCAATACCTTCCTTTATTGGCACTTTTATGAAGATATAAAGTCACAGCAGTGTTTTCTGTGTCTTGCAGTGGATTGAACAACCCAGTTATTTATTATGCTGTCATTTCATGCTGTCCATATTGATTTTAAGGATCAAACATATTTCAGTGATAACTGAAGAGTTCACTGTTTAGTTTTTGAAATTTCATTTTGCAAACAAAACTTTATTTTCACTGTTGATTAATCACTTTACTTTATGTTTAATCTTTAAAAGCCTCTTTAAAAGTTCTTGGTTAGACCTATTTCTAAGGAATTGCTGAAATTATGAAAATAATGAATATGAATCAATAATAATTTACTGAGTTTTGAAATCACAAACAAGGAAACATAATATTAAACAAAACGAGATATCATTTCAAAGATCTATCTTTTCATTTGATCCAGAATGAAAATGTTTTGAATGATTTTGAGCAGGATACATCTTCTTTAAGGAGCTATCTTGTTCAGAAGGTCACCAACTTACGTAGATCATGTACCATTCAGTGCACATGCGCTGCCCATGACCGCCTGGAGTTCAGGATTTATCATTTTCAGATTTTTGATGGTGTTTTTTTTTCTTTTCATATTCTGTGTGCGTCCATAAGAAGTGAGCACTGTATTTTGTTTCTTCAATTCATCACGTGTGGTGTTTCTGTGTGTTTTACCACCTGTCTCACTTCATCATCATATACGTCATTATCCACACTGTTTATTCATATCATACTGTTTTATTCATTACTATTTCAGATGTTTAAAAGTTCATATTTGTTCATATACTTTTCTTATTGTTTTTGCAGTTACCACACACACACACACACACACACACACACACACACACACACACATATATAAAGCTGCTGTTCCATTTCTTAAATAAACAATTCAGAAGAACAGAGAGTGGTCGTCATCATATTCATTGTTCTCACCGGTGTACAGCCAGATAATCCTTCATTTTAACAGAGGTCTCAAAGTTTGGGGATTATAAGCCAGCACCTCTTTTATATATCTCCTTTGGCTTTGAGTGGATTATTATTGATTGATGGATGTGGAAGTGTTTCATGAAATCCAAAGAGTCTCTGTTATTAAAATCCAACCAAACAGAAGCACTGACCTCTTCAGTTATATCACTTTAGAGACGCCAGTGAAGATAAGTGGAGAGCTCTCTCTCTCCAGAAGGGGGCAGTACCAGCACATGTAAAGAAGTGGACCCAATTTTCTTCATCAGTGTTACAAAAAAAAGCAGTTTGAAGAAATGTTGTTGATAAATTATAGCAAGGGTAATACCAGTTTATAGATTTATGGTGAATTATATAAAATAATGTCGATCACAAAAAGTATTTTCCTCATAGATGGGAAATGGAGTGAGAGATGGACTGGCCACAATTTGTTAAGATTCATGCCGTCTCATTAAATCCCGGCTCCCCACAGGGATGTCTCCTGAGCCCCCTGCTGTACCCGCTCCTCACATATGATTGTTCTGCAAGGTGCCCGAGCGATGAGAAGCAATGTGAAGTTTGCAGATGTCACGGCTGTTCTTTGACTGAGAAATGAGAGTGAGAAAAACTATGATGATGATTTGCACACAGGATGATTTAACATACATAAGTCAATGTTTTCATGAGGGAGATGCTTTGGGGCTTCACCTTTTAATTTGGCTTCAGATTTGTCACGTACAATTATGTTTTAAAACAAGATTTCAACCCTGAGGAACAATCAGGCTACATTCATGATTTTATTAAGAATTAAAGTTTCAGGGCGTCTCCGTAACCATAGTAACTCACCGTTTACACAGATATACTCCAGACAAAGTCAGACCAGAGGACAACAGGAGATTCTCTGTGTCAGACATTTTCTTTACAAACCGAGTCTCAAAATGACAACACAGGTCTGTGAACTTTTGAATGGACAGGAAACCACAAAGACACACACGGTAATCTCAGGTCTGCACTTTATTGAATATTTTGCTCAGCATAAACACGTCCAGCAGGTGTTTCTGACATTGATTCAGCTTTATCAGCAGTTTAGCAGTGATTCTCTCCTCCTCCAATAATGAATTACTTACTTACTCATTAAATGAACTCTACGTCATGTTTAAGATCCCAGAAAGAAAAAAGATTCCTCTTTTTCAAATATTGCACAAAGCAGAAAAGGAACAAACGCTCATTTAAACAACATCCGCATTAGATACTGAATGTACAAACACAATCAGAGTTTTGTTTCAACCACCTCGTGTTGAAATAGCAATTGTACATCAGCATAAGATCTGTATTTTTAATTTTCACTCGTCAGATATTTAAAAAGATAGATTTCATCTAACAAAATTAAAGTTTAAAACGATTATGAAGTTGTGAAACACAAAATAGTTTGACAAGAAGGCTTTGCATAAAAACAATATCAACTAATACATACTGTATAGTCACTAGTTTCTTGATTGTATTTTTCTTTCCTTTTTTCCCTTAAATTTTCAAAATAAAGCATTTCAAGTTAAACAAATGATCCTGGTCCCTCTGTGTTTGAGCTAAAATGGGGTTTTGCTCTTTAAACTTTCAAGGTCAACAGACAAATACTCTAAGAAGTCTTTGTCATTGGGCTCACTTAGCTAGATGCAGGTACACGTAACTGTATGATGTTCCAATCCAGAAGCCTGGATAAACAGGCTCAGTGAATGTGGTGCGAAATGTGTAGAGGTGACTCAGTGTGTTAGCAGAGACTCTGTAGAAGGACAGCGTGCCAGCAGGCCAGTCCAGATACACCCCAAGTCTGCTGCAGCCAGCATAGGGAATAGGGTCGCAACACTGTTCACCGTTATGCTTTGCAGAAAGATCATAATACTTGCCAAAGTACCAGGATACGTCATTTTCTCCAAACTTGCTCACCGCCTCCGACCCTTTTCTGGCAATTCTTTGGTATGTAACAGCTACACCAACCTCATCATTGTAACCATTACTCCAGTCTACCTCCCAGTAATGCCGTCCAGTTAACCTCCCACTGCACAACACCTGATATTGTTTATCAAACCTCTCTGTATAATCAGTATAGTTCTGCCATGATCCACATGTTGCCTTTTTGTTTCCCTCAGACAGAGTGAGGTACCCGTTTGCAGTGTCTGGGTCCAGGGTGAGGTCACAGGCATCTGATGGAGAGACCAAAACAAAATGTGTTATTAGTCATTGTGATGGTCAAACAGGTTTCTGGAGAACAGTAATTAGTACAGCATGGTTTTGACTGAAGAAACATGGAAAATGACTTACACCACATCAGATCTGTCCTGTCTGTGATCTTCTCCACATCAGGGATCTCAGGCTTTGTGAAATCATCAGTGACCAGGATGCCGTCCTTGTATTTGTAGATAGTTGCTCCTGTGTACTTCTCATTTGCAATCGAGGCTATGAGGAAACAGAATTGGGGGTTGTTCTTCAGTGCTTTGGCAAGATTGTGGACCTCTTCTGCTTTTTCTCTCATTTTGGTTAAAACTTCATCTGAGTAGTACCATGGGACTTCAGTGGTACTTTTTAACTCAAGAGTATCCAAGTAGTTGTTCATCGCATCAAGGCAGGGGTCAGCACTCTTCAGGGAGGTGAAAACGAAGCACACAGCATGTTCTACACCTGCAGCAAGAACCTCTCTGTCCAACTCTGACTGACTCTGGACGATCTTTGCTCCCTCCATCATTCCTACACAGGACCTGATGACGTTGATTTCTCTCTCTTTATGATCCAGCCACTCGCTGAGTTTGTCATGACTGAATGGTGACCCGTGTCTGTCTTCAAAGACTTGTTTGATTGAGCTCTCATCTTCTTTACCTTCACGGATGAGGGGAAATTTCTCCCCCATGATCTGCTGGAGGTGAGATGTGTAATAATGACAGGATTTTTTGAAACTGCTTAGATCTTTGTTAATCTGTGGAAAATGCTCTGCTACTCCGTCATCCAGAGAATCATTGCATCTCATTTCTATTTCCTTTAAATCTTCTAGAGCATCTTGTGCCTTCCTCACTAGTCCAACGCTGATCCCACTCATCAGCTCAGCAGCTCCTGAATCTAAACTCTTCAGTGGCGTCAGACAGACGCTCACTGGAACACTGTTCTCTCCATTTTCTCCCAGAAGCTTTGGAAGTTCGACATAGGTCTTCACTGCGTCTACAAATGTTGCAGGGTTGCTTTCAAGAATGAAGTCTCCATAGAATTTACAGGAGAACTTCTTAATCAGGGCCTTTTCTTCCACAGTCAGCTTGGTATCAAATTGTCTGTCAATACTAAAATCGGGGATCAAGTTTACCACAGCTTTCATGTGGACCTCGATGTTCTGAACGCTGCTGGCTTCTAACTTCTCACTGTCAAACACAAAGAAAGCATCTGCCCCATAAAGGATGGATGTGACTACATGTGTTGCAAAACCTTTCTCAATAAGATCTGCCTGTTGTGTGTTAATGGGTAGAAGGTGAGCCATTGACAGCTGTTTAGAGTTGGTTGTAGCTTTGTACTGACATGTCACTCTGCTCTGATTCTTGAATTTCTTCGTATCATTCAGATACTTGGCAGATCCTCCAACTTCAATCAGTCCACCCAGGAAGCTGGCCTTCAGAGAAGTTTCCACATCCAGCAGAAAAGACTTGGATTCAATGGAGTCAGATGCAGAAATTTGAAATGCACTGCTGTGCTGAGAGCTTTCACTTGTGTTCTCTTGGAGAGTTTTGTCATCCCACAGTGTCCAACCTTTGGAAATTAGAAAACATCAGTCATTTTGTTAACATGAAGTCACAAAACGCACAAGCTTCCTGTTCTACCAGCAGCTCCTGTAAGCAGAGCTGCGACAGGCAGATATATTTAGAAATATTCTTTAATAATAAAAGTCACTTTATTGAAGGTGTTTGAGCATATTAATCTATAAAATAACACTTTCTCTACAAATCTTCAACGAAAATTTCATCATGATATCTTTGTTTTTTTAATGATTTTTTTAAAAGTCAAGACTGACCTGGGATCAGTTCATCTTTCCGAGCATCGTACAGCATTCCCAGGGTGAAAGGTCGACCCAGGGCAGCAACCTTCATGATCTCTGAGGCCATTTCTCCAACCTGGAAACTTCTTTAAGTGTTGAGAGTCAACTCTCCTCCTTCACAGAAACAGAAAGGACAAAGAAAGATTGACAGTTTTTACTGTGCTATGAACTGCAGTCTTTCACTGCTGACACTGATATTTTTACACAGGCTGGAGTTCAGTAAATGTCTAAGTAAGAATCTGTTCTTATCCGCCCAGTTTGTGCTCACCTGGTGAAGTTGTGTAGATCAGCGGAGTTGCGTGCAGGTCTTCTTGACTTGACTTCTTGACTGATGCTGCGAGGTTACTTATATCCTATCAGGTCCTGTCTCCTGCTGACTCCTCCCATGACATGTCCTCCAGACATGACGACAACCATTTATTCATTCTGCTGGGGTTTGTTCTCGATATTAATATTGTCCTAAATATCATAACTGGTGTCTGTAAATACATTATTGTTCTGATGATAAAAATGTTTGATACATATTTTCATAAATGGGACTCCGTCGTCCTACACTGTCCAAAGACAGGTTGATAAGTTAACTGATAACCAATCTGATGTGTCAGCCCTGTAACGAACACCTTGTTCAGGATCTTCTCGCCTCTGGACTAATGTCAGCTGGGATCAGTTTTATTGAGACTGTTTTGTAAGTTGTTTCTGTGTATTTACAGGTTATTAAAGTGTCATAAAAGCTCATTTGATGAATTAATTAAATGAGCTGTTGCTACAACTGTCCTTGTCTACTTTCCTCCACTCTGTTGTTGGTCTCTCAGCTAGAATGTAAAGGTTCTCACGGTTTAAACAAAGCTTGTCTGTACTCAATGACCCATCACTGGGTTAGTGTGGTTGAAGAGGATAGGTTTCTCACAGTCTTTAAGGAAATGGTTCTCAAATGTGGAGCCACAAGACCCTGGCATAACATGGCAAGAGGAAGTGAAATGAACGTACAGTACCTTCTGCTGATAACTAATTTTAATTTTGGCAACATCTGACTGGAACTGACTTCTTCTTTTACTTTCACTAAATCCATGTGTTTTCTTTATTAGATTAACACTGAAGACAAAACTCTTAAATAACACACAGGGAATTACGGAGCAAACAAAAAAAAAGTAGATCTAGACTGAACCTTTGGATTTACAGCGCTTGTCATATTCACACATTCATACTGATGGCAGAGGCTGCCTTAAGGTGCCATGGTGAAGGTAAGATGATTAGAAAACGACCCACTCTGCCACCTGAGCCGCAGCCGCTCACACTTTCTATGACGGGGGGCCACACTTAAAACTCGCTAAGGGGCTGCCAACTCTCACAAAATACAAAATGACCATGAAACTCACGCAATTAACCCTAAAGATTCAGATTCATCCTGTCTGTCGCTCTGCTGAGTAATGTATTTATGTTTGTATGCAGGCTGTGTTGGACCTGCATACATGCCCACTTGACACTGAAAGTGTGTTTTCTTGAAACCAGCTGCCTGATCTCCCGTCATGTGAGAGACCTGAGGAGAAACTAAAACTTGGCATATAACCACTAAATGATTTAAAGGAACTTAAGTCTTCCTCAAAACAAAGTTCATATTCTTGGAAAAAAAAACCCGAAGAGGAAGTAAAATTAATGGTCCCACCAACACCAGTTTTTCGGTTCCACACCTTGGCTCTTGTAACTGTAAGGTCGCTGTGTTGCTGTGGTTTTCTCCGAGTGCTTCGGTTTCTCCACTCCAAAAAAAACATCAAAGTAACGTTGAAATAACCAACCTGGGCCCCACACTGTGCTACCTGCCTCACGTAGCACCGGGTGTTCAACCAGCATATGATGCAGTTCTACGGGTCCCGTAGGTCTGCACAGGTTAGGGTTAGGTTATCATAAAAGAAAATGACATTTCTGTTATAAAATCTTTCTTTTCTTGGTAGCACAGAAGCACAGGAGTAGCTGTGTAACTCAGGCTAAAGTTCTGCTGATTATTTTGCTCTCAGCTCTGGTGTTTTTCTGTTTTTGGACATAATTTGGGTTTTGCCTGTTGTTCAGACATATGTTGTCCTGGACTCATGTTTTACAATTTCCTCATTTTTTAGAGATCAGAAATAAAGTTGTTGAACTTTTCAACCCCAAAATAGCAGATTTTAAATCATTTGGAAACTGCTATTGGTGGGGCCTTTCACTTTACTTCCTCTTTGGGGTTTTTCGAGGAATGTTAGCCTCCTTTCTGCAGACTGTGAGCTTTGTTTTGAGGAAGACTTAAGTTCCTTTAAATCATTTAGTGGTTATATGCCAAGTTTTAGTTTCTCCTCAGGTCTCTCACATGACGGGAGATCAGGCAGGGGGAACTGTTGGACTGGCTTGTTTTGTAATTTATTTATTTTTTCATAAATACAAACATTCATCGATAACATCACAAAACTGTTCCACAAAACAAAAAAACAAACAAACAAACAGCACGTACATAATAGAGGAGTAGGATATTATATTGTAACTCTACAAGATCCGGCACTGTTAAAGGAGCTTAGTCCATGACTGAAGCTGCTGAGGTATTTAACGTTAACGTTAACAATAAATAACAATTTACTAAATATTTTCACCCCTTTAACTACAACACATCTTCCTTCAGTGTCTTCATATGAGCTGTGACAGAAAAAGGGAGATTCTTATGTATCACAGTGATCACACCGCTCTTATTTGTTGAATGCAATGATTTAAAAAATGAAAAATTAAAAAAAAGGATGACAGAGTCACTGGAGTCTTTTTCAATAAGTTTTACTTGCAGCAAAGAAATCAGGGTGCAGGATTGACTGAGTTTTTAAACATTAACATTTGGGTGGCATGACTTCAGCTGTGTCATGTATCTGTCTCACACATTTGTTACTTTCTCTTGTCCTTGCACTCCAGTAGTCACGTGAGTGATTCTAACACTGGCCAACCCACTTTCTGTGCTCCTCGTCATTTAGATGTTTCCTGCAAAAAGGCAGTTTAAGTTTGACACACGGGGTTTAAAGTATTCACTGCTGCCGTGTTGGCCCTGATGCATGAGTGTTCACCGCCCTCTTGTGAAGCTAAGCATCAACACAGACCTGACAACCTTTGAAAATGCACGTTTGTAGTGAGTATTAGTATTATTTAGCGACGTCATAGTTACACTTAGTACTAATACAGTATCTTAGCAGTATATTATATACCTATACTTAACAGTATCTGTTATGATAACACTGATGGAGGTCGTGGTCACCGTGCAGTACTGCAACATAATAAATTAATAAAGCTGGATTTCATGCAGACAACTTCTGGTAAGTACAGCGACCAAAAAAAAAAAAAAAAATGAAAGTTTCACTGCAAAATTAAGAAAAGGGAAAAACAAAAGAATAATGTAATTACTGAGACATATCGAGCTGTTTCAAAAATATTTATCAACCCACAACAATTTATGTTTGAGATTGTTTCAGGTTTATTTTGAAGATGTTGAGTTTAAAAAGATATAAGATAGAGCCCACGTTGGGGAAATTCACATTACAGCAGCTCACAGTACACATGGTTGATGAGAAAAATATTTATAAATATAAAAAGTATAATAAATATAAGAATAAATATAAAGTGTTTATATATTAATGTTATATTTAGTTTGTTGTGTTGGCCTGTGTTCACTCTGAGGAGACTCATACAACTGATGCCTCTGAAGAATATTAATAATCAGTGAATATAAAGTTAATTAATAGTTATCTCCATCATTTCATGATTATTTCGTTTGTACTTTATTTTGAAAGTAATCATAAATAGTAAAAAGTCAGCCCAACAGTTCTGTGGACGACAATACCCGAATGGACATTACATGAAGCAAGTGTAGATCTAAAAATATGGGACATTAAAAGAAGAAATAAAACAGTGGACTTGGTACAAGAATTTTATAACTATACAAATGAAAAGTATGGGGAATATATTTATTTATATACAGACGGATCAAAAGAACCAATAACAGGAGCAACAGGTGCAGCAGTAGTGGTTCCTAGTCATAATAACAAAGTATTAAAAAGAACTTCAGATCATTTAAGTGTATATGCAGTGGAACTTTGTGCAATAGTATTGGCAATAGAATGGGTGGAGGACAGGGCGGACAGGAAGATAATCATATGTAGCGATTCAATCTCATCACTCTTAAGCATTAAAAACAGAACAGCAAAATCACATCGGGAAATATTATATGAAATAATGTTGAGAACATCCAGATTAGCACAGCAGGGGAGGGAAATAACATTCATGTGGGTACCAGCTCATTTAGGAATACAAGGAAATGAAAAAGCAGATCAAATGGCAAAGGAGGCAGCAAAGAAAGAAGAGGTGGAAATGAAAGTAAAATTATCAAAAGCAGAAGGGAAAAGTTTAATATGGAAAGAAATAATGAATCAATGGAAACAATATTGGAAAATCCAGGAAAAGGGGGAGACATGTATATAAACTACAAGATGAAGTAGGAGAGGTGGGATGTTGTGGAGGTATCAGAGTGGAACAGGTGACAATGAGCAGACTAAGAACAGGGCACAGTAGATTAAATAGCACACTCAACATAACAGGGAAACATCCAACTGGTCGGTGTAGCTGAGGAGAGAGAGACAGTGGAGCATGTGATGGTTGGATGTCATGGAGATGGAGTAAGATGGAGCAGTGGAGAAAAGTTTCAAAAGTATAATAGAATGTGGAAATGTAGAGAAGGGAGGAAAATCATAATGAGATATCTGGTTTTAACTGGGTTAATTAAAATAATTTAAAAAGGAAATGAAGTAAAGCAGTAAATCCAGCAGGGGGCGGTGTGTGCAGCTATAAGGATGCAGACTGCCGAAGAAGAATCACCGGATGTTGTTGTGTTGCAGTTCCTCTCCGCGGCCACAGGGGGCGCTCTGTTTGTTTACATCTTGTATTATTTTATTTAACATTTAATCTGACTGGATCTTTTTTAATTCATCTCAATCCGACACAATCATCCGGACCTGTTAACATAAGCTCCTTCAGGTTCTGGTTCCGGCTCGGTGTGTCCCTGTCCGCTCGCCGTCCGTCCTGTGGGTGTGGACAGAGACGTAATGGCGGCGCGGCTCTGCTAACAGCTGAGGTTCTGCTGCTGGTTCTGCTGCTGGTTCTGGTTCTGCTGCTGGTTCTGCTGCTGGTCGGAGCTGGGATGCTGAGTCAGGATGGGAAACCTGTTCGGAAAGAAGAAACCGAGCCGAGTGACGGAGCAAGACAAGGCGGTGCTGGTGAGCTAACAGCGGCTAACGTTAGCCTCGAGGCTCCGGGTCCAGGTCCAGGTTCAGGTCCAGGTCCAGGTGCTGTCCAGGTTCAATCTAGGTCCAGGTTCAGGTTCAGGTCCAGGTTCAGTCTAGGTCCAGGTCCAGTTCTGGTCCAGGTTCAGGTCCAGGTCCAGGTGCTGTCCAGGTTCAGGTTCAGTCTTGGTCCAGGTTCAGGTTCAGGTCCAGGTCCAGGTTCAATCTAGGTCCAGGTCCCGGTCCAGGTCCAGGTTCAGTCTAGGTCCAGGTCCAGTTCTGGTCCAGGTTCAGGTCCAGGTGCTGTCCAGGTTCAGGTTCAGTCTTGGTCCAGGTTCAGGTTCAGGTTCAGGTCCAGGTTCAGGTTCAATCTAGGTCCAGGTCCCGGTCCAGGTTCTGTCTTGGTCCAGGTTCAGGTTCAGTCCTGGTCCAGGTTCAGGTTCAGGTTCAGGTCCAGGTTCAGGTTCAGGTTCAGTCTATGTCCAAGTTCAGGTTCTGTCTTGGTCCAGGTTCAGTCCAAGTTCAGTCCAGGTTCTGTCTTGATGCAGGTCCAGGTTCTGTCTGGGTCCAGGTCCAGGTTTAGTCCAGGTCCAGGTTCTGTCTGGGTCCAGGTCCAGGTTAGGTGTCAGGTTTGGATAAGAAGCACTTTGTGTTTGTCAGTTGGACCAGAACAGATTAAAAAATGTAAAGAAAAATAAAAGTGAGTCAGAAATATAAAAAGTATAAAAAGTTTTAACAAGCATACAGAGCTGGATCAATGAGCGGTCATCTCATCTTCAACTGAACTTCTCCGTCAACCTTCAAGTTGATCAACTGAGCAACTGAAGCAACAACTCAACTCAAACTTTATTCACACAGCACGTTTAAAAACAGCTGACCTGCTGTAAAGTATTCAGATTACTCTCACAGTGTGTTGCTGTAAAGTATTCAGATTACTCTCTCACAGTGTGTGTGTTGCTGTAAAGTATTCAGATTACTCTCACAGTGTGTTGCTGTAAAGTATTCAGATTACTCTCTCACAGTGTGTTGATGTAAAGTATTCAGATTACTCTCTCAGGGTGTGTTGCTGTAAAGTATTCAGATTACTCTCTCACAGTGTGTTGCTGTAAAGTATTCAGATTACTCTCACGGTGTGTTGCTGTAAAGTATTCAGATTACTCTCTCACAGTGTGTTGCTGTAAAGTATTCAGATTACTCTCTCGCAGTGTGTTGCTGTAAAGTATTCAGATTACTCTCACAGTGTGTTGATGTAAAGTATTCAGATTACTCTCTCAGGGTGTGTTGCTGTAAAGTATTCAGATTACTCTCTCACAGTGTGTTGCTGTAAAGTATTCAGATTACTCTCACGGTGTGTAGCTGTAAAGTATTCAGATTACTCTCTCACAGTGTGTAGCTGTAAAGTATTCAGATTACTCTCACAGTGTGTTGCTGTAAAGTATTCAGATTACTCTCTCACAGTGTGTTGCTGTAAAGTATTCAGATTCTCACAGTGTGTTGCTGTAAAGTATTCAGATTACTCTCTCACAATGTGTGTGTTGCTGTAAAGTATTCAGATTACTCTCACAGTGTGTTGCTGTAAAGTATTCAGATTACTCTCACACAGTGTGTTGCTGTAAAGTACTCAGATTACTCTCACGGTGTGTTCATGTGTGTTTCGTCGCCGCAGCAACTGAAGCAGCAGAGAGATAAACTGCGGCAGTACCAGAAGAGGATCCACCTGCAGCTGGAGAAGGAGAGGCGTCTGGCCAAGCAGCTGCTCAAAGATGGGAAGAAAGAGTGAGTACAGCCCAGGTCTCACTCTCTCACTCTCTCACTCTCTCACTCTCTCACTCTCTCACTCTCAGCATGCTGACAGGAGTGTGTGTGTCTCACAGGAAGGCTCTCCTCCTGCTGAAGAAGAAGCGTTACCAGGATCAACTTCTGGACAAGACGGAGAACCAGATCGGGAACCTGGAGCGCATGGTGAGCCATCAGTGGGTTTGAGTGACGGGCGCCGTGCGGCGGCAGCAGCTTCACTAACGCCGCTCTGTTTATTCCAGGTTCAAGACCTGGAGTTCGCCCAGATCGAAAAGAAAGTCATCGACGGGCTGAAGGTTGGAAATGAATGTCTGAAGAAGATGCACGAGGTAGGAGACGTGAAGAGAGCTCGAGATGATCGACGGTCACGTCCTCGGCCTCGCTCTGATGAGCTCTGCTTGTTTTCAGGTGATGTCCATCGAAGAAGTGGAACGAATTCTGGATGAAACTCAAGACTCGATCGAGTATCAGAGGGTGAGTGACGCACACACACACACACACACACACACACACACACACACACACTGACAGCTCGTTGTGTCTGTGCAGCAAATAGACGAGATGCTGGCAGGTTCGTTATCGCAGGAGGACGAAGACGCCGTGCTGGCCGAGCTGGAGGCCATAACTCAGGTCAGTCTTCGTCAGGTGTTATCAGCTCGTTCATGTGTCTGTAACTGAAGCTGACGTCGGTGTTTTCCTGATCTCCACTGTCGCAGGGAGACGCTGAGCTTCCCGACGTTCCCTCAGACGAGCTGCCAGAAGTCCCAGCAGCCTCCGAGGAGAAACCAGGTTTGTTCTCTCGTGTCCTGATTAGGGATGGGGCATGATTTTCGAATAGTCGAATATTCGTGACGAGTTCGAATATTGAATAGTAATTTCGAATGCCGTTTTGACTTACGTTGCATTCCACTAAAAAAAATGAGCACGGAAAGGCGTTTCTTAGTTCCTAACATACTCTGTTGCATTAATTCGGCCAGAGGGTGCCGCTCTCGTACAGTAAAGGTAGTCAAAATAACAGAAGAAGAATTGCAATCGGTAACGTGTAGTGTGATGCAGAGATGCAGCGAGGTAGCAAAAGTTCCGTATGGTCCTCATTTACTTTGATAAATGAAAATGAAGTGGAACGTGTGTTCTCCGCAGCCGGTCTGATTGTCAATAGGCTGCGTACCCGTCTCCATCCCGACCACGTCGACATTTTAAATTTTTCTAAACAAAAATATGTCTTAGGTTTATTCTACTCTGTTCGAGCGCTTTCAATATCGTTATAGTTTCACCCGCGGTTCCTTCTAACAGACGTAAATAGTAAATAATAGTAAATATAAATAATAAAATTGGAAGCCTATATTATTGTTTGAGACTGTTGGCTATGTGATGTGAATGGAAGTTTATTGTTTATCTGTTTATCATTGTTTATTGACTCATTAAACCGTTACCGCTTTCACCCTGTCTGTCATGTGTGCGCGCGTTTGGGTGTGTGGGTGGGGGCGGGCGGGGTTCTGTCGATTTTCGAATCGAATTTCGAATAGTGTTTTTGATCAAAAGTCACATCCCTAGTCCTGATCCGACTCCAGCTTCATGATCTGTGACCTCACTCATCTGTATACAACACAGGTGTAGAATTATTGAGGGAACTGGGCCTGGATAGTCCTTGAAAAGTCCTTGAACTTAATGTTTGATGAGGAGCTGCAGAGTTGTGTAACTGAAGCTTGCGTCTGATCGTCACAGCCTCACGTTAACGTGCATGAGAAGAGTTAGGAAGTGTTGCACAGTAGCTTCCCTCTGTCGGTAAAAAGCGTGATGCGTTCTGAGTTTGTTTGGGTTTGAGAACCGGTTCTCGGTGCCACACCCTGCAGCGTGTCAGCCTGTCAATCTGTTGTGTTTCAGAGAGGGATCGTCCCAGGAAGAAGCCAGAGCGAGAGCTCCTCGCAGCGTAGATCTCCTCGCAGCGTAGACCTCTTCGCAGCGTAGACCTCCTCCACATAAAGCTTCAACCACACAAACATTCAGAGAAGCAGCCGCTCTCAGATTCTGAGCTTCCTCCACGTCATCCAGCCGCTGCTCGTCCTCGTCGCCTGAAGGTGATCGGGACCGCCTCATGATGGAGGAGCGCTGATTTGAACCACATGACCTGTGACATCACATAATCGTGCCTAACCTGCGTTTTTAATCATTGTACGTTTAAGTTAAATGCATGTATGTACTCACTGTAATTCACCCTGATTGCTGATTGTCGGTTCATCTACAGTCTGTGAAGGGTCACTTCATCAGATCATCCTGTTAGTGTCTGTCTGCTGTGACTAAACATGCAACCAAACGAACCAATCAATAACATAAAGAGGTTTCCAGTCTTTCATGGTTTTATTTGTGCTTCAGATACTGAAAGATGACTCGGCAGAATCTCGCTCCAGCGTCACACTCGCACGTAATCCAGATTAAACCTGTTCACCACCAAATCAAACGTAAAGGATCATTTGAAATTCTTGTCTTTGCGTTCATTCGTCAGGATATCATTGATGGAGAAAGAAGACGTTTAATTCAAATTTAAACTCTGCTGACAGACGGCGGTGGGATGTTTGAGTGAAGCGACCCTTCAAGGCTGACGTAGTGAAAACATGAACACGCCTTCTCTGCCTCAGCCGGCGAGCTTTGCTTTTATTTGGAACTTTTTCCAGAGCACCCAAACATCTGCGTCTGATTCACAGAATATTCTCCGTCTGACCCTTTTCAAGCTGCGTAACTAATCCAGTCCTGTGGATTAGTTGAGTGTCATTGAAGAAAGGGCTAAAACCCAGACAACACCTGTTAATCTCTTCAAGGTAGAAAGAACCTGACAGAACCTGAATCTGTTCCCCACACGGGGCTGTAATTCATTCACCGTGCTCAGATTGGCTCGTTAGACTGCAGCATGAACGATGACCTACATTCAGGCTGCAGCTCGTGTATCTGAAGATCTATCTAACTAATCTGTAAATCACTTAATCTCAGACAGAAAACACAGACGACTAACGCTGTCAGTCACTTCACCAGGTCAGCCTCTGCAGATGACTGAACCTCTGTGTATTCTTTTTACAATAAAAGTTTTTTTAATCGTCTCTGTCGCTTCACTGCAGCTCAGAGATTCACTCCTTCAACACAAGGGGGCGACAAATGTCTTCTGAATCTCTTGATGTGTGTGTGTGTGGAGAAGTAACAGCAGAAGACTTTGGGGTTCCCATAGGTCCTTGAAATGTTCAGATTTTGTGAATTTAAGGCCTTGAAAGTTTTTAAAAGTAGCTATGGGTTATTACAGTGCAAGAATAGAAACTAAAGCTCTGCTCAACTTTTGGTTCTCATCACTTCTCAGCGATCAGCCTTGATCCGTCTCTTACTTTGCCTTGTTGGGTTCTTGAATTTGAGGGAACTGGGCCTAGAAAGTATTTGAATTAGATGTTTAAGAAGG
Source organism: Larimichthys crocea (assembly GCF_000972845.2). Classification (NCBI taxonomy): domain Eukaryota; kingdom Metazoa; phylum Chordata; class Actinopteri; family Sciaenidae; genus Larimichthys; species Larimichthys crocea. The sequence continues at coordinate 21,888,397 of NC_040026.1, read as the reverse complement.
TGTGGGAACCCTGAAGGGGGACGACATGCAGCGAAGGCCCTGGGCTGGGTGAAGACCCGGCCTTCATACATGTAATCACACGACATGGATGTTGGACCTCGTTAATGTTCCTGCAGCCTGTTTCCACCTGCTGGAAGATCTGAAACTAGAAGCCTGGAGTTCAGGGATCACATGTTAAAACCACGTGTGTGTATCTAAGTCTGCACAGGACCTTTTCTGAAGATAGTCGAAGGTTTGGTGAGGACAAGCTTCTCTTTCTCGAGCCTTCATGTCTCAGGTGAAAACTGTTGGCCCTCTGTCACTTTGTTTTGTAAGTTCACCATTGTTGTAAAGGTTATTCAGCTGTCGTACAGGACCGACGCGTCAGAAAGACCTTTGCGAAGTGAAAGGATGACATTAAATGTTCCTATCTATAGCCTTGAAGTATTCTCGTCACACACAGCCGGTGTATTGTTCCATCTCTCAGGCCTCCTGTGAGCCTGGATTGGTTTTTCTTTGTCGGGTTTGCTGGAATCCACTTCTTCTTTTTGAATGGACCGGCTCCTTTCTGCAGCTGACCATGCATTACAGGCTCGTTGCGTGGGAGTGGGCGACGCACAGACAGGAACCTGAATGTCAGAGCGCGGCGCTGATGAATCACTGACGTGGATCTGAAGCAGAGGAACGCTGAGAGGACGATGGTGAGTAGGATGTGCATGAAGAGAAGATCAGATGCTTTTGAATGGATGCTTCAGGTGTGTGTGTGTGTCCTGCCCACTCAGATTCCTGCCTACCTAACTACACCTCCTCTGTGCACACTGTCACAGGCAGGATTGTTCTCAGTCTCACATAACTGGAGACGAGTTCATGTGGAGACTCCTGAAGAGTCACAGAGTGTTTCAGCTCTACATAAACTGACAGTTCACTTGTACTGGAACATTTGTATGATTTATGATGCTGACCTTCAACTGTGAGTCCATCATTCACCATCTTTCTTTCATTTCCTGTCATCTGAGTCTCAGATATCTTTGGCACCATTAAGACATGTTGGGTAGTTTCTTTAAACTGTTTCCCCAGGTTCCAGTCTCTGTGCTAAACTAAGCCGACCAACATGTTGAGCTTTTTTTTAAGGCATGTTCTGACTCTTTACAAAGTCTCTGAAGAGTCCAGGTCAGGTCTGAAGTACACTGCAGATCTCAGGTCTCAGTCTTAAAGTTAGTCTGAAGCTGAAAAAGCCTGAAGTCAAGTCATTCAGATCTTTGAATACTGACCACTCTTGCACCTGTGTGTTTTACATTAATGAGTCCAAATATTTAATTAAAGGTGTGTACCTGTACCTCTTTATCTTTTCATTGTTGCCGAGTGTTCAGACTTGTATCTCGCTGCTGTTACTTTAACTCAAGTCTGCAGCTCTGCTGATTGCTTGAGCCAATCGTGATTAACAGTCATTATCTTAATTAATTTGGGTATAATTACACTTGGAGATGGATTGGCAGTCAGCAAACATGATGGTCGCCTAGGTTCAGTTATGGAAACTAATTGTGGGGATTGAATACTCACAGAGGAGTAAATCAATTCCCCAGCTGACAGTGAGAATGCTGCTGTCCGCTCTGGTGAAGACCAAACATGCCGGATTGATTTTCACTAACTGTCAGCAGTTTGGTCTCCTCGGGATCTTCTTCAATCAGACGTGACAATCAAAACAGAACCAGTCTGTTCTGATAGTGAGCCGAGGTTCCACTTTATCATCAGCCCTAAAATATCTCATCTATTTTATCTCACTGGAGAAAGAACAGAAAGAGGCTCGGCTGTCCTCTTTCTTTATCTTTGTCTCCTCTTCATGGATTCCCATTCAAAGGCCTTCAGATCGTGATGTGCTGAGATGTGTGGGACTCCCCAGCCCACCTCTTCAAAACCCAAGAAAATGTGGCTTCATCCCACTCACACGGCGCAGAGCTCCCACTCAGCCAGAATGAGCAGCCACACTATCACAGAGCAGATGCATGGAGAGCCCTGCAAGGCTTCACCTCCACCTCTGTCAGAACACAGACAGCTGCAGCATGTCCAGACGCTGCACACATGAGGAGCATGGAGAAGTCACAGAGGTGTGATGTCTGTCAGACCATCACTCTGTGGATGGGGATGCTGTGCGTGGGCTGCGTGACACAGCGGAGGAGGCGTGGCTTGTTTTTAAAGCTGTGATGCATTCACGGACTCACTGTAAAGCGCCCCAGTTCCCACACGGTGCCACTTTATGATGCTTTTGGTTAATAATAACGATATGATGATGGGTGATTAGACTAAAGCTTCAGGAGGAGCACAAACCTTTGACTGTGTGAAAGATGCATCAAAGAAAACAAACCCTGTGTCACCTGAACAGGTGAGTTGTATATAAATTCACCCTCAGTACAGTTGTCATGAACGGGGAAATTAGCTACAGAGACCAAAACTGTTTTGTACCAGGCTGTAAACATGTTTATTTCTGCTGTGAAACATGGGGACTTATGGAGACTGACTCACTTCTGGAGCCAGACTCAAGTGGACGTTTGAGGAACTGCAGCTTTTTTGGCTTCACTTCACAGCCACAGAGGTTGTTACTTGTGTCTGACTCACTGCTGCTATATTCATTAATCTGTGACATTTGGTTTAGTCGGTACGTGATGAAGGTTGAATCAAAATGTCATAAATACGTAAGTTTCCATGTGCCATCAAGAGTCACACATAAAATCATCTGCTGAGGTGATCGCTTGGAATAAAATCCTGCAGACCACTAAAGCCCAGAGCTTTGATCACCTGATGTTCAGGCCTTGAAGACGGTCCAGTTTCCAGTTTCAAAGCTCATGTGTTGCAAACTGACGTGTGTTTAAATAAATGACCCGGAGCAGGGAATGTCCCAGCACAGAGGAATGTTGTTACAGGAATTTCAAGGAAAAACCCTTGAATAAGGAGGACTGGATTCAAAGTATCAAAGTTAAATTTATTATTCTCGTACATGAAGGAGCGTTTAACAGAGCAACACACAAAGAGGTTACAGAGAAAAGGCTCCTCGAGGAGCTCTAACTGTTCTTATACAATCGATAATGGGCTGTTCTTAAACATCATTTGCACATTTTTCTTTTCCCTTTATCAGTATTCAGCACATCCCCGATCTAAATGTCACCTCTGACCCTTGTTCTGTTCTAGACTTCCTCTGTTTATACATTAACCTGAGCTTTACCTGAACATGAATGAAGGGACGAGCCCTCAGGACGTGTAATAAACATGATTTAAAACATCTGAATATTAGTGTAATCCTAATTTTTAGAACAGCAGAGAGCTCACAGCTGTTTCTGTCTATGATCATATTCAAACATACAAACATGTTTTATCTCTCAGCTCTCCTTGAACACATCACACAGCATTAAACTGTCCGACACATCCCGCCGTCCGTGAACGCAGCACCGCCCCTCCTGATCCGCCTCTGCGCTCCGACCGAGCACCGAGCACCGAGTGTGCGCGTGGGGAGCCGGTGTGGGCGCAGCGGAGGACTTTCCTATAAAAGCTGGGCTCCCACGGACACACGAGCTCGTCTCTCTCAGTCACCGCACGCACGAGCTGCTGATCCCGCGCGCACAGCTGTGTGGTTTCTCACCTGGACCTCTCACCTGAAGGACGGCTGCGGTCTATGGTTCTGACTGACTCTCCAACAAGGATGTCCCGGACCGACGAGGTGCACCGTATAACGGAGAATGTCTACAAGGTAAGACGATTGTTGGTCGCGTGTCCTCCCGCCGCGGAGGGACACCTGCTGCCCCGGTGCTCGGTAATTAAAGGACCGGCGGCCGGTAACTTTGAGTCCGCTGGCCTGGCTGCTGTCTCCGCTCGGTCACAAACTGATGAAAGATGCTGTCCGGTCACCGGGAGACACCGACAGAGCGTTTCCAGTTTATTCGGTTTATTGAAGGTAGAGGTGAATTATTGAAAGAAAAAGTTCTCAGGTCCAACATGGATTTCTGTTTCAGTCTGACACATCAAACCTCTTTAATTGACTAATTGATCCGGTTTTAATAGCAGTGAGGTCCATGCAGATCTCAGGTTGCCCCTGTGAGAGGATCTGACCTGACCTCCACAGTCTGTCTGAGTCAACTGTTCATTTCTAGAGTTTGGGGATCTCAGAATTCTTCATGTGGGGTCTTGAAGATTTATGTATGATCTGATCACTGGACAGGTTTGACCCTGATCTTCCCTGAGAGCCCACACTGGGACCTGAGATGTTCGGACAGGTTCTGCTCAGACTGAGGTCAGAGGAAGGAGAACGTGTTTTAGGAAAACCTCGTCATCGACTGGACGGACCACCCTGCTCTGGGTGAAACCCGAGAGGCGAAAAGGTGACAAGTGTTCAGGTGCTCCATTGTTGTTCCCACAACAAAGCTCCTCTTCAGCAGAGGCAGCGAGGGGTGGAGGCGTGGTGGTGTCTCGCTGCACTCAGGGCAGCTCTCCAGGCGAGGTAGATTTCAGCAGTGAAAGCACAGCCGAGGGTTTTCCTTCATGCGAGGAGACTTGTCAGCGTTCCACACTCCTCCACTCGGAGACAGCCAGGGCGCCTGAAAAGCGTCTTTGTGCAGGAGAGGTGTTGAAATGTGGGCTGAGGAAACGAGAGGAGTCACTTCAGCCTGTGGACCAGTGATCAAGGAGAGGAGCAGGTACCTGATGCTGTGACCTGATGGAGGGTTCTTCACATTAAGAGCTGGAAAGAAACCACAGAAAAGGATGGAGGATGAGGTGGAGGAGATACTGCATGAATGGGGGCTGTGTGAGGAGGAAGGTTTTGTTTAGTTGATTGACCAAAAATGAATTTATGCAGAAATATAAGCGACTTTCTGTCCTGTAAGTTCTCCAGCCTGAGGATTTGTTGCTTTTCTTCTGGCACATCATTATAAATTCAGTGTTTTTGGAGACTCCATCTTTCACTGTGACATTTACAAATGAAACGATTTATTAGAAAAATAAAAGACAGATTAACCTTGATCAATAAAAACATGACCTGTTAGTTACATTCAGGCGTAGCAGGAGAACGCTCTGCTGAAGGGTGGAGTATGGAAACGCCGTGGTGCAGAAATGCAGCAGCGGGTTTCTTCCTGTCCTCAGCAGGCTGCATCATTAAGGAGTCAGCAGGAGCGAGGAGAAGCCGAGCACGCTGCCAGGTTGACCCGCCGCTGGGTGCTGATTGTAGGAGTCTTGATGCTCGCTGGTGCTGCAGTGGTTGGAGGGACCCCCGGGGCGTTTCAGCCGATCCATGTGTGTGTGTGGGGGGTGTTTAGAGAAACTAACAGGTCTTTATTTATTCATTAAAGGCATTGAAGATGAAGAGGCCCAGACGTGCCAGCTCCCATTAGATAACACTCAAGTCTGTTTCTCCACTCAGGGCAGAAGGTGGAGATGACAAATGTCAGCTGTTTAAATCATGCAGCGTCAAGAACGGGGATCAGCAACATCAATTACACAACACACAACGCTGCTCAGTCCATATTTAACATTTAATGCATCAAAACAAACCAATGATGGACGTGTTGGATACCTGCACAGGTGCAGCGGTTAGCCTGTGGTTGCTGAGCGGTTACAGAAAGTGGATGGATGGAGTCGACAGAATAAACACAAAGATAGGAAAGATCTTTTTTATGTACAATTTCACAAACAAGACACACAAAGGAACAGACACACAACATCAGACCAGCTGTACCAGCGAGTAATATGAAATATTTTTTTTAGTAAAGCTTGCATCTAAAATTTGTATATCTCCCAGAATCCATATCGTAATAATTATAAGCTTTAGCACCACCTACAGGTGAAATGCTCCCTTCCTGCAGGGTTAGTCAGAGACGAGATATTAAATAACAATAACCCGTCGATGTACCAAACCTGGTAAAGAGTGGCTGAAATAAATCATAGCATTTACTGAAATATTCTCGTGAATTGTTTAGATGAGCACAGTACGCAGCATACAGTGGTGATACAATTAGAAAACGTTGGTGTCTGATATTTGAATAATTCTCAACAGCTACCATTGACAGAGCAGCTGCTATCCAGTAACAAGCAGGAGGAGAGTTGATTTACCTGCATGAAGCCCCGCTGGTTAATAATGACTCTGTTCCAGCAGCTCTGCATGTTTGTTTTCTCTGTTTATTCCAATATGAACTGTCCACAGCTCGATAACTCAGCCACAGAGGAGCGAGGCCGTAACCCTGCTGCTCTGCTGCCCGAACCAGAGATGCCGAATGTAATTTCTGGATGACTCACACTGGTGGATGCGTGTGTGAAGTGTGTGTGGGCAGTGTCTCACGACTGAGTGTGTGTGTGTGTTTTGCCAGTTTGTCAGCAGCCGTACTGTACTGTAGAGTGCCTGGCTGTATCTGGCTCTGCAATGAGAGAAGCTTACAGCAGAAAATGAAAAGATGTGAACGCTGTGTGTGTGTGTGTGTGTGTGTGTTGAGGCGTCGCCTAAACGTCCCTCTGGATTCGGTTTGTTGAGGCTTTCCGATGCCGTGTTCGTCACCCGCTGACAGCGTGGGTTAACGTTTCCTCAGGTTGTTGTGGTCGGTGAACGCACACCATCTGTGTGTTTGTTCAGGAGTGTGTTCAGCCTGCGAATGTCAGGGCGAGGCCGCTGTGAGAGTGCGTTTGATTGAAGGAGTGCATTCTATTGATCAAATGGTTTATTACAGTATGTACATTCATAATACGGGATAGCAACATCTGAAAAATCAATGAATAAACTGCTTCACCATCGTTCTCCAAACCTGCCATTCACATTTGAACAATTCTGATCATTGATTGTTGGACTGACACGTTTGAAATGTGTCCATGGGCATTTCATGGTATTTGCCATATGTTGTATTTGTATCTAATTTGGAGGAGGCAGGTTGTTGGAGCTTGTTCTCTGGCTCGTACATGTCAGCAGCGTCACAGAGGTGCACAGTGAACGATGACAGGAATGCTGCATTAGTATTTGTATTGCTTAACTGTCACCGGGGACAGCCCTCCAGTGACTGGAGCCATAAATCCCTCCGTAAATATTGTCACATTTTCAAGTCCAATCTTCGCAAGACGCGAGGCTACGGCAGCGCTCATGTGAAGCCAAAACTATTTGTTCTCGAGGGAGGGATTTCTGTCCAACGTGTGGGGGGCTGTGAGTAATACTACAGAACACTTTATCCCCACAGTCACAAGCACAGTCTGTTCAGGTTTCTTCTTTTCATTTCTCAGCCGAGTGGACGAAAAACTGAGAGACTCAGTCAACAATAGCAGCTTTCCAGCTGTTCTCTCAAACACGCTGTGACAGAACTTCTATGTTGCGTAATATGTATTTAATAAGATTTCATTCCTGCTGGTTGTGCGGTATGTTTGTCTTCCCTCTCCGTCTATGGAAAGATGCTTCAGTGTCAGGTTGAGACACTCTGATACATCTTCCCTTTGTTCCTGTTTGAGGTCATCTGAGGTCAAACCGAGCCTCTGGTCTTTGTGCTCCTGTGTCAGGAAACATATTGGATGTAAACACTCGGGCAGGATTTCTGCTTTCACCTCCGTCGTCTCTCTCTGCGGAACGCTGTGCCTCCTGAAGCTCCGGGCTTCGTTCGTGTTACTGATCTCTGAGCAGCAGCAGTGTTTGCAGGCGTCATTGTGACGCTGTCTGACAGTGTTGTGGGGTGTATGATTGTGTTACGTAAGAGGGGAACAGTGCAGTTATGTAGCAAGAGGTGCAGTGCTGCAGTTGTTGACTTTCCCCGCTCAGCACAGCTTCACCTGTTTTAGCTCATTGTTTTGGTTTGAGTAGTCTGATAGGTCAGCTGCATGCAGGATGCTCCGATCACATTTGAGCTTTATCAGCCAGTACTGATGTTTTTCTGTTGTGCTTATTGCAGCTGCTATAGCAGTATTGAATTCAAACTGAGTTTTCTACTGACTGCTGACTAACCGGCCAATAGAGGCTCACACTCTGACCTTACCTCTCCGATGTGTCCTGATCCACTAAAGTGCGACCTGACACAAGCTGGATGAATCCCATCTTGGCCTGCTGTACGTCACTGCATATTTTTACTTAATATCAGCCAACAAAGATGAGCTGAATGATAATAATGTGCGCTTTCTCTTAATGCTTTGACTTTTTCTCTGCTAGCTGCCAGAGAACATGCTGCAGCTGTCACTTTGAAATAACTGCTGGTTCATTAACACAGGCAGACGGCCTTATGGCTGCATAACTCTGTGTGTGACGGGTTTCTCCTTCATTACTGGGCACTTGATGTTTTAGATGGATAACATGTACAGCAACAAAGAAACTAATTGACCCAGAAACGTAAGCTGCTGTATTCCAGCCATTTGTCTTCTCACCTGATGGTTGAAAGGTTGTCATGTTTTATTCATAAACACACACGCTGCATAATGTCTCTGATCTGTCTTTAAGCACAAGCTGTGCTCACAGTCAGCATCCAGAAGGCTTCAGCTCAGCTCCGTGCAGGAGTGCCCTTCTTTATTATTTAGACTGCCCTGCTCTGTTACGACACAGCTTTCATAACTGTCTGTGTTTGCAGCATGTCAGCAGCCTTTCAACACATCTGTACGTTGTCTAACGTGAGCTGGAGGGAGAGCAGGGAGGAGGAGTGGAGGCTGTCGGAGGACGAAAGGAAAGTTACTGTGATGGATCTCCAACGAGAGACAGAGGAAGGGACAGAGTAAACAGAGGTGGAGTGAGAAGACAAAAATGTGGATCCACTCTTATTTTCTGACTCTAATTAGACTGAAATTAAGAGAGGACGGGCTCGAGAGGCCAGAAAAAAACAGGAATATCTTGCTGCAGTGTGTGTGTGTGTGTGTGTGTGTGTGTGTGTGTGTGTGTGTGTGTGTGTGTGTGTGTGTGTGTGTGTGTGTGTGTGTGTGTGTGTGTGTGTGTGTGTGACATTTAATCTGGAATCTGAGGCTGGAAGGAGAAAAGCAGCGATGACGAGGTGTGCTCAGGGGATTTAAAGCTAACACGCACCTTCCTCTCAGCGCTCACAGTCCTGCATGACGCCGTACATCCTGCAGACACTCCTCTGTACGTCAACGTGAATCGTCCCTGACCTCGCCAGTGATATCTGTGAACGAACAGGTGAACATATGTGTTGGCCGTGTACACCAAATCCGTTACGTCACTCTGAGGCGGTGATGATGATGATGATGATGATCACCTTCGCTCACATGATGGCGGCGGAGGCTTCCTCCCCTCCTGTCACCACCTCGCTCTCGCCCTCGCCCACCGCCCCGTCAGCTTTCCTGTGGCGGGAGCTGAACGTGAGGTGAATAAAGATGGGTTGCCCTGTCACGGGGGGAATTCCAGCGCTTCCATAAATGGAGGCGGAAGTACCCCCTTCCCTCCCTGCCGTGTCTCTCCTAAAGCTGCATGTGTGGAACAGGGGGCGCTGACTCTGCTGCTGCCGCCCTGCACACAGATAAGAGCTCATTTGAAAGGGAAATTGGCTGAGTTCTCTCTTGCACACACACACACACACACACACACACACACACACACACACACACACACACACACACAGAAGATAGGCACTGAATTTCCATCTCCTGAGGATGCTGAAGCAGTGAAGCTTTAGTGTTGTGATTGTCACACTGACTGAGCAGAGGCAAATAATGTCCGAATAATGAGGGACAGCAGCAAAACACTAACAGACATAATGTGTGTGTGTGTGTGTACATGTATATATTATATATCAGCTTATCACCCAGTTTCTAATGCAGCGGGATCTCTAATGGTAACAGTATTGTTACATTATGTTCATAATGGTGTTGACTGCTGCTTCTTTTGATGCACAATGCATCTGCATGTTTACGTCTGGATGTACATGACTTAAGATGTTTTCTATGGAGCCAAAAAGCTCATTAATAAATCAGCACTGGACAAAACAAACTCACTTCATTAGGTTACCATCTGTCTTTCCAGAATGGTCTCTCAGTGTTAATATGATCTGCTGTATAATGTGACTTTATTTAGTCTTTCCTCACACGTTTGGTTTTTAGCTCTGTCAGTGCTGGAGAAAAGTCAGCTTCGCTCCGTTCCTTTAAAGCGGTCACAAGTGTCCTGCTAAGCTCGGATACAGCGGCGCTGCCCTTGCAAAGTAGTGTGGGGGTGGAATTTGTTTTGGTGGAACATTTGCATACAGCGAGGCGAAAGCTGGCATTTAAACGCCCGAATTCCTGCAGAAGAAAAGGTAACGGCTGCCGGCTTGTTTACCGTTAGTGACGAGGTTTTAGGGTAACTTGGCGTTTTCAGTGTGTAGGTTTGTAGTTCAGAGGTTGTTGTTGTTTCGCACAGTGATGAGGACATTACAAAGTAACATGCAGAACGCTGACTGACAAAAACTAATCTCTTGTCTGTTGGCCCATGGCCCAGTGTTCCACCAGGTTTCACTGAAATCTCTTGTTTTCTTCCCAAAGATCTTACAAACATAAAACATAATCAGCCACAGAGACCCAGCTTTCATTCATCCTGCACTATTACTGTTAAGTATACATGTATCCAAACTTTATTCTTCCAAACGTTGAGATGTTGGTGGCTGCCTCTGTATCTACGCTGTGCTGCAGTAATGACCTGTGATGGAGCAGACGAGGTGAGTCATGTGACCTCAGCTGAACGTGAAACATCTTTTTAATACATCCATTCAAACGGAGCTCGTTATACTTCTGGTTACATAATCTATTGAAATAGTCACAAAATAAAGATGAATGCACTTGAGCTGTTTTTGAAAAGAGTCCATGAGAATCTAAACACGTCTCTGATTATCAGTAAAGTTAGTGATAAAGCACACAACAGAAGGACGTGTGAGTGTGGTTTTAAGGAGAGTTTGTTGAACTAGCAGTAAGATAACAGAACACACACACACACACACACACACACACACACACACACACTGTAAGAACTGATTATTTCTGAATATAATAAACTAGAAGAAGGCATAAAAGAGCTTTTCCAGCTCTGCTGTAGATGAAGTCGATATGTTTTTTGGACTGTAGGTATCGGTGTGTGTGGTCAGGACGGTGCCTGTGCTGTTAGATTGAAAACATCATGCGGTGACAGTAAATTGCTTCTGTACTGTATGGAAGCACGTGAGCGATGAGTGTCGGTGCACCAGCTGACACTGTAACACGGTGAGAAATGGGAGGGTGGTGGCAGGTTATGAGGAACACACACACACACACACACACACACACACACACACACACACACACACACACACACACACACACACACACACAGTAAAACTTGACGACAAGAGGTCACCTTGATTTGTGAGCGGTAGCCAAACACACCTCGGCACCGCACGAGTCCTCCCCGTTTCCAGGGTGACCACCTAGAGTAAATGACCTTTCCAGTGTGTGTAATCTGGTTAACCTTCATATCCCAACCAGTTCTCACACACACACACACACACACACACACGTCTAAACAGCAGGAGAACAAAGGGTGAACTTTGCTTATCACCCCTGAAACTGTTGACTTTGACTTTGTGGTGCTCTGCCCTGGTCGGGCTCCGCCAGCTTCCTCTCTCTCCACTTCCCTTTTTGTGAGATCATCTCGAGGTGACTTCACATGATGTCACCTCCTGAGGTTTATTCATGTGACGAGGAAAACTGTGTCAGCAACATTATGTAAGATCTGGTGTTTGTTGTCTCCAGTTTCAGAGTGTAACCACACTGTGGTAAATCTGGACAGCTGTACTCGAGTATTTCTTCTGATTACATTACAAAATCTAGCAGGTCGACAACTTTGCAAACAGCCAATCATCAACCAGGTCACCAGCAGCAGCTGATATTACTGACTAGTCCAACAGGAAGAAACCCAGCCGGCCTTTCTTAAGTCACAGAGTTCAGAGTCGAAGCTCGGTTTCATCAGAATCAGTGAACTCCTTGGTGGTGTGTCTTTAGACAGAGACGCCGTTCACCTGATTACCCGTCAGCGTAGCATCAACACGATGAACGGTGAAGTTATTTTAAAGTAGAAGAGTTGCATACTGTTGCTTTCAGGCAGAGATGGATCTCCCAGGCTGGAATGTGCTGAGCAACAGTGTCGCACTAAACCTCGACTGTTTGATTGTTCCCTTCGCTTTGGATGGAAGCGTCTGCTGAATGACTGAACGTGAAGGCAAACTCTAAATATTAAAAAACAAGGACTGGTTCCCTTTTGATTACATGTCAGTGTGTGTTAGTTTGACATTGAAAACAGACCTGTGAGTGTATTATCTGACATTCAAACACACCGTACACACACATTTTAAAAATGATGTTGTTGGGAGAAACCTTCAGGGTTCATTCTTCTAATAGAAATCTGAATCCGTCGCCTGAAGCTCTTTGCTTCCACTCGCTTATTTAAAAAAATCTGGTCCCCTCTTTGTCTCCACCTGGTCTGTCCCTCCCTCCGAGCCGGGTTGCCAGGTCTCTTCTCGCTGGTTAATGTGTTTGGCAGCGAGCGGCGCAGCAGGTTCTAATGGTGCCACATGGTTGGCTCGGCTTTACAGTAATTTACGCCCCAACATGATATGAACCTGCTGCTGTTTGTGTAGGCTCTGACTCACCCCACACACTCGTCTCCTGCCGCCAACACACACACACACACACACGCACACACACACACACACACACACACACACACACACACACACAGACTGTTCTTAAAGCTGCTTTCTTTCCTTTTTGAAGTGTTTAGTTGTGAGTGTGTCTTACCTGTGTGGGAAATAAGTACTGGATCTCAGGTCTGCTCAGGTCGGCGCACTATACTGTGAATTCATATTGTTCTTTTGATGCCTTTAGTTATTAGTCTGGCTGTTTCTGTGTAGTTATTAATACCTGTCACTGGGCCGTTGATTTAAGTCGTCATAACCCTACAGAGAAATGTCCCATTATTAATAGCTTGTGTAACCTTTGGCTCTGGTCCACATCACTCATCTGTCATGAGACATGACGTCCATGTGCTGCCATGTTGCTCTGATGGATCTATTAACCTTCATGTTGAGGGCTGGCTGCTACCTTTCCATCCTCGCATTAGCCATATTTTATAGGCACGGTGGCACTTAGAGTGAAATATCTCTGGTGTCTTTGATTACTGAGTGTAATGTGAAACCAACGTGTTGATCCTCAAAACGCAAGGAAGACGAGAGAGTGCAGAAACAGTCCACAGGATCATTTTCTCAGGATAAAGATGTTTTGAATCCACAAAGGCAGCTTTTTATTTATTTCTTTGAATCAATGGGGCCGATGTCTGTCAGACAACAGATGTACTCAGTGATCACAGTCTGCACCAACATATCTGATTGTAAACGAGATCCAGTATCGTCACGGCCGAGCGTGTTCAGGCCTGCTGCACACGAGTTCTGCTTCCAGCTACAGTAGCATCACTTCAGCAGATTTTAACAATGCTGAGAAGATCATCCAATGAACCTGCTGTGGTCAGAATAATCATTGCTCAGTCAGAAGCAACGTGACATTTGCTGAAAGTCTAAATTTCGTTCTGTAAAAAACTGTAATCAGTGGTCAGCATAAAGCCTCTGTGCGCTCCCTGTCAGGTCTGATGCGATAAGAGAGAATACTTTGTGTCACAAAATACTTCCAGAGACAAAACGCTGAAGAATAAACCCAGAAAAGAAAAACACGAAACAGCCACAGTCCAAATCCTCGTCTCTGCTGCAGAAACTGATGCTACATGGCAGCCACACACACACACACACACACACACAACACACAATTCATTTTATTCCAGGTATTCTTGTACACACAAGCGCACACATTTGTCACACTAGGACACTTCCAGGGTGAACATCTGCCTCGCCGACCAGCCGAAACATCGCTCGGTGAGAGGAAGAGAGTTTTTATTTTCTTTGTGAGAATTAATATAATAACACTTCATGGTAGGTTTGAAAGTGTTCAGTGATGAGCTCCGCCTGTCAGGGAGCCAGGACGTTCAATGAGAAGCTGCATCGGTGACACTGTAGCTGTAACAGTGTAGAATCAGTCAGGATCTTCATGGAGATGAAAGCTGAACATAACGTATCGTTTGTTATCACGCCGGCTTCCAGATAATGCTCAGCAGTGTCGATCAGAGATGAAGCACGTTCACGAGTGCATTTCCCGAACACTGCAACGTGATAGGACAGTGTGTGCATTGTTTGGGGAGGTGATTAGTGAGTCAATTAAAACCCATGACCGAAGCACACAAAAGCAGTGTTTGCCGTGTAATCCTGCTCATTCCCTGTGCGCTCAAATACGGCCTTTCATTCAGTGGAATGCTAATCAGCCTCCGTCTGTGCTGCTGAAGGAACAAACTGATCGAGTGTGGATTAAACCAGGACCGGCCAAGTTAATGATCCTATTAAACTGTCGCCTGAACCGTATGAGCATGTTGTGACGAAGGGAAAACTTCTGAATCACCAGTGCAGCGCTGATGATGACTGACAGGTGCAGCATGTTTCAGCATTGATGCTCTGAATGTTCTTCACAGCTGTAACATGGTGTGTGTGTGTGTGTGGGACACATTGCACATTCATTTGCTTGCAGGACATGTCTTCTGTAGTGGGATGCAGCTCTGTTGTTGGCCAATTACAGCTCACCATGTAACACAAACAGCCAGCACAAATTGTCATTTTTCCATGTCTGTTTGTGTGCACGTTAAACTGGATATGTTATTTTATGAGCTGCAGCAGAGTCAGACTAACTCTTTATGCTGAAGCGTCATGCTTCATGCATTCAGTATTTAACGCACGTATGACATGAGAGCGCTTCTACTCTTCTTGCTATAATTCTCTGCAAGAAAGAGTATTTCAGAAATGTTCAGATTTTCCATGAAGTCATTGTTAAAGCTTCAGTGTGTCGGATTTTTGGACCTCTAGCAGCTAAATTGCTGTTTGCAAAGCGCTTGCATCACTGTGACCTGTGGCATCTGTTAGTGTCAAGGTAACGAAGACATGATTCTTATTTTCAGGTGATTATATACTAATGGAAACATAGTTGGCACATTATATTAAATTCTTCTGCACGACGCTTCTCGTATACTTTCTGTACGCTGTGTGCACTTCCTCTGACCCGTGTAAATCTTCGTCTGTTTGTGCACGTGTCAGTAACTACATGTTGAACGCTGACAGTATTTTAACAGCCGCTCTGATGCAGTGAGAGAATGCGATGCATGAGGCTGAACCTGTCCGATTACATAACTCACCTCGTCAGTCAGAACACACTGACAAACACGAGTCCTCTCTTTGTAAATCTGTTGATTTAGACATGGGAACTGGGCGGCTCTCCATCTTCTATATTTATTCTTTTGTTGATCGTGGTTTCCTCCTGCCAAGCGGCAGTGATTACTGCTGCTGGAGCACTTCCACTGACTTGGTTTGTTGAGCAGCCGACGACTTACGTAACGGGGCAAGAGGGAATTGAGGTATAAATAGGTTTGTTTGTCCTCCGATGCAATGAAACACCACTGACCTCTTTTCTTTTTTATTCATGTTTGTTTGTGTGATTGTGACATCAGACGTTGGAGCAACGTTAGAAAAACCTTCCCCCCCCAAATCCACGGAGCCTCACATACATCGAAATCAGTTTCCACTTTTCACGTGTTTATCATCATCTCACTTTTAATCCATGTCCCACTTCTTCTCACGGCCTGGACTGAGCTTTCTTTTCACCTCATTTGAGCGCCTCGAAGCTGTTCCTTCACCGAGCACTCGGCCTGTTTTTCTTGCACCCCTGTGTCGTCCTGCCCTACTTCTAGTCTCGGTGAAGTTTGTGTACCAAGGTGACTGTTGTACGTCGGCTGGCGGCCATTAGCAGGCGCCTCTCGTAGCGAGCAGCCACAAAAATGTCTGTCAGCCTAAAACATAAAACATACCCTGCTCTCCTCTCGCCTCATGCTCCTGTTCTCTCCTCATGCTCCTGTTCTCGCCTCATGCTCCTGTTCTCTCCTCATGCTCCTGTTCTCTCCTCATGCTCTTCTCCTCCTTCCAGGCTGTAATATCTTTACTTTACTGCAACCTCAAACCCTTGCTGCCTTTTATACTGAAGAGGCAAAGTCATGCCACAAAGTGAAGAACATTTTACAGGTTTTATATAATCTTACTGTTACAAACATGTTGAATTTGATATATCTCGTTAAGTATGAGTGAAGGTTTTTATTAAAGCATTAAGATGCTAAAATGATTTGTCAATCAGCTTTATTGTGCGGAGTCTTAAATTATCTAACTTGTTTCCCAACATAATGTTAATGCATAACCTTCCTTATACACGATATATTCTTTATATTTTGTTTCTGAATTTAAAAACAGAATTGCATCTGGCAGCTGAAAGTTTCTTAGATATTAAATTATTATATGAAAATATGACTTATCTACATCAGAGTATTTTGGTATGAAAGCCTAGATTTTTAATTTAAGTTTCCGTGAGCTATGGTGATTTTAATTTCGGACCTTCTGCCTCCGTAGACTTCCATGCATCAGGAGGCGTGACTTCGGACTAATGCGTTGAAGCGTTTGTGTGACTCCAATGGAATCCATTAATGTAGCAGCAACATTCCTCAGTTTTCAAAGCCAGCGTGAGCAGATCAGGATTTTATTCAGAGGCTGCTCGAGTGATAAACTCCTCTCTTCTTCTGTCTTGATCCTCCTCAGCCTCCCGCTCAGACGGAGGACTCTCCTCTCCCTCTGTCCTTCCATCCTTTGTGCCATTTCAAAGCCTGAAAAGAAAGTCGGAGAGCTTTTTAAATTGCTGGGTTTTGCCGGAGATGCAGCAGAAGTGAAAGGGCAGCTTGGACTGAGGGGGAGGTTGAGTCACAGCAAAACTCATTAGACATTTCTTCTTGACTTTTCCTTAACGAGGTCAGCGCTCTGCTGTTGTGAATACACTCCACTGCAGGTTTGCTGACCGATACTCGCTCATCTGTCACGAAAGGAAGAGACTCAGATCATACAGGTTATTGTGTTAACCGTGTGTGTTTGTGTGTATGTGTTGGCTTGTAGTGACGACCCTGCGGTTCCCATCACTCTATGGAGCGCTGGGCGGACTCCAGCTCATTGTTTGGGTTGCAGATCTCAACTTTACTGTCCTGGTTCACTCCCACAGGCCGACGTTTACAGCAAGAACTACCCGGAGAACATAATGAAGCATTTAGCAGCTGGAGCAGCAGATGATTTCTCTCACAAATGGATGACCTAGTTTGAAATTCATCTACCTTGATCAGCAAGTTCTGACTTCATTTAGTGCAGCTGCATGTTCTGACCTTACCGGGTGTTGCTATGGTGCCAAATGAAGAGTCTGTTGTCTAAATAAAGACGAGCTGCATCTCTTCTGCCGTGAAGAGAGTTCAGTTCAATTCGTCGTGTTTTTGAGAGATTTAATGACACCATGAGCAGATGCAACCAGAGAAGTGAGAAAGTGTTTACTGGTCGAATTATTTGAGTTGAACCGCCCTTTAAAAAAACACACAAAAAAAGCAATTATCAGGAGCAGCGTGGCAGAGTTCAGTGACTGTCGGAGGGACGGAGACGTGTCCAGCTCTGCTGCTGAGCCGAGGGAGTCTGCCGCCAAATCCAGGTTTTATTTTAATCAAGACAGCAGGGGAGGTGATGAAACAGCGCCCCCCCAGTCCACACACACACACACACACACACACACACACACACACACACTTTCTCGTCCTCGTTCTTTTTCCCCGTACTTCATCCCTTCAGTCCTCGCCATGAGCTTGAAATGAATCCCTGCTGCACTCCTCTTCCTCATGGTTTGCTCAGCTGTGTGTGTGTGTGTGTGTGTGTGTGGTGTGTGTGTGTGGTGTGTGTGTGTGTGGTGTGTGTGTGTGTGGTGTGTGTGTGTGTGTTCATGCCCCAGTAAAGAGTGCTGCTCATGTCAGTGTTTGTTTCTTCTTTCTAACCATACGTGCCGTTTCCTTCCTTTTCCAGTCCATCATGGAGCAGTTCAATCCCTGCTTGCGGAACTTCATCGCCATGGGAAAAAGCTACGAGAAGGCGCTGACCAGTGAGTACACCGTCCGTCTCTTGTTTTCCTTCTGTCTTCGTCCTCCTTTCATTCCTCCTGTCTGTCCAGTAGTCCAGGCAGAGGGCGCTGCTTTTGTATCCTCTTAATTTATCTCAAGCAAAGGTGTGTTGTGATGACGACACAGAGTTGTTGTCTTCATCGAGTCCCCTCCTTAAACTTTTTCTGTCCCAACAGTGACAGCAGCATTGTCCCCCTGCAGAGACGCTTGTTGAACATCTAGTGATCATGAAGATCTCGTTAACGTTAAAGATTTGCTCATCAGAGGTCGATATCCTCTGCAGTGATGTCCACGTCCACACGTCTCTGTTGATCTTACCTGTCTGCCTCTGCTGTACCTCTTTTGTCATTGCTTTTTGTGGCTTGCACAGGTGTGTTTGTGTGGTCATGTGTGTGTGTGTGAGACAGACCGAGGTGTGCATGCAGCAGTGGATCAAGGTTAAAGATGAAAGCACTGGAAATGTCTTGGGGAGGGGAGCTAAGTGGAGCATGAGCCAATGGGAAGTGGAACAGGAGCAATCGTGAGAATAACGGTGCCCCCCCATGGGGCAGAGGAAACGAGAGCAGACCGAGCCGGTATCCAGGACAGAGAGAGGAAGATAAATATTCAGGAGAAAGGGACTTTAAAAAGAAACGTGTCACAAATAGAGCTCGCCTTCTTCAGAGACCTGAAGACCGTCCAGCAGCTCATCAATGTTTCATGGACTTTGATTAGAACCATGCAGTGAGCATTGATTTAAAATATTTCATACTTCCAGACACTCTCAGCGTGGTCATGCACGCGTGGTCAGATAAGACGAGCCTCCGAGCATGTGCAGCTCATTTATTGATAAGAAAAGCTCTTTGACGTCACTCTGCAGTGAGGAGGTTATCGGGATCGGAGCTGTGCTCGGCATGCTGGGCACACAGTACTGAGCAGGGCTCTCCTTCTTGTGTTTGGAGGGGAAATGCAGGGAAGACTCTGCAGCCCACAAGACCAATAAAGGAGGCCTCACTCCAGTCTGATAGATCAGGCTAAAAATAACCCTGCGACTCCCTGAGTGGGGATTACACTTCATCAATGCCAGGCAGCGGCACAGAGGCAGGGTTTAGAGCAGAGCGGTGCACCCTGCGAGCATCTATTGTCACAGGAAAAATGCCGGAGCAGCCTCCGGTTCCTTAAGTAGAAGTGGGGCGGCTGTGAAGAAACCTGCATGATGGAGGGAGGAAGCTGCTTGTTTGTTTGAGTCTAAAAGCGTTTGGGCTTGACCGGCCGCATGTGGGAAGTGGTTCAGGATGTGGTTCTGAATGTTTTTAGATGTCTACACGTTACATGCAGCTGTTGTTTTGACTGTTTGTGGCTGTGAGTGTGTAGTCAGGACTCGTTCTTGCACAAACAGGAGCTGCAAGACTGTGAAATATTCCAGGGCAGAGAGAACATCTTACCTGGGAGAGGCTTCATGTGTGGAAGGAAGCATTGATTCAGTAGTCTGAAGGTCAGACGGCATCTTAGTCTGGGTTAAAACCGGGTTAGTTTCAGCACAGAGCGAGAGCTTAATTATTATGTAACTTAAATGATAATCTGCCAATCACTTCTTCAGTTTTTTTGTTCTGTCCTAACTTCACAGCAAACACAGTCAACAAAAATCTTTTAGCCCAGTCTGAAGCGAGATGTCTCGACCTGCAGGTCGCACTAACTGGGACACGGGATTTGATCGACCTCGTGGAGGTTTGATTTCAGGAAGATGGAGTGCACGTCAGCAATCAGCTGATTTAAACCTCTCTCGTGTGTTTCATACACCGCTCTGTGTTGGCTTCATGTCAGTGTTTGGATCCTCTCTACACCCTCCCTCTTCTTCACTCTGTCACTTTTCAGCTGACAGACGTGCAAAGCATCACGTCGCACTACACCTGCCTCACCTGCCCCCCATCACCCCTGGACACCGATTTAAATTAGCCGTGCTCACCCAGCCGCCTTAGCCTCGCTCTCTCACACTCTTCTAACCCACTTAGGCTTAACTCAGGCCAGGTTTAGGAAAAGCTCGTGTCTCCCTGTCGTAGCTTACCGCCGCAGGATTGCAGCGCTGTGTTTTCATCTCAGCTTTGATAAAGAAGTGAACGCAGGGCGAGTTATTTCAGAGGTCGTCTCATTGGAGAAATGAAATGAAGCCCGAGCAGCCAGACGCCGTCTTCATGTTCAGAACAATGACTTGCATAGCGGTGAGCTTCACTCGGCGTCTCTGTGGACCCACATCACCAAGACTCAGAATAGATTTACATTGTTTTCCATGTGGAGATGTGAATACTTGTCATTTCTCTCTGCATGAGCGTCCTCTGGCAGTTCAAAGCCTGAACTCAGCCCTCATCCATATGTATCTCCGACTGGACGTGCGTCCTCTGTCATCCTGTGTGGCTGACTCCTGACCTGCTTTAATTCACCGTCACTGCTGCTTCAGGCCATCTTGTCCCAGTTGTTAAGGCCTGAGTCACCGTTAGGGCTCAGCCAGCGTCTCTGTGACGATGCACCGCAGAGACTCACGGCTGACATACATCACTAGGATCGCACAGTGCTTTGACATCATTGCTGTTCACATTTCTTTCGTCGGCAGTTGTTAAGATCGTGTTGTTCAGGATTTTAAGGATCGAGTTCATCCAAATTACAACAGAAGATATTTTCCAATCACAAACTTTAATGTCACTCGGTTTGGGGTTTGTCCGACTAGATCCACATCTTCTCGTCAGTGTCAAGATTCATTTCTTATTCTGTATTCAGAACTATTCTGCTGATTTCATCAGTTAGACCTGATATCAGATCATTACAGTTAAGATTCTCCTCATGGATAGCTCGGTGTATGTTCAGACAGACAACAGACCCTCATTGTCTGAAAATGTTTGCAGCCGCGCTAACCTTCCACACTTCTTATGTAACAGCCTTGCAGTGTTTGGTGTCTGAAAAGACTTCACACTCATGAGTCTGTTCCTCAAACTGGACTTTCCGAGTCTTATCTCATTGTCTCACTGACTACTGAGTGCAGACAGCAGCTTACAGGGAGCATATTAACCAGACAACGGCCCTCAGGGAAATAACTCGGGTGTAATGTTAGCTGTGAAGTCAGCGACATGTTGCTTTTTGCAAACAAACAGAGGTAATATTATAAAGAGCGTGGTCTAGATCTGCTCTGTATGGAAAGTGTCATGAGATAACTTCTGTTATGATTTGGTGCTTTATGAATAAAACGATCTGTTGGCCTTTTTGAAGTTATCAGTTTCTATATTTCACCAACCAAAACTCA
Source organism: Larimichthys crocea (assembly GCF_000972845.2). Classification (NCBI taxonomy): domain Eukaryota; kingdom Metazoa; phylum Chordata; class Actinopteri; family Sciaenidae; genus Larimichthys; species Larimichthys crocea. The sequence goes on along the minus strand of NC_040026.1, from coordinate 21,867,095 downwards.
TCAGATCCTCGTGATGGCAGAGGTTATTCAAGCTGTTTCAAAGGCGAGCTGTAATTTGGGTAAACTAATCCTTAAAGGTTTACTCCGAGTAGTTTGCTTCCTTTCTTTAACTGGTGGTGCTTGAGATTCGTCTCTCTAGCTTTGTCTCTGTTTCCTGTAGTCGCTCCCATAGAGCTTTTTCTTTTCCTGCCTGGTCTCCATTTCCGCCTGTCGCTCTTTATTTCCCATGCCCAACCTTACCTCTCTCTGGGGGTGGCTGTAGGCTGTAGGTTGCAGAGCTGAAGAAGACATCATTTCAACTCCGCACCCTTGATCTGATGCCCAATGCTTCCATGTTTCCAGGTGTCACATACGCTGCAAAGGGCTACTTCGACGCTCTGGTGCGGATGGGCGAGATGGCCAGCGAAAGTCAAGGCTCTAAGGATCTTGGTGAGTCCTCGTAGTGGCTGTAGCGCCCCTGGTGGGGGTGGAGGGGATGGTGAATGGGGTGGCTCGTGCTGATGAGCAGAAGCAGCTGATGACCAACCTGAAACTGGACACACACACACACACACACACACACACACACACACACACAGGCGCCTATGTTTCCAGTAATTCTGTGCTTAAGGACTGTGTCAATCCTAAAAAAAATCTGGAGCTTAGTTGACGTGTTATCACCCCCGATTCATAAAATCAAACACATTCTAATTTGAGAAGAATTAATTCTGCACGCCCGTGTGGTTCATCTCTTGTTTCCCTCACATTCAGCTCCAGTTGTTTTTATATCGCACCACTGTGAGCAAATAATAAAACCACAAATTTGATATTCACCAAAGCACAATGACGAGGTGAAATGTTCTCTGTTCATAATAAACCCTCGATATATTGACAAAGGTAATGAGAAGTCTTCCTGCTCGCTCAGCTCTTACTCAGTGTGTTGGATCAGCTCTGGTTCTGCTCATTATGGACAAACTTTTAGTGGTGGGAACTGAAGTCTCATTTCTAGCAGACACAGAGGTAAAAACACGTATGTGAATCAGACAGGCCTGTATGTAATCGTTTTAGACCCGGTCACATGCCGGGCAGCGTGACGGGTCTGCGTTAGCCCCGCATCACCGCAGCCTCTTCGTTCCTTAATGTGACTTAAGTTAGCAGGCGTGGACCGAGGCAGCACAGGAGAGGAAGGATGGTGAGACAGGAATATCCGAGGCAGAGAGGAGGATATAAAAGCAGCATTCATTATTCATAGGGAGACCTTCTGGGTGCTTCCTCGCTCCTTCCTTCCTCGCTTCATCATTTCATTTTTTCTCCCCGTGTCGCTTTGAGTAAGTTCTCAGTTGAGCTTGTGTGCCCACTTTAAGTTTTTGAATTGTGAAAAGCTCATTACTGTCCCTCCATTCAGCTTCAACGCCATAATCCGCTCAGTGATCTCGTTCCGACTGCTTTAAGGACGTTTTTTCATCTGCTTCCTGCTACAATCCTGCAGCTTCAACAAACCTGTGATTCAACTTAAAGGTTCAGTTATTAGAAAGACAGAGTTTAATATGTAAAGTAAATACCACTCTGTGTTTTATGGCAATAATCAAGACAAACTTTCTATTCATGAATTCAAATGTGTGGTGAAGTACAACATGTGTGTATTTCTGCTTTTATACAAACAAAATGTTTGAGTTCATGACTAAATATCCCATCATCCATCTGTACATCCCACTGCTGTTCATGTTTTCTGTCTTCATGAATCTTTTGTTTGCATGTGTGTTGGGGTTGCCTGTTCTGTGTTCCCTTTTTTTTTTATTTTACATTTATTTTCCTGACAGCCTAACCATGACTCAGCAGAACCTCCCTCCGCCTCCAGTGAAATGACAGACTAGGCTGAGCAGGATGGATTGATGCCGTCTCCACGTATCAGCGCAGACTGACGACGCTTTAGCATATTCCATTAGTCGTGTTGAGCCTCGTGGCTCCGGTAAATTATTAGAGGACGGCATGAGTTTGAGGGGATTCTTAAATAATAACTTCAGGTTGGATATAATGTGATTTACATAAAACCTGTCACATTAATTCAGGGATTTGTTTTGAGTATGCTCATAAATATGTATATGAAGTTATATGCATCTTTACAGCTGCACACGTCTCTAACTGTGACCAGAGCTAAGACCATAGAGCCACAGGTGTGTGTGTGTGTGACTGTATTCTCTGAAACAGTGTAATTAATCAGAGTATTAAGATGAACAGCAGCTAACGGCATCAGCACATGAGCAGAGGACTCTGGGTGAAACGAGGAGAAGACTCCGAGCCGAGTTTGAGAAATTGAGCTTGATGGAGAAAGTGAAGAATATCATGTCGGGTGGAGAAGCATTCGGCTGTATTAATATCACTTCAGTTAGACAAGCAATTAAATCTGTTGTAAATGTTTTATCATGAGCGTTTAATCCTTTATAGATTACTTAACGTCGTGTCATAAGGCCTTTACTGTACAGCAGCTGGATAGTTGAGTTATGAAGGCTGAAGACCGAAGTATCGTCCTCCTCCATGTGACGGAGTCAGTAGATTGTCATTGCGTGCAGTTTTACCTGCAGCAACATGGGTGGGTGTAGGTGTGGCGGTACGTGAGGCACAAACAGGTTCATCCACCTGCTGTTTAATAACAGGTGTGATGAGGTGACAGGTGTGTTTCAGGATGCCTCACACTCCTTCAACAAACATGTTAGAGAACCTACGGCGGCTGTGAGGCTCGCTTGGTTTGTCCATTCTGGGCTACTGTAGTTCATAGCTCCCTCCCTCTGTGGATTATAAAAACATAAACTCTGATTATACATAAAGGAAAATACTCCTGAATATTATCCAATAAATAAAGATCAGCGTCATCATGTAGAGGCTTGTTGAGGCTCCTGATGGATGGATGGATGTTGCAGATGCTTTTTCTGTCCTTGTTCAAAACACAAATCAAACACCAGTCTAATGTTTGCTGGTCCACACTTTGTGTTGGTTGATGTACCAGGATGAAAGAGGAGTTATTACATGCAGATGTTCTGGAAAAAAAAAGCTTTTTGTGTGACAGCAGCTTGTAATTTTCACCGGAACACTTCGGTAATCCGACGTGTCACTTTAGAAACAGCGGCAGAGGCAGAAGAGGCAGAAGAACAATTTAATGGTAGATTTCAGCAGCCTACACACACACACACACACACACACACACACACACACACAGATACACTTTATACTGTACACACACACGGGGTACACCCTCACATGTCAGCACAGGCGGTGTAATGAGGACAAAAAAGCATTGCATGATAATTATCCACTTCTGTAGCCCGGAATAAACGGACTCACATCTCCTCATGGGGACAGTGACAGCTCGGCACAGGAAGAGGAAGTGATGCCTCACTCTGTTTCATTCAGTTATTCTTAACTTACACAATGCTGTCAGAGTTTGAACAACTGCTCTGCTGCATGACTCCCCGTGTGAAGATACTCCACGACTGCAGCGCGGAGCGTCGTCCCACTCGTCCTCTCTCCTCTTTCACTATAGCGCTCTGTGTGTGTCTGCGAACGCCCCCGCATTGATGTGGGAGCTCAGGCAGCCCTGGGAGAACACGCCAACTCTGCACACAGCTCTAAAAATAGATGAAACGCCTCGACTACAGCTGCTTCGAAGGAGGAGGAGGAGAGATGGAGTACGATGCTTGTTCCGCAGCCCAAAAAAGGCTCGTCGGTGATGTCAGCACGGTGAAAACACCGCCGTCTTTCTTCCGTAGACTAAATATGGACATGGTTGTGAGGAAAAAAAAAGATAGGAAGCTCCTGCAGTTCCGGTTCCTTTCTCTGACCATGTAAGGGCTCTGCCATTCAAATGCAAATGTAGGCAGAGGTGGTACTCGCTCAGGTCTGTGCTCTGGCACAAACCTCAGAGAAGCACAAGCTTTGCTTTATGTAATCTGTGTGTGTGCTCATTCATTCCTCTGTGCATGAAGGAAAAATGAGACACTGGAGAGATTTATAGTGTATTTGATTAAACATTTATCTGACCAGGAAAGAGACAATTCAGATTCAGACCAGTAATAAGAGCGAGCTATGAATATGTCAGAACCTTTATGAAGGATTACTTTCCTAGAACAGTACCAGTTCAAAATCTGACCTCGGTTCAGTTTACATAGTTCTGCTAATTTCAGGATGATTTCTACTCGAGTCCTCTGTGCACTGACTCGTGTCTCGTTCCTTCTACGCCCGAATGCTTCGTTCACTGACGACAGAACAAGTTGAATTTCTTGCTGCTCCATTTTAGCACGAGCAGTGTCTGACTGCCTGTTTTAAGGAAGCCGATAAGGCTGAGGAGAAAACTGACATTGTAAAATAAACCAGAATCGTGGAAGAGGCGACCTAAAAACTAGATATTTCGTGCTAGGCATGATCATGAGCATAACATAATATATTAATATTATATATTAATTAAATCTCCTCATCGTTCTCATTGCCAGGGGCTGCACAGGCTTTAGCATAACATCCATCTAAGGTTAATTCACACGGTCAAATTTGAGGTCTAGGAAACAATTACCCCGTGGTTAATTAATTCATGTGGAACACTGTAAAGAGTGTGTTGGCCTTCAAGGCGTACTCCTCCACTTCAACAGACATACTGTTGTGTTGTGTTAGGCTTTTACAAACTCAGACACGAGCAGTAAAATCACAGATTAGGTCACAGCGGGGGGGCAGGATGTGATTCTGGTGGGTCAAAAATACAAAAGTTCCTTCCTGTGGTTCAATATTCATCAGTGGATTTTACCGCATAATTTGTCTCTCACATAATTATTCTTCATGTGTGAGAGAAGTGTTTTAAATAAATGCTCATGCTGCAGCAGATATGAGTGCTTGCTCCTGGAAGACTCATGAAGAGACCAGAGACCATCTCTTACTTCCACAGTATCCACTCTTGTTGTCCCCCTGCTTGAGACCTCATGCTGTACGGTTTGAGAGAAATCGCGCTGACCTTACCGTGACCCTCGTTTCTCCGAGCCAGCACAGGCTGAATTTCCCCTGAGCTTCAACCCCAATCTGAATTCACTCCGCGTGGAGAGAAACTGTAGCGAGTGCACTCCTTCAAAGCGTTTTTCTTTTTTCCTCCGTTACCCCTGCCTTGTCATCGCACCATCTCACAATGGAACTGTTCTGAACGCCCACGCACGTTATCCTACAGGGGGCGGTTTCTGCTCGTGTCCAACCCGAAAAAGACTGACTGTGGCATTTTGAATCATCGGCTGATGACAAGTATGTGAACAAAGTCAGGCCAACTGGAGTTTAGACTTAACTGAGTTACATAACGCTGACGTGCTGTCACAGTACAGGATGACTGAAGATGTTAAAATGGATGGATGGAGTGTCGTGTGTGTGTGTGTGTGTGTGTGTGTGTGTGTTCACCTTCTTCCTGTGCAAGCTTAGTGTTTGTTTGTGTTGAGTTGATGAGGTCATCACTGGGACGTTTGGACAGGTGACGTTTGGCTGAAGGGATGTTTGTGCTGAGCAGACGGGCAGGTGAGGAGTTAATCTGCAAATGGAAATAATCAAAATGAAGAAAGCGGCACCAGTTTCATAAACTACAGGGGCAGACGCTCCGATCATGGGGTAACTTTGGCCACTGAAGGGTGTTAGAGCCACCAAGAACTGCAGTTGTGCCAACCAGAGGAGTTCTTTGGTCAATTATGGGGACAGGTGTGCCAACCGGTTCCCCTTCTGTTTCCCTAAGTGCCCCTGTAGTGGGGCATTAGGGCATGTGAGGGTCTTGCTAGGGTTTATTAACAGGCATTTTAGTACTCACCCCTTCCTGCAGTGAACATCAGTTTTCCCCGACCTGTTATGTATTTTAATTTCCATCCAGGGTCAACGTACTATTTAATTACCAAAACCCAAGTGACCAAACTCAGAAGGGAAACTTAGCGATCCCTTGTCCGTCATCAGAACAGTCCACTGGACCAGTTCAGCAGTTCCTTTTCTGTTTCTACCCTTTTACAAAGTCCTTGTCCTCAAGGCACCTGGGGAAGTGAGGGAGGACGCAGAGGAAGATGAAGAAACACAATGAAGGGTGAGATACAGAATAAAGAGGAAGGGGAGACAGAGGGCGATGTGTTCCCGGCTCATTAGCCGCCTTCAGACAGACTCTGGTCAAATCAACAGAGCCCGAGTACCCACACTTTGATCACCCCACCCGTCCTTCATCACTACATCCCACACCACCTGTCTCCTGCCTCTGTTTCTTGTTTCTGTCTGAAGTGTCACATTCATCTTGTCAACAGTAAGCTGCACGTCTTTCTGAGTGCCAGTTATAAACCAGAGGTCGGGGGGATTGTGCAGTGTTTGATTGAGCAAATGAACGTATTACGGTGTTGATGCGGCTTTAATAACGCGTTAGACTCTATCTAATGTCCTTGAGGTGTCGCATCGTCCTTGATGTGGGGTTTCTGCCAAATGGTGACTTAATGATGCTGATAATAATGTGAAGTACGCGCTCTGATCTGAGGCACTGCAGAATTAAATATGCTGCCAAACATACATACTGATGTAGCCAGACCAAACTGAGAGGAAACGGGCAGGAAAAGACGGACTGTGAAACCGTTTTTTAGGTTTTTAGTGCCGTTATTTTCCCCTCATCTTCTTGTTTATAAAAATTAAAGAGGGAACACGCTTTAGTATGAAGTATCAAACACATTCATCACAAGTGATAACATTCGTAGGTCTGCAGTCCTCTTTACAGCCTGTGCCAACTCCATAGAGACAGGCATGGACCAGGTGATGGATCACTTTAAGAAAACCGTTTTTAGAAAATCTTTACTTTCTGTTTTCCCACTGTAGGACCCAATTAGAGGCCAGAAACGACGAGTTAGAGGAGCCGCTGGGGATCATATTGACCAGCTGAGGTCCACATGTGTCAAAACATGAAACGCGATCACATTTCATCTGTCTTTCCCCGTCGTGCCCTCCGTTCTCTCCATCCCTCGCTTCCAGCTTGCGTCTGCTGCCTCGGATGATCGGTCTCCATTTTGCGGCCCATCAGCCACCCTGTAATGATTATGTATAGCTAGTCATTGCTATCGATCTTCCTTTTTTTTAAAAGGATTCATTTTTCTTTTCGAAGTGAAGAGATCAAACAGAGCTCTGTTATGTCATGACATGAATTGTGCTGTTATTGTAATTTATAACCTCGTACATGACGCTGTAGTTTAAACATCTGAGCCTGTATATTACTGTCGCAGGATTACAGATTACTTTCTTCAGTGCTGGACTGCAGATGCACAAAATGTTAAGTTGTCTTGTTGCTGCAACAAAACTTGTCACTCACTTGACTCTGTCAAGTAGATGTAAATGTAAATTGTTTCGTGTGTGTGTGTGCACGGATGTTTTGGAGGAATTAAAGACTCAGACGAGCACACAATAACGGTGTCAATCATGCAGCTTTCAGGATGACAAATCTCCCTGCAGCACCTTGTTCTCCCTCCTCTGCAGCTTTCTGGGGATTAGAGTTGCTTGTGTTTGCTTTCAGGCTCCGGTAATACAGTCCCTGCAGAGACGCTGGCTACATAAAACACCTTCCTCCATATGGCCATTAACTGTGGCGCTCTCTCACTCTCTCGGCCTCTGTTGTGCCCAGGAGTCACGTGGAAAGTATCCGCGGTGATAAAGCCAGATGTGAGCGCTGCCCTTGGCTTGGCCACGCTGACTGATGGGCCCTGCAGTCACAGCTACTCCACATACACATGCCATACACGTACACACACATACACACTCAACACTTGTTGCTTGATATCTGAGGTGTGTGTTTGTGAGTGAACTTTACCCCAGTTTGGTTTCCTGGCGTTGATGCACAGTTTAATTCTTTGAGCTGTGTTTTAAAGTGCTTACGTGTGCAGTAAACCTCCGAATCTGAATCTGAGACTTAACAGTTGATCTGAGTATTAGACGAACAATAATGTGTGATTCGGTTTTTGCTGGTTTGCCAGATGAAATGGTCAAAAGGAAATCCTGTTTCCATTTGCAGAGACTCGGATGAATTAGCAAGGACCCCCATGAATGTCAGACCAGGAGAGAAAAAGACTTCAGTCGTCTTCATGAATTCTTTTATTGATCTGGACCCGTGCGTTCTGAGTAATAAGCCTCAGATGTTGTGATCTGCTCTGATTACCAATAAGCTGCTTAGTTCTGGCGGGTGGAGGTCCAGTGTTTCACAACACAAGGTGGAGAGGGTTTTTGGATTAGATGGGTGCAATGAAACAAGAACATCCAGGAATCTGGGGAACTTCCAGGCAATGACAGTCGTTTTCTCAGGACGCACTGATGCAGACCTTCACTCTGAGACTTGTTGGCTGTGTGCTGCAGTTTCTCTTACAGAATGATTTGAACCATGACCTCTGATCGGCCATCTCCTCTACTTAAGTGTGAAGTTTAGAGGCACTAAAGCTCTCACAGGGCTGAACCTTGACCTGCCAGAGGAGGAGGAGGATGAAGAATAACACGTCTGTTCACATCTTTATATCTCAGAAGTAATGAGCAGGGCTCCTTTGTATGGAAGCATGCTGTGATGTACAGTTAATCCTGCAGCTATATTTCACTCCCAGCTGAGCGGCTGCATACTGGCAGAGCAGGACTCGTCTGTACTGTAACTGATCTATAGAGGGAGTGTACAGCGTGTAAGATTACAAAGACTTTGATGCACAAGGGTTGTGTCCTGTGTGTGTGTGTGTGTTTGTTTGAGCATAGGTCTGCTTTCAGATGTACGACACAATTAAATCCGGTTGTTGTTGTTCATGTTAATCTAGTTTAATCCAGTTAATCTTGTGTTATTGTAACATATTCTCACTTCCGACTCGGCGGCTCGGTCTGTGGTAGGTTCCACTTTAGCATCGCTCGTGCACAGTCGGGTTAGAAAGCGTTCACGTTTGACTTCAGGCACAATTAAAACCAAATAATCACTTATCTGTAAGCTGACACCCTGAGTGAATGTGTTTATATAAAGTGTTGTTTTCTGATGGCCCCTGGCTGAGATCAACATCTGTGTAATTGTGTGTGTGTGTGTGTGTGTGTGTGTGTGTGTGTGTGTGTTCGAGGTGCTTGAGTTCAGCCCAGTTGCCGTAGCCTGTCGATGGCCGCTGGCTGTTTATTAATGGATGGGATGGAGTGTGTGTTGGGCGCCCTCCAAGAATCAAAGGAGAGTTTGGAAGCACACGCCGGTGCATTTATCTGCCTCGCTGCTCCTAATGCCCCGTCCTGCGGCAGTCAAACACTTCCACAGCGTTATAGCTGTCACTGCATTTTCATAAGCAGATGGGTGGCTATAAAGCGGGGTGCTGTTGCATTGTGTTTGACTCCGTGACACCTGTGGTCAGTCAGGACGATCTCACACTCCAGCGGTGGAAGACGTACGTCAGGTTGAATTTAGTGGCAGTAAAATGGACTTAAAAGTCCAAAGTAAGAGCGTGCTGAAGGTGGAGAAGAAGGGGAAGTGAAATTGCAATCGAAGGATTAGAAGTATAGAAAAGGACAGAAGCAAAGGTCGCAGCAGTGAATAAATCTGTGAACAAACTTCAACCATCAGATAAATGTAGTGGAGTAAATATACTTACTTTGCCCTCCACCTCCTGCTCCAACCTTTCTTAAAGCCCTTCTTCTCCAACTAAGTCTCCTCTGCATGACCACAGCACTTCATTAAGCCCATTAATCCTGTTCAGTGTCCCCCCGTCTCTGCCTGTCCAGTGTCCACAGGTCCCCCGACACCCATGCACCTTGCTGAGCGCGCCTTCATACATTATCAGATGTCAGCATGCATTATGCAGGAGGCAGATGAGTGCCATTAATGCATATTAGTGGAGTCATTTAGAATAAATTTCCTCTCGGTGCTTCGTGGTGCAGCTGTCGAATTTTTTATCAAGGTCTATTTGCCAATTTATACATTTATTCTGCATCAACAGTGGAGCCTGATGCGTATACTGTGTTAGTATTTCTGTTGGTAGATATAAGAATATTGCAGAAATGAATGACACATAGTATGTTTAAGATGCATTTTTAATGTTCTTACATAAAGTGATGTAAATATTAAGTTTCATTTGTTTTATTAATTGCTAAGTTCAGTTATGTTTACTGTTACTTTGACAGTAAAGTTCATTGTGTGAGTCTAGAGCACCATGATACTGGATTTTTGAGATATTGGAACATTTACCAATTTACCTGACAGGATGTAAACAAACATTTTTCATGAATTTAGTTATAAAATAATTGATCTGGAGTCAAAACTAGTATCTATGTTATGGTAATACTTAAATTTGTGAGATCTTTGTCAAAAGAAAAAGAAACTATTGTTGATTTAATTTTTGGCTGTTTTGTATTTTCAAATCTCAGCGTGACCCCAGAAATCCAGTATTGGCTCCTGCTCTCATAGATCAGCGCAGTGTTTTCTGCAGACGGCGTGTAAACGAGTTGCGGGTTTGATTAACTGCCTGTCTTGAGTGTTTTTCTGTGTGAAAACCTGTCGTGTGTCTCATTTTTCTCGGGGTAGTTTGATCTGTCTCTGTCTCTCCAGGTCTCTATCCCTCCGTTCTTTGCTCAAACTAGATCTTTTTTTTGTTCCTTTTTTTACAATGCATTGCATATTCAGAAGAGGCAGCATGTAGGTATCTTTTTAAAACGACACGCACCTCCCTGGCTGCATGAATCATCCTTTAATTATTTTTTGTGTTTTCCTTTGACTTCGTTAGCTTTTGACTTTTTTCTGGGTTCTGCTTTTTTGTGTTTCCCCCTGTTCTGTTGTAGTGCAGCATATGTCTTAGTGCACAGATAAAAGCAGTAGTGTTGTAAGCTCTTGGCGATTTGGAAATCTTGGTTTCAGTTTTTAAAACATTCAACAGATTTCTTGATTTACTCTTTGATTTTTTTTTATTTTTTTCATTCTGTCTGTGCTGTATATGTCTGTAATGTTCTTTTGATTTAGTCACCGTTATGAGTTTCATCTGCTTTGTCTCATCTTGTCCATTTATCCTCCACCTCCCTCGACACCATATACCTGTCTCTCATCTGTTCTGTGTGGCTGCATGGTCTTGTTCTGCACGATGTATGTAGCTCTCACAGACATTGGAAAGATTTAATATCACTCTCCCTCTCTCTCTCTCTCTCCCCCCTCCCTCTCTTTGTTTATTGTCTTTCTGTTCTTTGTCTTCTCTCTGCAGGGGAGGTGCTCTTTCAGATGGCTGAAGTGCACAGACAGATCCAGATCCAGCTTGAAGAGATGGTGAGCATGTGGTGATGGTGGCGGCGGTGTTGCTAAAATCAGCACTTCTTAAGCCACGAGTTGGGAAGCAGACAGATTGTGGCCCAGTTGGTTGGTTTTGAGTCTCCACATCACAATATATATTTTGATATTTAATACTCGGCAGGAGACTCTCTTAATGTGCGTTGTCTGTTTTCTGCAGCTTCACTTAGACGTGCTTTGTTTACTGATCTCGTGATATGTAAATTACAGTCATTACACGCTGAAAGCATTTCTCAATTCATCCCCCAAAATATCTTTATTTCAATCTTTCAAACAGTAAATTGGCCAATTGTGGCAACATTAGCAGGGAACGTTAAGTTGATGGAGAGAAGCAGTGAAGAGTGGTCTGGCTTTAATCTTTATGCAAAGCGTTTCATAAAGGTCATCACATCCTTTTGGCTAATGGATGTCAAAGATTCAAAGATGGTTTTTCACATTACAAATTAGGCAACGAGCAGATGCTTCTCTTTCATCCACAGAGTTTGAGAATGAAAGCAACAGTGATGTTTTTATTAGAACCTTTGTAACGCCGCTCAGACCTCGCTCATCACAAACATTTCAAGGCAATGAACTCGGCGTTCCTCGCAATCGAAACTGAGCTGAGTTCCTGCTTTTTCAGTGAATATCCTGCTGATATAGTTTAAGAAAATATAGTGTCTCCTCACATAGATGATAAGAGGGAAACAGAGGTGATGAGAGGTCAAACAGTGTGACAACACATGGCTTCTGTGAGGTTTTAAATACAAATATGCATTCAAGATATTTCCCCTGTGGTTCACTTGCTCGCTGTTTACACACACACAGCATACTGTACATACTATACATGCACAGAGACAGCAAACTGTGGCATGCACTCACATACCAGACACCCTTTCCTAATCCTTTGGGCGTGACGTTTCCGATGGCACCACGAATACATCCCTTCAAGTCATTGTTGCACTGCAGCGATACATTCCTGTTTGTGGTTGTGCATATAGCTGCCTGAGGTTTGGTTGGTTTTGCGGTCGTTGCATTGTTTCTGTTTTCCTGTGTGTCTTTCAGCTGAAGTCCTTCCACAACGAGCTGCTCACAGAGCTGGAGAAGAAGGTCGAGTTGGACGCACGCTACCTGAACGTGAGATTCCCGAATTATTCCCCGACTCTGCAGCTCTGCAGACTCATTGTTTCAGTCTTACAGCACATATACTGTTATACCATTCTCAGAAAACAAGGTCAGATGAACGCATGTATACTACGTGCACGGCAGAGTTTAGAGACTAGCTGAGGAAACCTCTAGCAGCTCAAGAACCAGATATTTTTCTCAGGAGCTCATGGAGACCAAAGCAGAACTAAAAGGAACATGAATCTGTGATTATTTGCCAACATGTAAGCGATAATACCTTTGGTTGTTGTTCATATATTATAGGTTGTTGTGGAGTTCATCTGCTCTCTGCAGGCACCAATCAATGAATTTATTATTCAGCTACAGAAGCTCTGTCTCTGACTCTGCCTTGTTATGTAACGCCGTACCTGACCGGCCATGTGCTCCAATAAAACGTCACTTCACTGTGTCACCTCGCTCTGTCCAGGGAGTTATGGGGAACACAGTATGAACCATGTTCTCATAAAATCGTTGGCCAGAGACGAAACGCACACTCTCTCCTTAATTTCCCGCCGGCTTTCATCCAAACCACTGCACCAAGTTCCATAAATTACTTCCCTGCCCTGTGAATTATGACTCATTCTGTGAAAATGAGTTGTTTTGCACAAAAAAATGAAATGGACAGATTCATTTATAGTGATCAGTAGTTTGGAATCTCTCCCGAAAACATTTCATCATTTGAGGCGAGGGATGTGCGAGCGTGTCTGGAAGGCTCTCGGATGAATGTCGCTCTGATCGTTACAGTCAAAAATTAAATTCAAATGTAAATCAGCTCTCGAGCCAGTTAATGAGTTTGATTTGCATATTTTTCTTAAGTTGCATTTGTCACACACTCTCCCACTAATATGTGTGACCTGCCTGTCACCCAGTGCGTTCCTGTGACCCCTGTTCAAAGCAAAAACAAGTTGTTTCCAGCCACCTGCAAATCTAAAAGTCCAGTATCTGCTCTCTTTTAACTCTTTAGCTGCTAAATACACGTCAGTCAGTCTCTACCTGCATCTGTCTGCTGTTTGGTGTCGGGCACCTGAACATGACGTTATGAAAGAAGTGACAGTGAACCAGGACAGTAAATTCTTGGACTGCACAGTTTAGCAATGAGCTGAAGCTCTGAGGCTGTAAACAGCTGTTGTACAGTACTTGTTGGCACAGTAACTGTTGGACTGCTCTAGATAAAAACAGGAAACAGCTGAATAATCCCACAGTAGCGTCCTTCACGTCTCCAGTCCTCATTCTGCAGCAGTCAGGCAGTGAGACAGAAGCTGACTGAGAAATGCATGTCAGAGCAGAACATCGTGAGCAGATGCTGAAACGTTGGAGCACCGTTGTGGCCCCTGCTGACTGTGTGCTGCCCCCCTCAGGCGGCGCTGAAGAAGTACCAGATGGAGCACAAGAGCAAAGGGGAGAGTTTGGAGAAGTGCCAGGCAGAGCTGAAGAAACTGCGCAGGAAGAGCCAGGGCAGCAAGCACCCGTCTAAATACGGAGACAAGGAGATGCAGGTCAGTGTGTGTGTGTGTGTGTAGCTGCAGTGTGGATGTGTACTCATGAAAATAAATCTGTATCATAAGTGTCAGGTGTTTTGAATGATGCAAACTGCAGTTTTTTGGGTCAGTGAAGCTTTTTCTATGGATCAATGAGGAATAAAGCAGATGTCCTAGCTCTGTGGCCCACAGAGGATCCTCATGGCCAGCTGGAAGACCAGCATGTGTATATATGACAGCCAGTGCCAAGAATATATTATCCTACTGCTGCAGCCCAGTATGTGGTGCAGACAACCTGCCAGTCAGCCTCCAGAGAGAAAACAGTAGTTTCCCATAATTTACCTCGTCTTTATTTCAGCAAACTCAGAATTAGAATCAGCGGTGCCGACTTGTAGTGAACTCATGCTGACTCCTCAGAGTGCCACACTGCCTCTCTTCCTCCTGATGGGATTTGAGCTTCAGTGCTCCTGGTATTCTGTGTCTGCTGCCAGTGCTGATGGGATAGGACATACTGAGCTGACTGGGATGGGACCCCCGACAGTTTGAAAGGTTCTTCACAGTGAGAGAAACTGAGACGGGGAAGTTGATGACTTGAACCCGCTGTGTCAAACATTTATACAGAAGTGTGAAGTGCAGCTTTTGTTTGTGTGTGACTCTCATGAAGGTCACCGAACATAAGAACTAAAGAGCTGAGGAGGCGAGTCGCTTTAAAGGAACTAAGCGAGTCGAACCTCAACAGATCCTCTGACCTTGCATGACTGAGAATCTTCACAGACAGATTTCATTAGTTAGTTGCTGCATTACATAATCTTTGTTGATGATATCTGGGGCAGGTGGATGGGGTGATCTCCCTCATGTTTAGGTAACTGCTTGAGCGGAGGCGTGAGGAGACTGCTCGTCTCTCTGGCCTCGTCTGTAGGTGTTGTGGTGACACATGGTGGGCGTGCCCTCTTACACAACCTGCACAGGAACTGCTGCTATTTGCTGTCCGTCCAATCCGCTGCTCTTCAGCACGACGAGAGGCTGAGAGAGACAAAGGAGAGGCTGATGCATGTAGAAGTCCTTACGCTGTGTGCTTGTGTGGGTGTTTGCATGTCCTCCGTGTGTGTTTGTGTGTGGTCAGGTATAAGGTGAGTTAAAAGTGTGAAGTATTTAGTCCACAGCTGAACTTTCCACCTTTTTTAAAATGTCACACAGAGTTCTGGCCTTCAGCAGCTTTCTGCACGGGCCGACAGGAAGAATACTTTGGTTATCTACTGCGGCTGATGGACTTGGGTTATATTTCTGCCGTGTCAGCACTTAAACTGTCAAATGTGAAAGCTGTGAAATAATTAAGCTCACAATGGAGCGGGGGAGTATGAGGCTTTCTGCACAATGTTGTACACAGCAAAAACGTCCTTGCCCACTGTGGCTTTTTCACAGACATCATATGGGAATACTGCACATTCTTCTAGTCCAGAAGTTATTGTTGAAGGATTGACGGCGGCCAATTTTTCCCTTTTGTCCAAGCCAAGAAAAACACATGACCTAGATTCACATTGGCTTCACTGGACAGTTAAGTTACGGAGAATGTGACAGTTGGATGCTGCGTTGGATCCTTCAGATCTCAGCTGGGGATCTCTTGAAATGTTTTTATTAATACTGTAATTATATGTAGTCAGATAAAATCACATTAAAGTGGAAGCAGACAACTCCTTTGCTTTAACTCATCATTATGACGTGTAATGGCTAAATCCACATTTATGTGTTTCTATAAAAGCCTCGCTTTCTTTTCTGGTTATGATATTTCCTGTGGAAATGAAGGCTTGATGATTTATGTGACTGAATAAACAACTCTCATGTTTTCCTCTAACACTAACGTCACTCCTCCACCACCCCGACACCAACGCCTGCTGTAGTTTGTTGTTGTTCTCCCTTTGCAGTGCACACCGTTACAGCAGCTTCAGCCGGTTTCCAAATTCAATATAAAGTTGTGACAATTTCAATTTCCCACTTCAGTGAATGTGGTTCGTTCTCCGCTCTTCTTTTCCAAAGTGGTGCTGATCATGTCTTCACAGAGCTGGACTCTAAGACAAACAGAAACTGATCCAGGGTATGTTCGGTGTATGTACACAGCATCTATACATGCAGCACAAAGTCGGAGGAAGCCGATCCTGCAGCAGGTGGTTTTGGCTCATCATGGCAGTGCAGAGAAAACATGGTGTCAGAGGTTAGGGGCTAATTGTGCAGCACTTCCAGAGGCTGAGGCAGCCGAGCCACGGCGCTCTGCAGGAGCAGCAGGGGAGGTAATTATTGTGTAATTGTTAGTGTTGCCTCGATGGATGGCCTGTGGAGCGTGAAAGGGGTGGTCGGGCCGGTTGTTACAAAGATCGATACATGGAGCTATGAGGAACAACAGCACAGGAACATTGAGCCCTAAAGTCCTGGAATTCCTCTGGGCTTTAAGGGCTTATGGGCTGTGAACGATCCAGTCTTAGCTGAGATAGCAGGCGAGGCCTCTCCCCCTGAGCCTGCCGCTTCATCTCCTCAGATGAACTGGATGCCCAAAAGTGAACAGCAGCATGAATTTCATGAGCATGTGTTTGTTTATCACCTCCAGCTAGAAAATATTTGAGTGCTGGGTAGCCTGAAGAAAGCCTGAACGAGGGATTCACTTCTGTTAATGTGAAATATGTCAAATGTTCCTGCAGTGTTTCATAATAATACATTTACAGTAGTAGAGAAGTTGTGTAGCCTTGGCGAAGGTATGCACTCTGAGTTCTGTCTAGTGTGTGTGTGTGTGTGTGTGTGTGTGAGCATGTGTTGTGGACCTCCTGAGTAGCATGTGTATCTACTGAGGGAGAAAGTGTGTTTAGGTAGCCAGATTCTCGCTGTGCGTCATATGGGCCCTCACGGGAACCAGGTCTTGGCAGGAACAGGAGACACCGGCGGCCGGCCTGCACCGCGGCGCTCACAGCCAATGATGAAGTGACAGATTTGTCTTTTTCAATATGCAGTATGGAGCGTGTATTTGTCTGGGTACGTGTGGCGGACAGTATGTTTGTGCCTTTGTGGAGGTGTGTCAGTTCACTCCTCCTGCTCATGATTTATGTTAACACTGGAACTATGGTCGATACAATGGAGTCCCTCAGGGGCCGTGAGCACAATACACACTCTGACAAACCTCCTGTTACACTGGTTACTGAAGCATGATTGGTGGAAACGCGATAGTTTCCTTGTCTTGTTTGTCTGTAACTCAAACATTTAGTCAGATAGTCAGCTGATCAACAGAATATTAATTCCTGATTGAAGTTAAAGCGTTAAAAGCCGCACAGGAGGTCACAGGATATAAGATAACTGATGCTTATTTTTTAGATTTTCTTTGCTTCTTTCTGGATTGTTTACCTCTTCAGGTCTCTACAAATGATTCAGATGAATCAATCACTGACACACAATCTATCTTTGCTTCATATTAAGGGGTGACGAGCAGAAATAGGCTGGTAAACATCAGTTTAAGTCATTTATCAAGCTCAGATTGACTCTCCTGCTTAAATAAATAATCTTTTTCACTGTCCACCAGCATTGTTGTGTTCTCATGTCGTGAGATCCCACTCTGTACCTGTGTAGCAGGTTTCACCTGAGATATTTCTCCATGGGAAGAAACATTATGAATGATATTAACACTTGATTGCATCCTTTTGTGATTCCCAACTCGTCAGTGCAGAGTAGTAACGCCAATCAAACACCCGGTTATCATCCTGTAATGAGCAGAGAGCCGCGATGGATGAGGAGACGGTGTGAATTTCCTGCCGTGTGTAAAACACATGTGAACGATGTGTGAAGACACTTTCCACCAGTTTTTTCGGCTTTCTGAAACATTTTTAATGGGATGCGATTCGATGACGTGTTTGTCATGATGAGGAGGATCTGCTGGAGGAGAGAGATGAGCTGCAATGAATAACTGAAAGTGAACTTGTACCCAGCGTAGCCATGATTCATTCATGCATGATGTTCGTCCTCACAGAAGCCATCACAGTCCACAGAGATATGTGATGGCAGGTGAGCTGACTCAAAAAGGAGCTTACTGTGTACAGAAATGACGACTGGCATCAGGCCTGAAGACACAAACATCAATTCCATCCTGAGATTTTTAAAGCTGAGGGAGCTCTGAAGCCACTTAACACAATCGTCTGTTATTACTTTCAGTCTGAGCGAGAGGTTTGTCAGTTCAAGACGCTGAAATCATCCAAGCAGTGCAGGCGCTCTTAACTCTGCACCAAGCGTCTGTGAAATCATTTGCATCTCATGTCAAACTTTAAATATAATTACAGTTCACATTAAAGTCTGGACACGTTTCATACTCAGCAGAGTTTTTGCACCGATGCTTCCGACCATCTTTAATGTGAAATTAGTCGATAAATACTGGACACACAGACGCACGCTCGCCCTTCTAGCACACCTCGTATTTGCTGATCGTGCTGACTGTCAGCAGAAAGCAGGAGCAGCTTTTGGCCACGTTTATATTTTGTGTAAAGGGAGCTTCAGGCGAGGAGCGGCTGATTGGCAGCGGCATGAAAGGCCAGCTGGAATCTAATTAGGACTCCGTATCTGAGAGCGATCACAACATGTATAGGCTGCGTACAGCAGGCCTGATGTATCAGACCTGCTTAAATAATGGAGCTGTGGTGCATGCATGTGCTTTAACGTGTATCAGAGTAGTGCCGTTCTTCAGGGATCTGCTGATGCTCATAGCACTAAAATATCTCGTCATTATACTTGTTTTGCTCATACGATTGAACTAAAAAACAGGATTCATAGGATATATATGTATGATGTATGTATACTGTATGATAGCACCCATCAGGCACACAGCAGACCACATAAAGTTGGTGCTGTTTTGATCAGATAATTGATGAAATTGATTTGTTTTGTAGGTTTATGCACCATAGACAGGAGCTCATCCTCCAGCTTTGACATACTCACAGTTTATGGCTGAAACAATCAGTTCTTTGCTCGACAGAAAACACTGATAAGTAGTAATTTATTTAACGCAAAATTATATGGTTTTGGACACTTGGTCAAATAAATAGGATTAGGCTTTCTCTGCTTTGTCACTTTCTGTGAACAGAACACCTGGTTCCAGGTATTCGCAGACCGGTTTCACAGCTTCTGCTTTCTAGGTCTATATGGCGACTTGTTTCTTTGTGTGAGCTCAGCTCAGTTCCAGGAAGGGTGTATAATTATGAAAAGACAGGAAAACAAAGCAAACCCCGGGGTAAACCGCGTATTAACTCCCTCCATGTGACTCTTTCTGTTTATTTAACACGGAGTGTCTGTAAAAAGCGTTCAGAACTGCACACTATATGAATCCTGTGGCAGTGCTTCCCGCCCCCGTCCCTCAGCCTGCTGATTGACAGCTGGCTCGCGGCCGCTCTGACCTCAGCATGTGGGTCTGAAAGTGATCAACGCGCTCGCTTACTGTGTGTTTTCATGAGCTACCTGAAAGCCTCTCTACCTCCGCCGTTTGTATGATTCATAAGTGGCCTTCATCTTCCTCTGCTTCTGCCACTTTGTCACCATGTAATGTTCACTGTGGGTGATCAGAGCATGCTCAGACGCTGTGCGCCCACATGAAGGACCTCATTCAGTTCTTGAACATTTCTTCTTCTTCTGTCCAGCAAAATGATTTTGACGTATTCATGTAGATTTGATGTGTGTTCCGGTTACGCTCTTACCTGAGACTACAGAACTTAAATATTTACTTTTAATACTGATCAGACTCTGTGGTTTATTCCCACTCTCTGTAATCTGTCCGTATAGAAGGTGAGATTAATTGCTGGGTGTCTGCAGCTGCTCTCGTCTTCCCTGTCGGTCTGTTAGAGACAGTCGATCAGTGGAAGGATGTCGTCCAAACATCTCAGTCTGCCTTTAAGAGGCTGTGCACAGTGACAGTGTGCAGAGACTGAAGGGGGGACAGTGATGTGGTAAAGTCTTCTCTCTAAAATGTTTCCTTCAGCGTCTTTGTAGCAGCTTGTCATCTTATTTTACTTACACCGTGTGAAGTGTGGAATAAAGGTGATGATGAGCAGCAGTGAAGGATAATCAGAGTGAACAGAGGTCAGTCATTGCTTTTTCACAGACACATAGCCTCAAACTATTGATAGTGTTTGTTTTTTCTTTAAGTTACTGGAAATGCCTTGTAGCTATGTACGTACTGTAGGGTCTCTGTACATAATGGTAAACATCGAACAAACCTCTCTGCTTAAAGGTAAAATGAATTATTGCTTTGTCATGTGCTTTTAAAGAAACTTTCTTTCTGCCTGATACAGACCTGGAAAATCCCCCAAACCACCTCAATGATCTGCTATGAATTCCCCATGAATATTAATGTCAGACTAAAGTGAGGAAAGTGAGATTAGTTTGGTTTAAAGACATTCTGACAGAAGCATTCTGTTCTTTATTGTATTATTATTATTATTATTATTATTGTTATTATTATTATTATTATTATTATTATTATTATTATTATTATTATTATTATTATTATTATTATCATTATTATTATTTCAGAGGAAGTGAAACCAGCTCTGTAGGATTATCACAGAGTGCATATCATCTCTCACCCTGGTTGTGTTAATGCTGTTCTGTGTGTATTATATAACATAAGACTAAAGTAATATGCTCTTTGAAGAGTGCATGTCCTCACGTCTACAGTATATCTGTAGATGATCTTTTAATTACAACTCTCAGCCTTTCCAGCACTGTGAATTTACACACTTACTGCTTGAAGGAGCTTTAAGTCCACGTCAAATGGCCAAGTTGCATTTTTTTGTTCTGTCCACTGTCGTATGAGGTGCAGATCGGTGCAGATTTACTGATACTAGCTGTACTTGTATGTTGTACATGTTCTCTCTGTACACATACTGGGCAGGTTTAGAGCAGAGCAAAGAACGATCTGTGATCCTGTAACCTTCAGCAGTGAAACTGGCTCTTTGTCATGTTTCATTTTCATCTCCGCTGTCAGAGATCACAGATAAATGCGTTGTATTATTTTGTTCAGATAAGCTTTTTGTTGATGCAGCGATATGTATTAATGCATGCATGATTTAGCTTGACTGATTACCTAATTAGCACTTGTGGTGTTGCTTGATATGTGATGGTGATTACAGCTCATCGTTAGGTGACTTGAATTCCTCATTTAAAATCATATATTGCCACTCACCATGTAGACCTTAGCTTCCAGCTTTACTGGTCGCGTCTGACTGTGCGTGGGCTGCTGACTTTCTGCAAACAACTCCGCCACGGTCATTAACACCTCGTACTGGAGCCGGCACAGTCTGACACTTAGTTACATTATTCAACACTGTGGGAATCTTCAAACACTCAGTTACATGAGGCTCACCTGAGGATGGAGTTGGGAGAATCTGGGTTTAGAAGCCGGGGAGCTAGTTTGTGTTGGACAGACTTTAAGAACATTTATTACATAACACACACACACACACACACACGTATGATTATTGGACACTGTGGAGCTTTTACTTCTAATTCATAGTTTTCAGGTCTGACGTGCTGTGACATTTTCAAATGTACGGCAATTTGATGTTCCATGCGGTGCATAAAAGCGTTTTTAATTAATAACCCAGTTTTCATAATGGAGTTTTGTTTGTGGAGCTCACAGGGTCTCAGCAGATTATCCAGAGTGATGGGGACGTCCTTTCAAAGTGACGCTGCTGTTTAAATGCCATTTTAAAACACGTCTTAAACACAAACATCTCCAGGCTCCTCATTCTTAAAGAAGTTCACCTTAAACTCCAGTTTGTATTTCGACTCCCAACCTGGCAACTTGAACCCGATCAGAAAAACGAGAATTTAATGTCCTAATCCGGACATGCCGCCATGTGTTTGTTCATGCCTTCCTTTTTCCTTCTTCTTCCCAGTACGTAGAGGCGATCAGCAATAAGCAGGGCGAGCTGGACAACTACATCGCTGAGGGCTACAAGAACGCTCTGTCCGAGGAGAGGAGGAGGTACTGCTTCCTGGTGGACCGTCAGTGTGCCCTAGCCAAGAACAGCTCTGCATACCACACCAAGGTGAGAAGGAACGACCTCAGCCATTCCTCTGTTTGTTCATCTGTTGGTGATGTGAGGTAACGCTGACGGCTCGGCTGCATGTTCCATGATGTCTCCAGGTTATCAGGTGGTGGATTTATATAACTGATATAAAAATGATATATATTACTCTGTAGGTAAACATTCATGTATATCAAGTTAATGATGCCTGGCTTCATCTCGCCTACAAATCATTCTGTTCATTGCTTTCCGAGTGAGATCCTTGGGAATGATTCTTGTTTTATTAAAGCTCTGGAAACGAGGAGGCTGCACCGCTGTGGCTCCTTTTATTAAAGATGATTACATTAGTTTAAACCTTATTGGTCCCTGGGAAAGCATGTTATTGCAAAGGCAGATAATTCGATACAGAGGTGTGTAACATGACACATTTCTATCTGTTTCTGCAAATGAACTCTTAGTTTGTTCTTTTCATGTTGTGCCTTTGGTTTCTCACATCGCATCGCTGCAGCCAGGGGATCGCTTGTCAGGAGTTTTGTATTATCCAAGAAATTAATAAGGAAAGCGTGTCCCACCCACCTCTCATCCCTTCACACTGGGGAAATGGCGAAGTGGCAAAGTGAAGTGAGAGAGAACGGAGAAGTGGAGGGCGAGTGGGTGAGGAGGAGGGTGAAGTGGGGAGGCGGTGGGAGAGAGAGAGAGAGAGAGTGACCTACTTCTGCGAGAACACTTGGTTCAGACTCAGTGTGTGTGGGTGTGAAAGTGTCTGAATGAGTGATTGATAGACAGAGGGAGGAAGCACAGGACACACACTGATGATGTGATGAGGCACGAACAGCAAAGAAAGACTGAATCTGTTCCCAAGTCCAGTTTGAATCTCAAATGTATCGGTCGATAAATTGATTATTTGATCAGCGAGAAACAAACTCGCTTCTTCACTGTTTCAATGTTTTTTGAAGCCAAACTTTCTCTGCTTCCAGGTTCAACATGAAAATTTGATTCAGTCTGAGAAGTTAACTGAACGTCCTCAGGGTCTGAATAAAACAAACGCTTGGAAGACATCACTGTGGGACATTTTATTATCTATTCAGATAACTGGGAAAATGATTGGCAGATGAATAATAGTAAAAAGGGTTAGAGAGACAATGCTGAGGCAGAATTATAAAGTGTGAGGAAAAAGTGAAAACTGCATTTTCACTACGGTATTGTGAGGTGGTTGCCAAGTTGTTGCTAGGATGTTGGTACATGACTAATAGGGTGCTTTTACATGAACTCTGTGTTTGGGGACATGTTAGGGTGTCGTTAGTTTGTTGTTAGTTTGTTGTTAGGTTGTCGTTAGGTTGTCGTTAGGTTGTCGTTAGGGTGTCGTTAGGTTGTCGTTAGGTTGTCGTTAGGTTGTCGTTAGGGTGTTGTTAGGGTGTTGTTAGGTTGTCGTTAGGGTGTCGTTAGGTTGTCGTTTGGGTGTCGTTAGGTTGTCGTTAGGTTGTCGTTAGGTTGTCGTTTGGGTGTCGTTAGGTTGTCGTTAGGGTGTTGTTAGGGTGTTGTTAGGTTGTCGTTAGGGTGTCGTTAGGGTGTCGTTAGGATGTTGTTAGGGTGTTGTTAGGGTGTCGTTAGGGTGTCGTTAGGGTGTCGTTAGGTTGTCGTTGGGGTGTTGTTAGGTTGTCGTTAGATGGTTGCATTAGGTATATAATCAAATTTGGAGTGGCTGTAGCTAGAGTAGCTGTTCTGCATAGTGCCAAGTAATCCACCAGCATTATTTCAGATATTAGAAAATAAAGACCTGCTCCTGGCTGTCTGCTCTCACTGAACATAGTCATGCTTAAATGTTAGCACAGAGGACTGGAGAATATCATCTGCCAGAACACCAGCGACGCCTCGAAGCTCTCTTTACTTCCAGGGTACATTTGCAAATTGGCAAATCTCCCACAAACTCTGTTTCTGTAAGAGTGATTCTCCTGTCCGTGAGTGGGGAGGCAAGAAAAAGAGCCACCGTCTGCTGGTGGATTTTATCAACACAGTGGTAAAGGCACTGATCCACCTACACTCTACCATAGCTATTTGAAAGGGCTAACTGAGGTCGCAGTGACTCATCATTTCTACCAGCAGCAAGAAACACTAAAAGACTTCACTGCACACGTAGAAATACATGGGCGATACCTCATTCATCCCAGGTCCATGAATCCAGCCTCTTGTTACTGTTGATGCATGAAACACAGAGAAGTCATTAGCTGAGTGACACGATGCTCACCCTGTTTCTGTGTTTTCATCTCTGTGTTAATTTATTTGATCATCTCACCCCGACACACACACACACACACACACACACACACACACACACACACACACACACACACACACACACCGGCCTGGTGGAGTTGAAGCTGTTTGAGCAGCAGATTCTCCTCCAGCATCTTTCCAATATTCATGGATCCAGGACTCCCTCGTTTATTTACCGGCGCTGAATGCAAATGAGCAGCGTCTTTATGTAACTGCCCCGCTGTATAATGCATGGAGGAAATGTTATTCTGCTCTTCGAGCAGCAGCTGAGAGCTTTTCAAATGAGCACATTCATAAAGAGGATTCATACCTCTCTCTTTATCCTGCCTCTCCTCTCTCGTGGCCTGCATCTGCTGTACATTCCTCCCATCACCTGTCGAACACTTCTGCATATGTGAATAATGTGCTGTCATGTTGACATCTATAGGAACATTTTATCTAACATTTACAAAAGCAGCATTTCCTCCAGAGATGATGCTTGTTTGCTTGTTTAACAGAACATTTTCAAAACGGATCATGATAGAGCTTAATTAACAGTAATTAACAGTACTGTCTTTTAAACACAAACACCTCTCTTCCGTCTTTCTCTCAGGGGAAGGAGCTTTTATCCCAGAAGATTCCAATGTGGCACCAGGCATGTGCGGAGCCCAACAAACTGCCAGATCGTGCCATGTTCCTTGCCCAGCAGATGAGCGGTGCAGCAGGCATCATGCCCCCCGGAGCTCATCATCCAGGCATGCCAATCTCTGAGCCCATCCCTGGTGCTAAACCACTGCCGGTGCCTCCAGAGCTGGCAGCCCTGAGGGCCAGTGGGGGCATGGGACAGCAGGTCTGTTTAAATTTAGTTCACCTCAGACCTGTGTATGTTATATCAGTATTCATGGGCTCCTGCATTTGTGTTGTATTTGTCACTCTTCATAAACATTTCTATTTTATATTTCTGTATTTGGGAAGATCTTCACTAACACGATACACCTAAACCTGGTTCTAGACTAAAACCCTAAATGTAACCCTAATGTTTTTCTTTCACATCCTGCCCCCTCCTCCTGCTCCTCCTCCTCCTCCTCCTCCTCCTCCCTCCGCCGCCTCCTCCGGCACCCTGGTTACTGAAGAAAAGAAAAAAACTTTAAGATTTACACGAAAGACTTCGAAGCTTCGAGCTTCTAATTAAAAATCACATTCAGCTGTGTTTTATGTTCCCAGATGAAATGCACTTTGAAACTCTGCAGTTATTCCATATGTTTATCTTTAAACCAAAATATACTTTTCATTAATCAGCTTTTCCTGACCCAGATCCACCTTGTTCATTATTATTAATGAGTTACTGCGTGTTACAAAACGCCTTCGGTGACGTTTGTTTTAATCGCCTGCATGCAAATTTCATCATCTTCGCAGAGGCTGATGGGAGGCGTGGAAGGAGGCATGACGGTCATGAACGGCACAGCTGGCGCTCACGGAGGAGAAGACTACCAGCAGTGGGTGGAGGGCAAGGTGGCCCAGGGCAAGGCCTCACCACAGACCCAGAGGCACGGAGGGGAGGTCTACTCAAACACTCTGCCTGTGCGCAAGGTTGCACCAGCCAAAAGCAAGACCACACTGAGTAAGGACACATGCTGTGATGCAACTCTGTCTGCACGTCATGCATAACTTAAAGGTTTTAATAAGAAACAGGCCAAAGCAAGTGGGAATAGACAGAGATGTGATATTAAAAATGAGAAAGAGATTATGAGTAAAAATAGATGTAGGACAGGGACAGCTTTCACAAGGAATGGAGTCGTTTAAGATCTCAAAAGTGAGCAACAAGTAAATGTCCCAAGTGTCGTAAAGTTTGTAGCAGAAACTGAAATCTGTCCGTTGTCCTGCCAGCGGAGACCCGGACGCTGCCTCGGTCCAGCTCCATGGCAGCGGGGCTGGAGAGAAACGGGAGAACTCGAGTCCAGGCCATCTTCTCCCATGCAGCCGGAGACAACAGCACCCTGCTCAGCTTCTCCGAGAGCGACGTGATAACCCTGCTGGTCCCTGAGGCGCGTGACGGGTGGCACTATGGAGAGAACGAGAAGACAAGGATGTGAGTGCAGCTGATGGATTCTGCCCGTCTGATACATAAAAATGACTCCACAGATTTTAGTTAGATTTGGGGGAATGTAGGGCCGTCGATGGAGGACACTGGGATTCGTTTTTGTTGCACGTCTCCACTTTAGATGCAATTGTTTTCTGACCCCACCTGGTCTTCTGTGATGCTAACGGTGTCCCCTCATTCCTCTCAGGCGTGGCTGGTTTCCCTTCTCCTACACCCGGGTCATCTCTGACGGTGATGGCAACATGAGGCAACTTCGAGTGCACAAGTATGTTCTTAGGGATTCTACTTTTACCCTAAAAATAAAAGTCATTACTTCTCTGAACATGAACCAACTGTCGGTTGGATTTGTGTAACTCATATTCATGTTTTGTTCGTTGTTTATCTTCATCCCTGCTGATCTTCCCCCACAAACACCAACAAGAGAACATATTTGTTCCTGATTAGCCCAGGAGGAGTTGCCAACATGTTTCTCCATCTTCTCATTCCCAGCCTCCACGGGAAGAGCAGCAGCACAGGCAACCTTCTAGAGAGAGAAGACATGGCGCTCTCCGTCCCTGATTACGGCACCCAGTCCCGCATGGCGGCACAGAGCGCTGCTGCGCTGCATGGCAGACAACAACGCCCCTACAGCGTGGCGGTGCCAGGCTTCTCACAGGTGGGGTGTCTGCAAGAACGAGCACACAAACACACACATACACACACCCACACAAGTTCACACATGACACATGAGCTGAGGCGTCCCACAAAACCTGGCAAAGACCTGCGCTTGTCTGTCTCTGAAAGTTTGGATGGAGCTTTTCTCTCCGTGCTCAGGTCACTGAGCTGCAGTACAGGAATAGCTTTGACAGGCACTCACAGTTCTCATGTGCCATAAGCTTGCAGTACACTCTGGTACATTAGCTTTACATAAATGCACAAATCAGTTTCCTCCTTCACACGTTCCTGTTTACCGGAGGTCGGCTGCACGTCGTGGCACAGATTGGAGAAGTATCCGTCTGCCTGGCTGCCTCTGTCTCTGGGGGAAGTTGTTCTGACAGGCGTTGGTTGATAACAGAGCGAGCATCAGCTGAAAGAAGGAGGAGGGCGAGAGAAGGCAGCTGTGGTGATGAGGGAGGGAGGCGACTTGTGCAGCCCTGAACCGTTCCCCATCAGCCCGGCTCTCCTCCTACGTCTCACCTGGAACATTACATGTGGGCGATGCTTAATTACTCAGCCGCCATGTAACAACTTAAACTGTTCTGTCTGTCTCACTGCATTTATAGATGAAGGATACCCGGGCTATCATCAGGCTTTGTGGTCTGATGTGCTTCAGTCTTCCAGCGAGCAATGATCTGATGATTTGTAGGTCATAAGACATCTTAGACTTTATTCTATGTTATTATATATTTCAATATGCAGTTAAGACTAGTTTCACATCCTGTTTACTGGGCTGATCAGGCAAGACGAGATTCAAAAAGAGCAACAGCGTACTAACCGGGAGAGAATGACTCCATCTCTGATATTTCTCCATCTTTCACTGAGAAACAGTTTCAGCAGTTTGTAGTCATGCAGGTCATCGGTTCTTCCAGCTGAGGCTCCTGATGATGATGATGATGATGATGATGATGATGATGATGAGGCCGTATCTCTTCTCTCGTGGAGCTTTGTTGCCATCTGCTGGCTGCTGTGGTCACTGACAGTTACAAAAGTATTTATTCTGTGAAATGTGTTCAGCACAGGGTCAGTGTGTTGGGTCAGCAAAACAGGACAGCTCTGCAGAAAGACCACAAGACATATCAAAGACAAAATGAATCAAAACGGAAAGAGAGAAATAAAATCTGAATCTCCGATCTGTCTTATTTTTGTCTTTCCAGCCAGGAGTTGAAGAGTACGAGCCCCGATTCCCCACAAGGTAAGAACCACGATTCACATTTTTTCTTTTATATCGACACAGAAATTGTCATTATAATTAAAATATGTAGGAGTAAAATGATTTACTTCCATTTACTTGGAAGTGTTGGTGGGTGGGAAGCCAGTGAGGGATTGTGTCCTTGTCGCTGTGCGCTGAAGACTTTGAGGGAGTTGAGGGTCCAGACCTGCAAACACACAACCAACAGGACCGCACCTTTTTGTTTTGTGTTGATCTTTTTGTGTTTGTTCTGTTCTCACTCGTTTGATAAGATATAAGATGAAATCTGTGAACGATAAGAGGTGCACCTGAACGCACCGTTAGAGATAATTAAACGCTACATAGATAACATTATAAGGCATGTTATTGGTTCATTTGATTCCTGTGTTGATTTGAAGTTTTCTTTTTGTTCGTTAACATTAACACACTCGTGCTTTGACCTCCCTGCTCCTCTCCATGCCCCCTATGCACCATGCAACTCCAGCAGTAGCGCCTCCACCTGCTAAGTGCAGTCACCCACCCGATCCTCGCCCTGCTTCAGAACCTTCTCATGCACAGTTAATTAGATTCAGTCGTCATATTGGAGGAAGTCAGGAGTCAGATCAAGTCGAGCTTTTAGCCTGTTGGGTTCATGTCTCATGTTGGAAGGTAGACGTGGTTGTGTGTGTTTGTCCTGAGCCTGGAAGCCTCTCCCTCTCTTTGTCCACAGTGCCGCAGAGGGCAAATTGATTTCGACAGTGTGAGGACAGACAGACAAACAGGCACAGACTCAGCCAGACGATGCGAGAGGACAGGCACCTCGCTGCCCCTCAGCCAACCCCCTCCCTCATCCTCCACTCCCCTCCTCCCTGCTTCCTACCACCCGCTTATGGCAATAAACTCTCCCTGAGCCAATCAATGCAAGGAAGAGGCCTGGGTCTGTATCTTCTTCGCCTCTCTGATCTCCCTCCCTTCCTCACCAAATCCTTCCCCGTGCTGTCTAACTGGCCGGTAGCCACGCCGTGCCACTGGTGACGCCTTGGTGCAGAGCCACGCCAAGTCAAACCAGAACAGAATGAACTCTGTGCCATCCGAATATTCAAAATCAATGTGATGGACATTTTCTCTGAGGAAAATGTATCTTTTGCTTGTCTTTCATGCATGTACATTTCTTTTATATATCGCTGGGGATTATATCTTCCCACCAAAGGAACCCGACTTTCACAAATGTCAATGCTCTCCATCCGAATGACAGTGTGAAGGATCTGTACATCAGGGTGTGGAAGTAATGATGTTGATCCCAAAGAGGATTTTCATAATGTACAAAAAGACATGAACACTTTGACTGGGTCTTTCAGTATTTAACAATAATTTAACCTTTCCATGCTGTGAGCTTTTGTATTCCTCTGAGATTATAGCTCATGTATCACGAGTAGTGAACCGCTCATGTAAATGTTTGAACAGAGGCGATGTGACAGGAATGTTTACTGTACATAAATGTGCCATACAGAAGTGCTCGTCATCCAGTTATCTCTGATCAGCTCATTAAAACAACAACGCACCTTATGAAAGCAACAGTCTATATTTCTGACTCTGTGTAAACAAACTGTTTCAGTATGGGAGGGATACTGTGCTCACACACACACCAGGTGCTCACACACACACCCAGGTGCTCAGGGTCCTTTGACTATCTATTGTGTGTGAATAACATGCCAAGGCTGAATGGGGTCAACTGTCCCTCGTCCCTGAACGAGCTGTGAGCTCTGAATCGGGTTCGTTACTGAAACTAATTAGCGTCTTGACAGGAAATGTGAAGTCATTGAATAGTTCAAGTTCATCCATAACGTAAGAAAACTCTTAGGCTACACTAATATTCTCACTGTCGTACTAGTTGTAGAATTAGATGCTGCTGCCGGGATTGTTTCCGACTTAACTCCAGAGCATTGTAAAGTCCTGCAGTGACAAAGATGTGATGAAATATTCTGCTGTGATCCATATTTGCTGCACACACACACACGCGCACACACACACACACACACACACACAGGGCAGCAACATGAAAATAACAAAAGATCTATCGGCTCGAAGACTCATCAGAGACTCATTTGATCAGTCTGCTGCCTACATGAAGAAACTGATGAGTGACTTAAATTTTTTTTTTTTTTTTAAATCATTTAATCCAGTGATCTACTTTAAACATTTTTAATTTTCAGAATTTTTTTAAATGTTTTTAAGCGTGCTGAGATAAAATATGAAATCAGATGATCTAAAAAGTTCTATTGTTAAAGAAATCTTTTACCAAACAAATTAAATTGTTCCTGTTATATCCGTGTACACTGAATACCTGTGAGCTTTAGACCGTCAGACACTTTCTAATGAAAATGATTTCTAGCTTTGGCCTCAGATGGTTTAACACCGTTCGTTCATGCATGAAAGAAAAGACAACAGGTACAGCTGTGTGGCTCGATGGACATAATCTCAACACATTGCTTTTCATCTGCAACCATTTCAGATCTTTTTCTACATTCGGACACAATGTAGTGCCTCTTACTGTGAATTAAGTGACTGATGTGAATAATATATTTTTAGTTATTTTCAGTAAGTGAACTTGTAGATTGAAACGAGGCAGCCGTGTTGAAACAGGCTCTGAGGGGAGAGGAGTCGATCTGACGTTGAAACCTCATTCAGCCTTCTCGTGCTGTTGTCTTTCCATTAAAGGCTCGATTTAAAAACTAAACAAGCATCATGTTTTGAAGATAACAGAAGTGTTTGTCTGATTCTCTCTGTGCTTAATAAAGATGCTGGTCTGCTCGTCTGTGTCGGTCCAGTTAGTGTCTTTACTAACCACCGTCTGTCTGTCGACATCTGCTGTCCACTAACTAGCCCACTAGGAATTGGTCTTTCTCATATTGTTGGCTTTTAAGTCTTTAAAATCTCTTAGTACTGTTTTTACCAAAGAGAAGAGGTGAAGATGTAAACTGTGCACCTCCCCCACGCCTGCTACTCTGCAAAAACGTCTTTACCAGATATCTGATGGTCGAGGGTTTAAAGAGTCTTCAATATTTCTTTTCTTCAAACTTTGTGAAAAAAGTGAGGCAGATGTTTCACTTGGTGCTCGAAAATCTTACTTTTAGAAACAAGTGTTACTTTAATGATCTGCAGTATTCTGCCTCGTGGTTTTCATTTTCTCATTTCAAAAATATTTCAAGACTTTAATCGGAGACTTGAGTCAAGATGTTTTTGCATTGTAGAAATGTTTCCTTGCTGCGTATGTCTGCTCTCTTCTCCTGTTTGTCTGTTACCTAACACTCGTCTTCCCCCTCAGCTTTGCCAACTCCCCTTTTTTTTTCCATCTCTGTTTTGATGAATTTAGAGACAAAAGTCGAGTGCAAACGACTGGAAGCTGCCAGTGTTTCTTCTTTCTCCACTAAAATAAGCCCAAGGTATGACTGCCATTGCTGCAGAGATAGCACACCAACCACCTGTGGCCGAAAACAAACTCCTGCATCAACTGATGTGCTCTTTTATTTTGAGGGGTTTTGTTGTAAAAGAATAAAAACACCTGAACATTGTACAGAGAATGTATGGACATGCATGCTTTGGGGGCACCAACAAGTGTAACATTGATGACCTCAAATGTATGGTGGATTTCTACCCTAAGAAGTGTGAAATAAATTTATTCAGCTGGATCTTTTTGGCTGTTTCTGTTCATTTATTTTCATCCCAAGAGACGATGAGACAGAATTCAGCCTTTGAATTTCATTTTTTTTGTTAAACAGACTTTTAATTAGTCTGTTTTTCTTCTGCTTCGTTTTTAGCTCATAAAACTAATTATCTTTCTTTTAGAGTAATCTCCAACAGTTGACTAAAACGTTAACGAAGCTCTAATTCTGAGCCAGACGTTTAGTTTGCTTATTCACGACGTCCTAACAGAAGAAGCAGCTCGCACTAAACCAGCTGATGATCTTCTTCTTGCTTTGACTCCTCTCGCACATTTGGTCTCATTACTCATGACGACATTTCTGGAACTGACTCGATTTCCATCATAACCTCCCTCCAGCCTTGGTGTGTGTGTGTGTGTGTGTGTGTGTGTGTGTGTGTGTTGCACAGTATTAGTTACACTGCATCCTACTCACCATGATCTGCCAATACCATACACACCCTGGCCTGCTCCTCCTGCTGCTATAAGGTACTTTTTAACTCCACTGTGTGTGTGTGTGTGTGTGTGTGTGTGTGTGTGTGTGTGCTGCAGTAATCACAGCATATTCATTTTAGAATATCAGTGTGTGTTTATGTTTGTGTGTCTGCCTCTTTGTTTCTGTTTCTTGTGTTCTGAAGTCGAATATATTTGGGTCATAAGTTACATGTTACACTCAGCAGCTGTCACTTTGTAGCGTCTGTAGATGAGCATCACTGAGTCTGACTGGCAGCCTCAACACTGCATTTGGTAGCTTATGTGTCACTGTGATGACAGAGGCGTTAGTAAAACCACAATGTGGAAATAAATCCTGCGTTTTAACCTGAACTTACAAAGAAACCTCAGAACTGTCCCTGAATCCAGAAAACTGACTCATGAATTTTACATCTCTGCTCACAAAGTTGGATTTTACAGTGAGGTCAAAGTGGATGCAGCTCCCAGTCGTCTCAGTCTTAGTCTCATTTGTTTCTTTCGTCAGTCCTGCATAAGGGTAAACGTGTAGTAATAATATTTAAATATGCATACTGTATACTGTAATATAGGGAAGCCTTGAGAAGTAATAAATTCTGGTGATCACTGAGGTGTTAAAAGATTCATCCAAACAGTTTTTTCTCATGTGAAGAAACATTTTTCACTATAAGAGAGTCTGTCATCAAACAAAGAAAAGGTTTTGACAGGTGAAGTTGCTGTAATACTTTTGACCACAAGAGGCTGACATGCACCACAATCTGTTTCTCTACACACTCTGACAATACACACAGTGTGTACAATGGATACAACAAGAAACAAAGAAACTCCTCATCATGTTTTCACAGATTTATCCTGATAAAAATACAAAGAGAGAAACTTCAGATCAGATTTAGAAAACGGATCACCAGATTTTTTTTTCTCACTCTCTTCCCTCTTAGATCTTCTGTAGTAAAGCCATGTAAGAACACAGTACTTCTACTTGTCATGTGTCACTTGGTGTTGGTGGAGATGTTAGTGAGGAGATACTGACACATGAGGACTGTCTTTGCCTTTCAGTACAGGGCCTGATTACGCCCGATTCTGAGTGACCAAAACCCGTCGTAAGTTTCTGAGCTTTGGTGTTCATGCAGCGACTTCCTCTTTCACTTCTATGTTTTTTATTGTCATGTCAGCTCTGGTTTTCTTGGAGCATCTTTTGGGTTGTTTCCATCACTGTTCACTGACCTCATCACGGACTGGGCTGGGTGATAGTGTTGCATGTTTCAGCATCATGCTCTTTCTCTTCGCATGACTCATCAGACTTTCCTTCACTACTTTTTTTTCAGCTGCATTGCTACTGAAAAAGTGTTTCGTCCCTTTCTTCCATTATTTTCACGCATGCTTTGGATTACACAATATGAAATAAAAAAAGAAACTAAATACTTTTCACTGTATTCTTTCCAGCACTGATCCACCCAACGAGCCGGCCGTGGAAGCCCCAACCAATCCGCCCCTGTCTGATGATGATGATGAAGCTGAGGAGAACCAGCCTGATGAATCTCACTATGACTGCGTGGAGAAGGCCTCCACTCCCCAGGGTGACTACTGAGCTCCTCCTCAGTTTGACCCAGCTGCAGGTGGATCACTGGTGTGCACGTGCACAAAAAGCTCTGATTCAGCCACAGTATTAAACTAGAGCCACTATATAATAAGAATTAAATATGACCAGCAAATGAATTCAGTTGAGAGATGATGTAATGTAAATAATACTAGTATTGATGTATACAGTATTGGATCATCTAGCATGGAAAGCACATTTTCAAAATGATTATTCTGCACTGAGTGTTTCTGTAAAGGCGTGCTCCATGACTCGTGATGGACAGCAGTGGATTGTTTGTTCATACGAGGAGCATGTGGTGTGAAACGAGAAGAAGAGGAGATGTTCTCGGATTCTTGGTTCAGCGTATCAGAGACTGATGACGGCTAAGCTTTCTTCCCCTGCCTCGTCAACGAAAGGGCTTCGATGTTGTTGCTGTACATGTTGTCAGGTGTTTCACCTCTTAGCCTCACCTGTTAATACTGCCTGGTAAGCATACTGACCTGCATTGTTACACACCCAAAAAAACAGAAACGTCTGTTATGTGTCTGATGGATAATTAAAGTGCAACAAGTCGACTAGTTCAAAAAATCAGCAGGATCTGTGTAATACATGTGCTGAGTCATAGCATCCTGATAAGCACACTTCTCATAGTACTGACAGGAAATCTTCTGTTCTGTAATATTAGGTATAAGCAGCACTGCAGGTGCATCCAGTGAAGTCTGATTTATATTGTGTTTTCAAAAACATTTTCAATATTACAATCAACAAGAAAAAGCTTTTGTGATTGCATTTAGTCTTCAGGAGGACACTGATACGAGTTATTCAGAGTTAGACTGAGCTGATATCTCCAAGCCTGGCCAACGAACGGAAAATCAGTGTTTTACTCTTTAATTGAGCTTTGTGTTAGATCTGATGGAGGCGAGGATACACGTGCTTCATTATGAGCTGAGTTCTCCTCCACAGTTCATGAAATTAAGACTTTGAGAGGTTTAAAGTGAATTTTTGCAAACACTGCTGGCATATTCAAATCTTTCTTTTAAACGGTCAAACCAATTTTACAAATGTTACAAAACTTGCTTTGCAGACGTGAAGAAGTGAAATGTGCCTTAGTTGATAAATGTGAAGGGGAGTTCACCTCATAATGATCAGTTTCTGCTCATATATAGGTGCAGGATACTGCTGAGCAGCTGTGTTCTTTATGTTCAATGCAGGAAATGCATTACATAAGGTCCACTGTGGAGGATTTAGTGGAGATGTAGACTGCAACCAAGTGAATACCACTCGCCTCTCTCTTCCCTTCCAAGCGTCTGGGAGACAAAAAACAAGAAAAGGACCTGTGACGTTTGTAGACATAAAGTTTTATTCTAAGCTATCAAAAACATAATATTTCGTATTATTCTATTTCATTGGTTCCAATAAATCCCTGTAAATCTTTTTAAGTCCATTAATATCGTTCCCATCACCACAGCTGGGTGCAGTCACAAAAAGATCACCGTTGGCCAACTGTAAGCGGTTGGCACTGATCGCAGATCTGTACTGTGAACAGAGCGTGCTGAGATTTCAGCCTGGGTGTAGTTATTCGTTAAATGTCAGATATCAGCAGCTTGAAACCTTCATCAGTGTAACTCCGAGTGACAGATGAAGACTAATGCAATACAAATCTGATGAGTGACAGTCAAACCTGTATCGTTGTGTGATCTGATGGTTTGTTTTGTTTAATTTTGAGAATAAAGAATCGAGCATTGAATCATATTGTGCTGTTTGTCCTGTGCATGCTGTATCAGACTACAGGATGTGTCCGATCATTGTTTCCCACTTAAAGCACGGCGTTGATAAAAGGCCAGGATTCGAGGATTGGAGTGGAATGAGGAGATCATAAATGTAACTGGATGCAAGGTCAGGCAGCATCTCTCATGTAATCGAGAGGGATGAAGGAACAGAATAACCTACGAACGGTTAAGATGTGTAAAACAGACTTTATTTATATTTGATAGAAGGTACAGAAAGTAATGATGTGACCAGGTCAGTGTGGGCGCATGTTACCAAAACCTCACCTGCATGGATTTTTTTCTGACCAGGCCAAAGCAGCTGTAATGTTCCTCATCTGTCTCCGTTTTGGGGTAAAAGCAACAGCAACTGTTGCCCCTGGACCACAACACAACATCTCTTTGGCAACAATAAACATAAGAGACATATTCTTCTAAGCTCCCCTCCTCCACACGTACAGTACATCAATGCTCCTTAAAGTATTTTTGTCAAGATACAAAAATATTACGGACAGCTGTCTAGATGGTTCTATGCTATTACAGAATATTAAACAAACACTGAAGACACTACACGCTGATCATCGGGGCGTCCTGTTTCTTGACAGCTTTGAAACAGTCGCCAAACCAGTAACTACGTCGTCCAGTTCACTTCCTTTCATTTACACACAAAGAAAGCAAAGCGGTGTAACACTTCATCATCCCTCTGTCGCCTTCCAACCAGCTGAGCAGACAAATAAGACTTAACAGTGTTAACACTGAACAGGATCTGAGCTTCGAAGTGCTATAAAACCTCATCACTGTTTCAAAGTGGTGCTCAGATTCATCCTCCTGTTTTTTTTGTATATGTAAATAATCCAAATTATACCGAACGTTTTTCTTGCAAATCTGAAAAGGTTCAACGCTTCAGAGTCGTAGTACAAAACTTCTCCAAACGAGCTCAGTGTAGACAATATACAGCGAGTAACAGTGAAGCCTGGCGGCTGTTCTCGTTTCTCTTACAAACGGATAACGTGGTAGAAATGGGCAGAAGCTCAGAAATACTGCATGTGTAATGTGCTGATTCACAAACGCAGTGTGCAGTTTGTTTGCTGACAAAAATATCATTTAACAGCCTTTTTAATTCTGTTGTGCAGGTATGTATTTTGGAGTATTGGCCTGTAGGGTCGGGCAACATGATGACACACTGTTTCTACTGAGGTATCTCTACCTCGAACATCTCTGGTTGCTCTTGACTCTTGTGGATGTCAATCAATGAGAATTTCTGCTTTGTGGCAATACTGGGTTTACTGGATCTTTGCATCAATGTGATGAAGAACTTTGAAGTAGAAATTTTCTCTATTAACTGTTTCTTAACTAAAGCTCAGAAAAAGTTCTGTATCTAGATGTATACCATTATCGCAATATAATACTACATTTCACCCATATCGCCCGCTGCTATTGGCCCATGTCATTATTAAAGATCTGCTGTTTTTGTGTAGCGGTCCAAATCCTGAATCTCTTCGCTGGCTGCCAGTTTGATTTGGACCTGTTACACGACCATGTGTGCCCGTCTCTGCTCCAGATCAGAAAACAAACTGTCCCCCTTCTGTCTCCAAGCAATAAATTCTTATAGATACTGTTTTCTAGTTACTTGAAACCATGCAGTGCTATATTTAAAAAAAACCTGTTAAATCTGAAATGACTTCCTTCACGTCTGTTGTGCCTGATGTTTACAACACGCAGAGGGGTTGGTTGGTTGTGATGGTGGTGCTGGCATTCAATTTGGTCGAGGGAATGAGCCACATATTTATGGAAAACGGTACAGTAGTGGTCCTGATACAAAAAAAACAAATAGGGTCACAAAAGATCAGGGTGTCCAGGTTCGATCAGCTGTTATGTCATCAGACATTAAAGTTCCCTTTGCTTCATTCTTTCATGCCGTCTCTGAACAAACCAGAATATTAACATTATATTACTTGTGATACTTCAAGGATTCTTGTTGATATTCATTAAGACAAGTAAAGTAGTTTCCTAAAAAGTACAAAGTCTGTAGAGCTGGACAGT
Organism: Larimichthys crocea; assembly: GCF_000972845.2. Lineage (NCBI taxonomy): Eukaryota > Metazoa > Chordata > Actinopteri > Sciaenidae > Larimichthys > Larimichthys crocea. The sequence goes on along the minus strand of NC_040026.1, from coordinate 21,829,380 downwards.
CTTGTTCAAGGTGCTGATCCTTCGTTGAAGTCCACGCTCATAAAGGTTCCCATCATAAATGAAGAAGTGAAAGTGTGTGTGATGCTTTCCCAACATCGTCCGTCCATTTTGTCTCTTTTATCCGAAAAATATTCAACATACAAGTTTCCCCTGCTTTCATATATTCTATCATACATACAGTATATATTAATATTCTGTAAATTTTATATATTAACCATACTCTTTTCAGTATTCTAAACAGCTTAGGTCGATCCTACGTTGTGGTAAGACGGACCTTTCAAAAGTGTCCACAGGCGATAAGAGGCACTGTCTTGTGTTTCTAAAACCTGACTTTAAAAAAGAAATCAGAAGTCATGCGAGCAGGCCGAGTCACAGAGAGGCAGCAAATATCCGCAGCCCGTCACTCTTTGTCCCCGTCCTCGCTGCTTCCTGCACGACATAGACAGAGGCAGAGAGGGTTGACGAACACGTTACAGGCTGTCCACCCAAATGTGGAAAAAGATTTCTATGAAATTTGGCATCTCGGTTCAGTCTGTGGCCAACAATTGCATCTTTAACGGGCCAGTTTCCCAGATCAGGATTAAGTCTAATACAAGATTAAATCTTAATATCATATTAGTTGAAACATGCACACACATGATTTGGAGTTGGTCTAGATTTATATTGGACAGAAGAGCCAAATATAGACTCAGATATTTGTTCATAGATGTTATTATTTGGACAATTCATTAGATGAACAACCTAATTTAATAAGTAATTACTTTTAAAGAGAGGATGTTGCAATACAAAGTGTTTCATGAAGGCCTGATATAACAATACATCATAAACTCGTTGCTGTGTCATTCACTAAAGTTTCTCTAACCTGTTTTGAAATCAGTAAGTGAATCTACGTCTCACATTTTCATGTGTAAGTGATTCATAATTAAAGATCTGTGATACCTCCTACAGAATCCATGTCAGAGTCGGAGATGTGAGTAATGGAGAAGCGGGACACGTTGGAGGGGGACACGGTGAAGCGCGAGTACTGCACGGCTGGTTTTGGATCCGGAGCTTTGGGGACGGAGCGGGGTGGAGGGGAGTCGGATGCCACGGAGGATGTTGGCAGAGGGAGCAGGGGGAAGTCATCTTCCCACTCGTACCCTGCACCTGAGAGTACAGAATATTCATTAGTTTTCTTTATTTACATTGCTATATTTAAACCAAACATGTATTCTTGTACTTACTCTCCTCTGAGATGTTTCCATCTGAAGAGTCGTCTGAGGCGTTAATCCTTTCTTGAGATTTGCTCCATGAGCTCTGGCCCTCTGCTCCTAAAGGGAAGCCATGTTCAACCAGCTCCTTAGTCGGGCTTTCCTAGAGACAGAGAAGTTAAGTAGAAGAAAGACAGAGACTTAACATCAGGTCTGGGCGGGAGAGTCAGTTTAAAACATCACAATAAGCTGATAGATACACAACTTTGATTCATTGGACTGTAAGGTTTTTTTTAACACGAGCAAACATCCAGCAGACATGTTATCTGATGAACGTCCTGTCCTTCCAGCTGCTGCTCTGTGATGTTTTTTAGCTTTTTATCTTCTAGGTGCTTAACCACAGCTGCTCTGTTATAAACTGTAACCTGCCAGAAGTTACTCTGAGTGGCCGAGACCCAAAACAATGAGTCAAAAGAGGCTAAAAATCATTTTCCATGATTCTAGCACTATGAGTGACCTTTTTTTGAATTAATGTTATTTTGAATGAATGAATGAATGAATCCCTCTCTGCCGCTCACCTGGTCGAACAGATAGACGGTGACGTCGTCGAAAAACGACACCGTCTTCTTCTTGTGTTCGAGCTGCTCCTCCAGGTTCTCCGCTGTGAGCAGGGTCGGCATCTTCAGGAGGCTGCGCAGTTTGTGGGCTTCGCTGTCGTCGCTCACCACGATGGGCACCGGGTGGCACTCGTCTTCGCTGTCCTCCCCTCCGCTCTGATCCTGCACGCTGTAGCTCCGCAGCTCCTCGTCTGACTCGTCGCTGTCGTCCGTGTCCCCGTCCTCCTCATCTGCCTCTTCCCCATCAGCTGCAGAGCCTCTACCCTCCACGTCAGGGAGTGGAGGTGGAGGGGTGGATGGAGGTGGAGGAGAGGAGGATGAAAAGCGTCTGGTGCTCGCTGTGTGCTGCAGGGCCACCTCGTCTTTAGGTAAAGTGTGCAGGATTTCAGCAGACGTCCCTGACGGCCTGTTCTGAATCGTCTTTATCGCTGGCTCTTCTACTGTGTCTGAATCTTGAGTTGAGTTTTTCGTGTCCTCTGTGTCCTCCTCCTCCTCCTCCATCTTGATGTTGGAGATGCAATCTCCATTCAGGGCACCGATGGCTTCTTCCATGGCCCCCACCACCTCTGCTGCCCAGTCTCCCAGGGACGAGCTCTCTTCCGGAGATGGCCATTCGTCCAGCCCAACCTCTGCCATTGAAGCCGTGTCAGAGGCCTCCGGCGATAGTCCCAGTACCTCATCCTGGCTACACTCTTCTGTCAAGTATGCCTCCATCTCTAGTGGAGATGAAGAGTCTTCAAGTTTTATGCCTTTGTTAGCTGCATCATCCTCCACCTCTTCCTCTTCATTCTTCCTTTTCTCTCCCTTCTTTTCTCCCATGTGCTCTTCCCTTTCAAAACCTTGTTCATCCTTCACTCCCTCTGACCGTTCTTCCCCTTCGTCCCTCGACTGCCTTTCATTCTCATAGTCTGAAAAGTATGCAGAGTCTCTGTATGGAGTCTTATCACTCAGTGGTAACAGGATATGGTCGCCTGTCTGTGAGGCCAAATCTGTTGATTCGCCCTCTGTGGGCACTACTGTTTCCTCAACTTCATGCTCCTCCAGCTCCTTGTCCTCCTCCAGCTCCTTGTCCTCCTCCAGCTCCTTGTCCTCCTCCAGCTCCTTGTCCTCCTCCAGGCTTGTGTCAAGGGTAGGCTTTCCAAGAGGTTGTTCACGGGGTTCATGAGGCTCTTTGGGTACAAACTCAGGGCTCTCATTGTTCTCTGTGTCATAGCCACTGTCCATAGCTTTAGGTGAGCTGGAGGGATGGGAGGACGCAGGGCTGAATCCTTCACAAGATCCGGCTGCAGACGGCAGGTCCATGGAGTCCATGGAGTCAGGAGTTCCTACCTGCTTCTGTAGAGACTTGAAGGCAGGAGAAGCGTTCAGCTCGCTGGACTCATCGGCGAAGATGCCTGAGGTGACGTCAGTGATGTCGTCTGTAATGTCCTCGTCCTCGTCATCGTCGCTGCAGTCCAGGATGTCAGCAAGACTCACACTGGAGCCTCCTCGGTCAACGCCGCTATCGCCAGTGTGACTCAACTCGGACGGCGGATCAGCGAGGGCCACCATCACATGCATGTTGTCAGCAGGAGGTGGAGTGCTTTTAGCCGTCGTCAGGGCCACCTCTTCTATTTTAGGCTCTGTGGGTTTTTGCATGATTGGATTTTCTTTGATTACATCCTCGCCCTTCTCTTTGAACAGTGTGTCATCAAATGTAAGGTCAACATACTGCTCTCTACTGTCCTCGGCCTTTATCAAGGCAGGTTTGGCCACAATGGGACCCCCTGGAGCCGGTGATAGATTGATCATCTCCTCATTGCTTGGGATATCAATGACCTTATCACTGATGTAGTTGCTGTGACTGTAGCTGTGACTATAGCTGTTGTTTCTGACTAGCAAGCCTGTGAGCGGGTCAACAAAGTGCGAGTGGCAGCACTCTCCAGACGCCGGCACCTGAGTCTCGCCCTCATGGCATAGGTAGATGTAGGCGTTGCAGTTGTCTGAGGGCACCATGGTGTGGTGTTTGCTCAGACTGAGACAGGCACTGTTATCTTTGGCCTGGTGGGGCTCGAGATAGTCAATGGGTTTGGGTAAAGAGTGAAAGGCCAGGCTGTGCTCCTCCGGCCAGGAGTCTTCGATATCTGTGCTCGGCATCGTGTAGTGGAAGTCGACATACGCATCCTGTCTGCAGCTGTGGCTCGCTCGTCTGTGGTGACTCACACTGCTGTGTCGGTGTTTCGAAGGCCAAGTGTTGCAGGTGTGTCTCTCCACAAATATGTCCTCCTCTTCCTCCTCTGTATCGCTGTCTCTGTGCCCGATGAAGAGGGCCCCCTCTGTCTCCATGTTAATACTGACAGAGTGGCTGTGGTGCCTGGTGTGGCTGGGCATAGTCTTCCTCAAGGAGCCCATCATGTCGTAATAGCCCCCTGTCACGTTCTTTCCTATGATCGAGGTCTGACTTGTGTCCAGGTAAGTGTCTCTGTAGGCCTGCTGAGGTGGGCTGGTTAGAGAGGGGGATATACCCAGCGGGTTCTCCAACTCACCCAAGGCCTGACGCAGGCTCCTTGAGCCCCAGCTTTCCCGATGATGCTCACTGGAGAGCTCGCCTCCAATCAAATAGTGATCTATTCCCAAAGGGGGTGAGTGCTCATAGTAGTAACCCCCATCTCTGTCTTTATAGGACACGTAGTGACTAGACTCCCAGGGTCGTAGTGGGCTGCTGTCCGACACTTGGCCTAAAAGGGGCTCCATCGTCAGAGAGATAGCAGGACTTGAATCATTGGAGTCGTACACATCTGATTTGTGGATGTCTGCTGACCAATAGGGACCCATGTTCTTAGTCTGTGATGGGCAGGCCAAGCACTCGCCTGAGTCGGCGCTGCCGGTCAGAAAGCTCCCACTGCTGCCCTGGTAGTCTGGGCTGTAGGAGCACATGGTGTACTCTGGATCAATGTTACAGTCTACTGGCTCTTCGATGCGGATGTAATACTCACTGCTTACTGAGGGGCTGTGGGCACTGAGGACCGGGAGAATGCCTGGAGCATGGAGATGTTTTGGTTGGTAGTAAGATGGAGAAAGTCCATGGCTGAGGCTCTCCATGGGGCAGCCTCCCACGATGCCCCCTGGTGGGTAAAATGCTTCCTGACAATGATGATTGATTTGACCCATGGTACTAGAGTCCGGAGTTCTGTACGCCTGGTCTGCCCTGGCTTGCTCCCACTTGTACTCAAAGTTAAGGCCATGGCTGGTCTCAGTGACGGTTAGTATATCATCCCCGGACTCTGAGTGGTAGCCATCACCAGCTGAAAACTGCTCGAGGAGAGGGAAAGAGGAGGAGGTTGATGAGGGGTGGTCTCCTCGTGACATTGCAGAGGCACCACGGTGGCTGTTGAATCCAGTATTGGGACGCAGCGAGTTCCATCGCCTCTCAAAATCCTCTTCGGCTTCGCTGGCCCCCTTGGCACAGAGATAGCTGAGCAGCAAGTGAACTTCCTCTGCATTGGGTCTCTGATCGGGCTGGAGCCAGCAAAACTGCATCACCTCATACCTGACGAAACAGACACACACACAAGATATTAAAGAGATCATTGCACCACATTCTTCTGAAATACACAAGTGTTTAGTTAATTATCTAAGTTGCAATAACAGAAGAGAACTGGAACAAAAAGTCCCGACATGTGAAGCAGAAGCAGCAGGCTTAGCATCATAATGAGCCTCCAGTCCTCCCACGAGGAGCTGAATCATGTTGCTGTGAGTGTTTGTGTTTTGCTGTGTTTGTCGCTCTCCTGAAGGACTGTTAAATATTTGAAAGATGTTTCTAAATATGTTTCTGCGTCGTCTCACCAGCGCTCAGCCAGCGGCACTTTGAGCAGCGGCTTGGGCAGTCGCAGCTGCTGCTCCCTCACAGCGTAGGTCAGCACTTGTCTGTCAGAGTAGTGTCTGTAGGGCTGGTTGCCCAACTCGAACAGCTCCCAGATAGTCACGCCCAGAGACCTGAGACACGGGACAACATGACGTGATGCTGATGAAACATAACACAGTAAACTGTCTCTGTCTGTCTAAACAAACTCTGTGTCTTTGTGTGTGTGTCTGTTGATCGTACCACATGTTGCTCTGCTGGGTCTGGTTTGCCACCAGCATGTTGCCATGCACCTCGTCCACCAGCTCTGGAGCGATCCAACGCAACGGCACGTACATCTGATCTGATGTCACGTAGTAATCATCCTGACAGGAGGGACGGGTGACGTGTTAACAGGCAGACAGCAAGGACGGAATTACAATTTATTGGTTTTGCTGTTAATCATCTTCTGTGATGAAATTTAATACCCTAACAAATACCATGAGCTCTTTGTAGAAGCTCACAAATATTAGATTATTGTAGCTGCACAGCACCTGAGGGACTTTAACAGTAACTCAGTAACAAGCTGAGCTTAATTATTTCATTTATGTTCATGCACTCAGTGTTTTCTTATTAATGTTTGTCTACAGACAAAAAACTTTTGAGACGCACAGACCTTGTACTTGGTGTGGGACAGACCATAATCTCCGATCTTCACTGAGACATTAGCAGACAACAAGCAGTTCCTCAAAGCCAGGTCACTGGTGATAGAGGAAGAGGAGGAAGAGGAGGAAGAGGAGGAAGAGGAGGAAGAGGAGGAAGAGGAGGAAGAGGAGGGTAAACAGCTGTTCCAGCTCTTCATTATTTATAAACACAGAACAGACCAGGAGGTCATTCTACTTGAGACACAAAAATATTTAGAAGCCCAGCATGCACCGGCTGACTGCAGCATGGAATAATTCCTCTTTTAGAGTTGGCCTACTTCCACACTGCTACCTCTGAAAACACACATCAACATCAACTCCTGTCTCTGCTGCAGACTGGGCGTTCTGGAGATGAGGGGTCACCGCCTGCAACAAAATCACTGATGCTGGAGTCTGTAAGCCGCACTCAGGCAGCACCAGGATATTGTTCCAGGAAGCAACCCAAAGGCAAAAAAGCAGATTTTACTAAACACTGGCTGAGCCGGCTGTTTTCACTTTGACATGCGTGTGAGATTTAATAGCTACCTGTGTGTGAAGTTGTGTTTGTGCATGTGCAGGAGTCCTGAGGCGATGTCACAGGCCATCCGTTGGAGAATCAAAGGCTCTGGAGTCATGGTTTCTGCAGTTCTGCAGCTTCGGAGGTAACCCTTCACATCGCCCTGGACGCAACGGAGAGAGATAAAACATCTGGATGTTACAACCTCAGACCACTGGAGGGCAGTCTTGTCATTGTACTGTGCTTAATGTGCCCGAGCATCACCCACATCCTGCTGGCAGTGCACGAGAGAAACACACAAACTTGGTACGACTGAAATATTTTGGATGAGCAGACCAATCCTGATTCATCGTCTCCTCGTTATTCGCTTTAACAGACTCGGTTATACAGTATCTGAGCATTTTCTCACATGAGTGCCGTTGAAATTAAATTTTACTGTGAGCAATATATTTCATCAGCTATCGCCAATTACACTGAGGAGTAAATTAAAACCTGACAGATGTGAAAGGGCAGTTCTTCATTCTTTGATATTTGTGGTGATACTGAAGTAATCAGAGTTAAATCCACTGAATAATTCAGTCGGCTGTAGTTTGACTGGTACAAGTGTCGTGTGACTTATCGGTGACTTTGGCCTCGCCTGCCAAATATTTACAGCAGCTGCCAAGAATGTTTTTATTTCCATTAATGACATATTACAAGAGAAGTCTAATCCACTTAATGTACTGAATGAATTACAGGGCACAATGAAGACTTTGAATTTAAAGCAAAGGTCGAAAGGCTTTCGCTGTCCACCAAGTGTGGTACAGTCTAATATAACAAAGTCACATTTATGCTACAGTGATTTTATTATGATATTAAAATCCTTCAATGAAATGCACTCGGTGTGTGTTAACTTCTTATGTTACAATACACACATACTCACCAGTGGACAAAACTCCATCACCAGCAGGTAGGGAGTGACCTCAGTACACTGGGCCAGACACTGCAGCAGAGCGTGGTGCTGCAGGGCGCTGAGGAGAGGACGGGAAGGACTCTGTGTTATATAAGTTCTGTCACAGTAAAAACATCCTTAGACGCCCACGCTGACATATTAATTATGATAATTCATACAGTATTTTGATTGACAGTTTCAGTGTAAGCCACTATTACTCATCAGCTCTAAAGAATATGTTAAACCGTTTAATTGAGAAGTATTTAACTTGGAAAAAAGTAATAATTTAAGGACAAGTGTGGAGGATTTAGTGGCATCTATTGGTGTAGTTGCTGATTGCAACCCCCCTCGCCTCACCATCTCCTCTCTAGCATGAAGGAGAAACTATGGTCGCTGCAAAACACCCCATAAAAGCAAAAGGTTTGGTTTGTCTGTCGTGGACTAAATGTGTACCGGTAAGGCTGTGCTTCCTCCAGGAAGTGCATCTGGTCCTGCACGCTGGCGCTGGCTTTGAGTTCCTTCACCACCACCTGGGTGGTGTTTAAACCTGCATTCACCTCCCCCAGCAGAACCTGAAACAGTACAAATAGACACAAATACGCACGGGGAAGACGGATGGACAGACACACATTTACGCCCAAACAAATCCACGTAAGCATGGTGAGAGGGAGTGACCAGACAGACATAAAGACGTGAAGCAGTCATGCAAACAGAATTCAGACAGTGAAGTGACAGAAAAATGCAGACAAACGCACGTACGGATGGACATACCCAGTCAAGGTACACAAGGATGGAGAGGACGGATGTATATTCATGAGTATGAGTTGGAAAAGAGACGAGAAGGAAACAGACAAAGAAACAGAGAGGGAGAGAACGAGAGAGAACGCCAACAACATGTTATCTGCTTGTAAAAACACGACAACACCACATGCTTCAGCCTGCAGGGGAGAGCTGTTACTTTGACATTTTCATCAGCGTGAAATTTGTTCCATATCTATCACTTCTGGGACAAGTGGACATCAAAGACACGAGGACCAGGCCGGCATTACACACTCAGATACTGCAGGTAACTCAGCATGTCTCATTTCTGTGATCACAGCAAAGACTAACAACCGTGATGTGAGACTCACTGATGCTGCGTTTCATCTACGCGGCAGGTAGCTGCAGGGACAGGAAATGATGAAAACTGAAGCGTCAGAAGTGAGCTTACCTTCCCGAACCAGCCATTCCCGATCTCCTTCAGGTAGAGAAGACTGTGGCGGCTGAGATCTGTAGATTTCAGGAGTTGGACTGGAGGAAAAGAAGAAAGAGGAGAAGGTGTCAGAGCGATGGATGATCCTCCAGCTTTAAATCACATCACACTAAATTACAGAGAAATGTAAATGTGTTTGGTTCCCATTCATTTCCATATGATATGAAATCACATGATCTTGAAGCCTGACTTGCTCAGCCCGTACTCTCTCTCTTGTAATACCACTTGTACCACGAGAGGCGATAGTGAGTCGCTGCAGTGTTCAGTCCGCCTCAGGGCAACATGAGGACAAAGTAATAGAGAACCGGGCGGGGTGGAGGGACATGGCCGCTGTTAGCTGACAGACAGCCGGGGTTCCTGGGTTCAGGTTCAGCAGCTGGGGGATGTTCTGAAGCAAAGCCCGAGCTTCTCGAGGAATAAACAGCCGGAGCCATGTCGGCTTCTGTTTACTGACGGGAAAGAGGAGGGCTCAGAGTTTATTTTCTAAACTTTTGGGATTAAAAAGTGGATTTATCTTCAACATTTCTGTTATTATTGTAGCCGATTGTTGGCGCCCATAGTTCAAATTTGTAGAGACAGAGAAAAAGAAGACTGCCGGGAGAAAAGCAAGCAAGGAGGCTGGACGAGGTGCTGAAAATGTGCGTCCATTATTTGACTCCAACAAGCATTTTAAAAGTAGTTTGTTTGTCCTCCTGTGGACAGACCTCATGATGTAGTCTCATCATCATCCTCTCAGCATCCGTTTGATATGAAGAATCTGTTCATCCTCAGCTCAGCAGTTCATTTACTGTGAATGGACACACTTGGTCCTGAGGTCTTTTTGTAACTACTGTCATGAGTTTGGAGAGTTTGCTATAGATTTCTGAGGATGTTTCATTACACGTGTCTAACTGCAAAATATCTTGAAGTGCCGTTGCATTGAGGAGAGGAGGAGGTGAAATGCTGCCCCCTATTTTTTTGGAGAACGTGGCCAAGAATTACACATTGCAGGATTATTTCAATACTTCACCTTGAATACAAAAGATCTTTTCTCTTCTAGAAGGGCTGATGATTGGGTGTAAAACTCAGTCAGTTAAACAGGTTTAAGAACTCAAGGCAACAACTGCTATTTGATTAAAAAGCTTTGCAGTCAGACTCGATTTCCTTCTACGTTCTTTCACTCGTAGTTTCAGGGTCAGGTCTTTATCTGCTTTTAGTGTTAGGTTAGGAGCCTCTTTGTATCAGATATACAGTAATAGCACAAAGACATTGAACAGGAGGCCGACATCGACAGCGTCAGACAAAGCAACCGTTAGAAGATGAACATGAATAAAAATGTTCTTGGATGAGTTTGAACACTCCACGTACAAATCTGGAATTTCGATTTAACATAGTTCAAGTCACAATACATCAACATGGACTGATACATTAAATGATAAAATATTAGTTGATTTGTCAAAACACGATGCAGCGTGTCCTCACTCACATGGAGGTTAATAATAGATCTCAGTGATAATCAAAAATACTTTACAGGACGCACCATGTTCAGGTTCTTAAGTGGCTGCTGTAGAATCCATCGTCTGTCCAATCGACTGTTATTAACCCTTTCTGAGATGACGGATCCGAACGTGCCAGTGGACGTTGCCCATCGTGAGTAAACAGATTTATCTCCACTCTTAAGTTTGATTCTGTACTGAGCCGACTCCGATCTGTCTGACTGTCCTCCAACACCCTGATGCATCTCTACCAGCATCCCCGATGACCTGAGAGCTTCCTGCCTGCTGAACACGCCCGACCGTCCTGTCCCAGCTCAGCCAGATGAAACGGGACTGACGGCAACCACCAGCACCACCAGCACCACCACCCGCCCTGCCCCTCCATCTCTCACCCCTCACCATCTATCCCCTCCTTTCTCTCTGTGTCTCCCACGATGACACTTAGATTCTGCGTGTAGAGGCAGACAGACGGATCTTTGTGGTGCTGTCGTCCCCCTTCAGACTGCCACACAGTCCAGTCACTGTGTGGAGGCCATATTGGACGCCCCTGTCTCTTTCCCCAGACTGGTCATTCTTTACACCCACTCATGCTCTCTCCGGCCCAAAGCAGAATAACCACTATTGTTCAGCCGCCCAGGGCAGCATGGCACCAGTTAGGACCAGTTAGTACGCGCACACTGGGGCTATTATCCACCAGCTCCATGACATAGGAATGGACTGAGTTTTGACGATAACAGTGGCGAGCAATGGCTCCTACCTACGCCGTCACGTTAACCGCAAATATTCATAATGCTGGAGGAACAATGAGGGGAGGCTGATGCATCGTGGGAGAAAAAGTTTAATTCTTAAAGACTGTACTATAATATTTGTTTGTTTATGTTCAGTGGAAGCATTCCAGTCCATGGGTCAGCCTCCACCCACTGCAACAAACTAAAAATATATGCTGCCATCACCCCCCTGGTAGGTTCTCAGATCTCTCCACAGCAAACACACTAACTCAATTTCCATTTGACAGCACTGTCTGGTCTCTCCTGAGCCGGGAGCTGCTCAGCATCTCCCTGAATGTGTCTAGTCTAATCGCTATAGTAGCCAGGAAGTCTTTAGCGAGATGCACAGCGGCTAAATCACTCAGAGACTAATGGGATTCTCGTTATGCTCGTCCAGTCCAGTGCGTCCGAGCCGGGCTCTGCTGAGGTGCCGAGCTGTATGTGAGTGACTGTGTGATGCTGAGCAGCCATGAGAACATGTGTGCTCTCTCAGTGGGAGATGAACTGGGCCTGGTTTCGCTCACATTCCTCTTCATGTGTGTTTTCACATGTCCTCTCTGAGTGGGTGTGAGCTCCATTCGTCTTTGCAGTGCAGGCTGCAGCACAGAACAGCTGCATCAGGGCGGGTCCTGGGGACCGGGCCACAGGCTGAGCCAAGCTCTTACAGTACTGGTGTCTCATTAGGAACTCCACCTATCCACATTTTCTGTCTTTTGACAGCCCCAGTGCTCAGCAGGATGACAGAGGAGGAGACGGGAACATTGGCTGAGTGTAAGCAGACTTTCTCAGAGCTGCTAAGTACTTCAGCTCACATCTACCTCAGCTCTCAGGAATCATTAGAGATCTGAAACCTGAGACTGTGTTTGTTTTAAAGCAGCCACAAGATTTCTCATAAAATATTTTAAATGTTTAGAGCTATGTATTAATTATTATTTCTTCTCTGTTCTCTTCTTTATTCTTTCCTTCGTGCATTCCTTCAGTTGCTTTTTAGTTTTAATATTTCACCACCACCTCTTTCAACTGCACGTCCATGAAGCGCTGGGGTACAAATTAACTTGAACTCGGATAGTTGTAGGAAAACAAGGCAGAAAGCAGCTAATGAAGATGAAACCACATGGAAGAAAGTATGAGAGGAGGTGCAGCCGAGTATCAGGGATCCATTTCAGCAAATCTAGTTCTCATTAAAAACATAAATCTCGTTCCCTTCATGATGTCACTGGGTGAGGCAGTCCTGAAGGTGCAGTAATGAATCCCTGACCTCTGCCACTACAGTACTACCATATGGTTTCTATTATTCACCGGAGACGGAGCGTATATTTTGTGGGCAAGTTTTTCCTCACTCGAACCGACGGTCTAAGGACAGAGGGTGTCAGAGGCAAATACTTTGTGACTTACAAATAAAATTTGATTTGATTTGATTTGATATGTTAAGCGGCCAGCTTTCCCAAATCCCATAACATAGTGAGAAAATAGTTTCTCATATCAAACTATGCAGATATTTGTGGTTTTCTGTAGCGCTGAGACTTTTCCCATCAGGAGCCTTTATTTACTCAATGCACTGAACGCACTAATGAAAGTATATTAACCCTGACTGCATTGACTTCATTTTTTGGTGTCTTAAAAATTCAGTGTAGAAAACCAAACCTATCTGCTAGATACCACAGGCAGTAGTTAAAGTCTTCTCTCATCCACCTCTTTATACATCGCCTATTTAACTAGTGTGGCTAGAATATACCTCTAAAACATTTACATTTATTTCTATGTGAGCTTTGATGCACACTGATCCCTGAGTTAACTGCGTGGGCATGATCCATCAAGTCTCACCATGCTCCAGTGTCATAAGTTTATCAGGCAGCATCAGCCCATTAACACACAACAAGGACCATTGTCGCACAGACGCAGATAGAGAGAACGAGGGATACTCTCACTGGGGTTTTGTGCTCTCACATGCCTGACATTCCAACTTGCAGCAGTGTAGGCTGGCCGCCTGGACGCTATTATGCAACAGGCAGATGTTTGTGGGAGAGAGTGAAAGTTAAAGAGCACAGAGTTCATTCTGTGGGGACTTGCAGTGAGGGATTGTGGGATAGGTGGAGGCCCAGCTGACTGAGGCCAGCATCAGGGCGGCGTTCACTCCAGGGACAAACTTTGACTCCAGATACACGGCTCTCCTTGCTCTTCCATGACTCTCACACCCTTGAATTGTACTTGCGTTTGTAATGCTTTGGCACTTTTACAAAGCTGTTGCAAGGCTTGCATCAGTTTGTAGCGAATGGCTGAAGGTGTAGATTACAAAAATCAAAAATCATATCATGATTGGATATTGGAAGACACGTGAATCTCTTTGATTGCAGCGTCTGGATTTTAAAGCTCAATCTACAACAATGTTTACTTTAAGTGAACTGCGAGAGTCTTAATTAGTCTAACCATCCTAAACAAACCATCACCGGCTATTTTTATTTATTCTCTATGCCTGCCATGGTATCAGATACAGGTGACTCACCTGATCGAGCAGGCTGCTTTGCGACGGGCAGGGAGACCTCGGTGAGCGGCAGGATGTAGACGTCCGGGCTGCCCTGGGAGGCCGGTGAGGCCAAGGTGGACATGTCTGCGTGGTACTCCTCCCCGTCCACATTCTTGAATTCCTGGAAAACAGAACGAGGAGGTCAAAGATCATGCGAAGAAACAGGCTGCTTACATTACACTGACAACTCGTTGAGTAACACAAATGTGTGTGGAAAAAAAAACTTTAGGGGAAGAAGTCAGATGAACTGAGGCAAGCTGTCCTGGCAAGCGGCGGCGTTTCTCTGAGCTGTTTGTGAGGCTGGTTGGAACATCGCAGTGTAAACAAAGCCAGCCTCATTTATCCAAAGGTTATTTGTACTAAGATTACATGTATCACAATCCTCTACTTCACAGTGAAGCCAGGAGAGGAGAGCTTCTGTGACTGCCTCTCACCCATTAACCATCATTTTGTATTTGAAACAAAATCTGTTAAGAACATTTTGAAATGAGAAAACAAATGTCAGATGAAATCCAGCGTACAGACAAAAGTTACTTTTCTTTGCATGAAGAGGGATGGTATGTGTTTATCCGTGTGTGTATATGTACTGCATATCCACACGTGAAAAACGATTCTGTAATCATGTAATTGTTTTTTTGGCATGAGACGTTTTTTTGGAGCCAGAAGTGACTCTGACCTTTGACAAGCCCGGTCCCAAATGTTCTCGTATTCCAGCTTAACAACTAAAATCTGTTTGTGAAAACATGTGAGGACAGAAACAGTCGACGCAGTCACTGAATCTTGACCTAGTTTGACAGTTTGCTGCATTGAGCCGGACGGATACGCTGAGAATGACTTGTCAATCACACGTAGCCACGCCCTAAAGCATGCCTATGCTTTATGGTCTGTTTTACTCTAAATTAGACCATGATTTACTAAATGAACACCTTGTTGTATAGAAGAAGACTTGGAACTAGACACTGAGACCATAAACTCATAAATTAAATGATGAAGTTGGCTCATTTTTCCATAAGACTCAATATAATTTGACCTCTGTTTGCAGCCAAAGGAGCCGCCCCCTGCTGGGCATTTAAACAAATGCAGGTTTAAGACCTTCTGGGCTGTCTGCACTTCACAGACTCACAGGTTCTGTCAGATACACTAACATATTTTCTAGTTTTTGTAAATCTTTGTAAAGCACACCGCCGGTTCTCGTGGCTTTGTCTGTTTTTTTTTTATGAGTTTTCATTATTAGTGTCATACACTGAGGCCTGGGCTGGATGTACAGCGAGGGGCGCCTGAAAGATTCCTTCTGTCTTCTGAATGTAGAGACACATTGCAGGATGAAGCAGAGGATGAAGAGGGGAAGGAGTTGGCTGCATCCACAGACCGGATGTCAGAATAAAAGTCCCTTAGTTGGGAGCTGGAGAGCAGCGGGGTCCCAACACTGGAAAAATGTGACCTGCTGCAGCCTTCTGCAACACCCACACAAACACACACTCACACACACACACACACACACACACACACACACACACACACACACACACACACACATAAACACCTCCATCTCTCACTTCATCCTGTCCCCCAAGAATGCGAGCACATACACACAACACTCCCTCCGATGGCCTCAGATCCAAATCTTCACACGGCCTTGCTCGCCCTCCCATTCAACATGTGGTTTCACTCTCCACATCGACACACACACACACACACACACACACACACACACACACACACTGTCACGGACACATACACACACCAGCATTTACAGCACAGCAGTATCAGTATCAAAACTAGGCCTGCAAACAATGAACAGTTTTGGGTTGCACACATAATAAATCATGCCTAACACATGCAGGAATCATAATGAGGGAATGGATGTGTCATGAATTTCTGTCTCCACTAACAAATGAAACCAATGAAAGGACCCAATGACAGAAAACCATTACAAATCTGGTGACTTCATGTTGAAGCTATCTAACTTCATCAAATATTTACAGGTCAACGTTTGCCTTATCCTTTGAATCCATCTGAGAAAACACAACAAGATGTCTCTGTGACTCAGCATCACCAGTTAACTTACCTGTCAGAGTCCACAGGTGAGGACGACATGGCAAACCCTCAACTTAGGTAACAGGATCTCTTTCTGGTTTTCTTGCACACACCCATAAACACACACACACACACACACACACACACACGCTCTCACGCTCTCAGTGCCCCCCCACGGTTCCCATTTGTATGATGGGTGTAGGGCAGGAGGAGGTTGGTGGTGCCAGGAAGAGAAAAGGCTGCAGAAAAAGGCAGCATCATTCTGCAGAGAGCGTCTCATTGTGGAGTCCAGAGAAGAGGAAGAGGAGGAAGAGGCTTTGTGGCTGACCACTGACTGTCCCCAGGATCTGCTGAGGATGGAGGGAGAGACAACGAGAAGGGGAGGGGGGAGAGGAAGAAGGAGGAGCACCATCCTCCGGTTCACAGGCCAGACCCAACCTGCAGCCGCCTCACGAGGAGGACGGGAGAAAATCTGAGCCCCCTCAAAAATGTGAGGGAGAAAAATACAAGGGGAGGATGGGGGGAGGGAGGGAGGAGGCGAGGGGTGGGGGGTTCACATACTATTACATGTGACAATCACTCACTCTCTTCCTCTCTTTTCCTTTCAATCCCAAAAGCCAAAGAACATCTGCAGGGCAGTCCCCCTTCCTCACCAAACCAAGAACACACACACACACACACACACACACACACACACACACACACACACACACACACACACACACACACTGACTAACCTGACCTTTAACTTCATCACCACAGGACTAAACATGAATGTAAGAGCAGGTCTAAACCCTGAAACTTTATTCTGACCTAAACTGACTTTAGCTTCTAGATTTAGGCTGCATGCAGTAGGAAGTATATATATATGCATATATATATATATACAGTATATACATACACACACACATATGGCCCAGATGTTGCTTTCATGCCTCATCACTCTCTTGTTTTAATGTGGTTTTAATAAAACACAGAGGCACTAAAGTTAGGAGTGTATAGATTATGGCATATCTTACAAACATAGAGAGAGTATGTATGAGCTGCATCTACCAAAGGTCAAATATTAATCTGATCTAGTTTAACTCTTTCATCTCTCGACGCTGACTTTAGCTTAGCATAAAGACTGGAAACTGGGGGAAACATTAGCATTCAGCTTAGCCTCACAGATGATTATCAATTATCAAATTTCTTGCTTCTCTATAAACTAATTCATTCACCAGCTAATGGTCCAAATTTAACAAAATCCACCTACCAGCTCCTCAAAATCTTGTTGATTATTCAACATTACAGAAATGCTGAAATGCTAAATTGTGGTTTGAAAAGCAGAAAGAATTCTTGAGAAAAATGTGAACATGAAAAATGTGAACATGAAAAATGTGAACATGAAAAATGTGAACATGAAAAATGTGCAAAAGCTTTTGCACAAAGTTGATCTTCAGCTTTAAAACAGTTTTTAGTGTTACGTCATTTTTCAAAGGTCAGAATCTGCGTTTGTCGCAGCGCAGTTTATTTCTGAGTTTTTACAATGACAAATCCTCGACGACCTTAAAGTCCAGCAGTGAGGACTGTTGGAGGAAGCTCCTCATCTTTCCATCACTGTCTGTAAAACACAGAGAGCTTTTCTCTCTTGCAGTTTTTTCTCCCCCTGACATTCCCTCTTCCTGCTCTGGGAGAGGCTGTGTCTAATTCCAGATGGGGCCCTGAAGCCGGATGCACTGCGGGCTCATGGGTATGCCCTTTCCTCACGCCCTCGCGCCCTCTCTCTTCCCCCTCCTCCCACCATGGCCCCTTCCTCGGACACACCCTGACAGGTCCGAGCTGGGTGGTCCAACCCGCCAGAGACGCAAACCAGACACGAGGCACATCATATGTACTGTATATCTCTGACAGATCCCTGTTCCCTGTGTGAAGCCTAACAAGAACGCAAGATGCGCACTTATAAACACACGTGTGTTCAAGGAAGAACAGGATGTTATGTAATACTGCTACAGACACTTCTGTAATCAGTGCAGCTCTGTGTTTCTGAGATAGGAAAAAAGAAAGAGAGGCCGAGGTTGCAGAGAGAGAGAAGAGAGAAACAGTCTCAGAGGAAAGTCTTCGTGCTTCTCTTCACAGCGTCAGGGCGGCATAAATGTTTCTTCTTGAATTTTGTTAATTGCTTATAAAATGTGCCATAAATGAACAAGTCGATAATAAATCAAGTTCTTTTATGAGTAATGTGCAGGAATATGAGTCTCAGTCGGGACTTGTTGTGGAAGGAGAGAGACAAAAGGTTATGATGTAACAGCTGATTCCATCCTTCAAATATTTCATTTGGACTCTGAAGTTTGCAGAGCTCAAGGTCCAAATACTCGATCTGCATCGCCACATTTGGTGCCGACATTCATGGTCTGCAGAGGATGAACTGTAATGACCCGGTGATCCATTAATGTGTCATCATCAGGCCCATCTTTAGTTTTCGGGTCATAAACAGATTACATTACCATCAGCGTAGTATATTTTACTTTATTGTCAGTCAGCATGCAAATCTACGATGGTGAGCGTTGCATCTGATAAACATTAGCTGTGTTACTATGTGGTTTGTTTTAGTGATTTTAATCACTGCTCGTGCTGTGATGATGATTTGATGACATGTGCAGAAGCCTCTGGGAGATGTGACACATTCCTGCAGATTGAGGAGGGCCCTGATGTAAATGCGTGTGTGCTATACGACGACATCCCTCGGCTGTCAGCCTCCTCGACAGCTGCTCATAGCAATGTGCCATCACAAGGCGGAGGAGAGACAGGCTGCTGGCTAGGTGTTGATGTGAATTCAAGATGTTTGTTAAGCCTCCGGATTCTACAGAATGAGATTCAGTGAGAAACACTGAATGCAGGAGAGAAGTTTGTGTACAAGAAAACTCCACTAAGATGCACAGTCACATGCACAGTCCCACCATTACTCCAATGTACGCACACACCATCTTCCTTGCTCCTTGTCCTATTTTCTCTGTGACCCATTTCAGCATGCTGCTCAGAAACCGGGTCTAAATCAGCGACACAAGATGGTCCGAAAAAGCTGCAGGCCTCCCGCCGCTCCATAAACACAGGCTTTGTCTGCTATTCTGTGTACGCTCCATCAATATTTTCTAAGTAAGAATGGCTGGAGATCCTGAATATAATATCTAATGAGTGGCTGCAAAGAATGTTTTGTGTTCAGTCCATTTGCAGTAACGCTGGTGGGCAAACACAGTTACACAGTTACAACACATCAGTATGCACGACTTTAATGAGTGTGAGTGTGTGAAGGCGCAGAGCTGTGTCCGTTTCAAATGAGGCCCACCTTGAAGCCGATTTTGCCCTTCTTGCAGCAGAGGCAAGCCAGCATGAGGAAGACGAAGGTGAAGAGGCCCGAGAAAGAGATGGCCACCACAGCCAGGGACGACGACCAGGACAGGTCACTCAGCGGAGCGCCATCTGCAGGACACAACCAGTGTTACAGACAGAACGTTGTTTGTTTGAACATTAATGTGATCAAATGCATATTAAAGCACGTGAAAGAACTTCCATCAAATAAAAATGATGTGTGCTTATTCACTTCGATGCATTCCTGTATGTAACTAGTGTTTCCATCATCATTTCTAATGTATTATACAGTAGCTCATGAACTGAATGTTTCCCATTCAGGGACGTTCACATGTTTGATTTATAGATGATCCTCATCGTGCTCAAAATGAAAAGCTGTGAAACAACAACAACAACAACAACAACAACAACAACAACAACAACGTTACAGCTCTACTCAGGCTAAAACTGCATGTGATGATTTATGACCTTCACCCAGCAACAGAGGCAAATAATATCTCTTGCACTAAATGGTTTTTCATCAAATGTTCATATTCTCTAAACCGGCTGCTCAGCGGTGATTTGCAAAGAAACAAATTGCTTAACTTTAATTTGTTTTTCCTCAATAAAAGGGAGATTTTTTACATAATTCAGAGAGCTGGAAGATGAAACTTTGGTATTTTTCATGCGCCACAGCTCCTCAGAAACAGACCTCGGACGGGTTGAGATCAACTTGACTGACTTGTGCAGTCAGTGTATATTGAGTATGCATATTATGTGTATATTTATGCTGTTTTATTACATTTGGTTTATTCGTATGCCTCTCTGCAACTGTCAGCTCGGGCTTCTGCTGTTTTGTTGTTTTACTCTCCAATATCTTCTACAATGCAGGATTTTCACATTATTGGTCTATTAGGATGCAGGCGTAGGAGGATTTATTTATTGCTTTTACTGAATGAACTCAATATCAGGTCTGGTTCTGGTTCTGGTATCTTCAAGGCAGACTTTTGCAAGACATCAGACTCTCACAGTGAGTTTGGACAAATAAACACCAAGTGAACATGCACTGAAAACCTTAAGAACAGTAAGAAGTGATTTTATACCATTAGGCCATGGGAATGTCTAAAATCAACACACAGCTCTGTAACATGCAATCCACTGTAACTGAGTTAAAGTTAAAATACAGTACAACATACTGAAGACACCCTGAAGGCACCACGTGTGCTGGGGAATGTGATAAAGACCTCCCATGGGCCCTGAATGCATCATTTTCTTTCAGTGTGATTCATCCAGAAAGCAATTAATTAAAATGAGATGCAATTATACTGCTGATACAATATTAATGCACTTTACTTAGAATATGTACACAGTGTAGTTCTGCCTCTGGACTCCAACAGTGTTGAATTCTCTGTTATTTTCCTCGGGCTTGCTCATGTCTCGCTCGTTCTGTACCAGCGAAGCCAATTTTCAGACTTTGATGGTTTGAATTATCGTCCTCGTGCACGCCGTCCAGTCTTGTAAATAATATCTTGTTCCCAATTTCAGGAGGGCATTTCTGAGCAGTGGACGATTTATTTTTCTCATTCTGCGGCGGCTTCTGAAATGCAACGGTTACCACGGAAACAGATTGGACGGACGGACAGCCGGGCAGGATCGCCTTCAGCTGTGAATCTCTCACACTGATTCCTGCCAACAACAGTGCCACACACACACACACACACACACACACACACACACACACACATAATAAACCGAGCACCGAGTCATTTCTGTTGCCAGTTTGTGCTGATCCTCTGAAAGCTTGTGTGGCTGGCTCTGACTGAGTATCGGGCTCTTAGTATAATTGGACAGTGTTGTTCAGGAGGCCGGCTGGCACAGTGTAGGATGAGAATATATATGAATACAAAACATGCAGATTTAACAGTTAAATACAGGATTAGCCGGCCAGCTCAGAGTTTGTGTTTGTTTTTTTGGAGTCCTACTATTCATTCTAAATAAATCCAGCGGTCCAGTCACAGTGTCCATAAAAAGAGAGAGCCACATGAAGAGAGTGGGAGGAAGAGTTGGAATAATGAATCAGTCAATAAGCATTTAGTGCTTTGAAACGCTCCACAACAAGATCCAGATTCAGTGACTTTATTTGTCAGGGGGGTGATTACAGAAGAGAGACACTCGGACTCTGTCGTGGTTTATTTTAAACTCCCCTCGCTTACAAATCTCTTCTCCCCCAGCAGCACAAGGAGGAGATGGTGACTGGAGATGCACCTCTGGATGAATATCTGACCAACACACAAAATGAGAGCGGTGCAAAGAGAACAGCAGCTCACACACTTGTACACTATTATTATAAAGAGATGCAAACTTGTGTGATCACCACACTCCTACTATGATAAACTCATGTGAGGAATGACCAGCACTACTGTGAGTTTCATTCCCAAAGTTGAAAAGTACATCTAGACAGACTAACGCATTGTTGGATTTGGTTGTTTTCTTTTCTTATCTTCTTTTATTTGGCGCAGTGTTAGACGCAGAGGTTAGATATCTCTCTTCCACCTGAAACACTCCCCACGGTACGAGAAATAATTAATATCTGATCTTATGCCAGAGATTCTTCCAGTGGAGTACCCAGAGAGGTGTAGTGTAGACAGGTGCAGAAGAAAGCTTAGTACAGCAGATAGTAAGTTGGCAAGAGGAGAAGAGGATGAGGAAAGGAAAGGAAAGGAAAGGAAAGGAAGGGAAAGGAAGAGAAAGGAAAGGAAAGGAAAGGAAAGGAAAGGAAAGGAAAGGAAAGGAAAGGAAAGGAAGGGAAAGGAAAGGAAAGGAAAGGAAAAGAAAGGACAGGAAAGGAAAGGAAAGGAAAGGAAAGGAAAGGAAAGGAAAGGAAAGGAAAGGAACAGATCATTTAAATATTTTAGTGAAGTCATGTCTGATTTTAAGGTACTAACACGTCCTTTCTTTGTAAGTCATTGAAACTTTTCTTCCCTAGCTTTGTAAAACTGACGCTTGATTGTTAATCTGAAGGATTCTGCTTCTTGTACTGAGCCCGGGTCCACAGAGACAAATGTCTCCTGAAAAAGGTTGTTTAGTTCACAGTGTCCTTCCTGAGACTGCATCTCAGTGAAAAACCCAGGACTGAATTTCGGAGCTGCTGCAGTTTTTCCTCTCCTGTTACTCCTTGACGCGAGCAGCTTGAGCACCGTACAGTCTCAGCTCAGAGGTGGTAGCCATATTTAGCCTCCCGAGGCAGAGCTGAAGCACATCCTGACGACTGAATGATGAAAAGGGAACGAGCGTGAGGAGACGAGAGCAGAGGAGAGAAGAAAAGAAGTGAGAAAGAAGAAGAGGAGGCTGAAGAGCTGCGTACTCTGCAGCGTCTCCCCCAGGAGAATCTCCTCCTCGCAGAGACTCAGCAGCTCCAGGTCTGACCGAGGGCAGACAGAAACAGTTAGGACTGAGTCTATCCGACAACCTCACGTGGCCGTCCTGCTTTTACAGAGACGGAGCTGCAGAACGTCTGTGAACAGACACACCTGCACGGCCTGGCCTGAAGGTTCAATAAGACTTCAGTAACACCAAAGATAGATGCACTCAGCGAGAGACTTAAAGGAGAATAGTTGGACAGTTTGGAAAAAAACTGATTTCTTGCCAAGAGATAGATGAGAAGATGAACGCCACGTCTGAACGCTGAATGTGGAACCAGCAGGCGATTAGCTTTGCCTCTGCTGGTTGCCTGGCAACCTCACAGCGATGACAAGACTTGAGGAATTTATTGTGCCACTGTTTTTATTCACATTTAGAAGTGCTGGAGGCAGATCTGTTCAAATCTGGACCGGACTGGACCAGCTGCTCACGCACCACGACAATATTCCAAAGATCTTCATGGTTTGAAGAAACTTTCTCCCCCAAATTTGACGTGCATTCATTTTAAACAAAACAAGAGACCAGAAGTGAAACACGTGTAATGATGCAGGAACAGTCAGAACCAGCCTGAAAGAAGTGGATTCTTCAAACTAAATCCAAAACACACATTTTTCTCCTTCTGTGACGATGACGCGTCTTATTGGATGTGATATCGAGTCCACTCGGATCAGCTTGGATATCAGACTTAATGACACGCTGCAAAGTGCCAGCTCAGCTCGTTCTGTCACTGACAACTTGCGAGTCTATATTTTCTTTCCTGTTCACGGCAGAGCAAACAATAACTGATCTGTCTGAGGCGAGCTCAGGTAGGAGTAACTGTGCCTCAGCTTGTCAGGGACAATAAAGTTTTGTTTGCATGTGGAGCATTTAACTCAGAGCTGACAGAGCGAGAAGACTCTTAACCCGCTCGACATTAACGTCCCGGTGATCATTATCATTAACTCTCATTAAGTGCATAAAGCCACCACTCTACCAACAAGTCAATGTTTGTGCATCAGCAGGTAGTGATTCCAGATGTAACTCATCCATCGCCGATTAGTGTGTCACGATTGTTAAGCCTGTGTCTTTCAGATAAGCCGAGTTGGCCATTACAGAGCGAGTGATGCCCAGTTTCATGCTGCAGCTGCGATCCAGAGGAGGCACGCCTCCCCGTCTGAGAGTCAAAGCCAGGATATTACAGCTCGGTCCTGGCTCTCGTCCTGTGCCCGCCGCTCACATCCAGCTCAGGGGGATCAGCAGGAAGTGCATCCATGGGAGTGCTGACACCCTTCACACATCATCAGGCCTGGTTTCTGTCCTCTCCACAGCTCAATGATCTACACCTCAGCAGATGGGAAGGTGAAAGCACCTGAAGGGCTGGAAACTGGCCAGAGCAAAGAGTTTCCACATTGATCCCAATTAAAGGTGAAAGAAGAAGAGAGAGTAGAGGTGAAAGATAAAGATATCTTTGACATCTATCTAAGATATCTAAGATTACCTGCCTGCTGTCAACAACCGGACTTCATCTGAAAATACTTATGAAAGGTTATAATGTACAAGGCAGGGCCTCCTCACTCACACACTCACACACTTAGTGTAAGCAGAGGATACAAAGAGCATTCTATGTCAGATGCAAATGTGACCCTCGTAAAGGTCGCCATCCTACACATACATCAACCCAGAGACAGAGTGCTGGGCTCTAAACGAACGCCTCGTTTCACGTGTTCACTGACAATGTATTCCTGAATCTGTCTGCTGGAAACATGAACATGTTGCATGTATTTTGGAATAGCACCAAACTGCAAATCTTTATGAATCGCGCTAAATCCCTGTAAAAAATATGCATGGGATCACTGCCAAATAAATTCACTGTGCAGCTGTGCGTGCCGTGGATTTGGGGATCTCACATGCATGCTGCATCAGGAGAGGAAGTAAAGGCTTCAGCTCTCTGGGTAATGCAGGTGTCACAGTCAGGTGAGTGATGTGTGCGTCCAAAAGACCTCAGACAGCTGACAAGATAACAGCGGACAGAGCCTGACGTATGCATGTCAATGTGTCCTCTTGTTTTTCTACCGTTGACTAGTGAAAACTAGTCTGACCTTTGACATGATTAAACCCTCAAACCAGCTTTAACAGGTTTAGAAATACAGGAAGGAACAAAACCTGCTACAAGTGCAGATTCTGACATTTGAAAGGTTATTTTAAAAAAAGCAGAAACTGAGCTGCTGGTGTTATTATTAAAAATGCATATCACATTTATGCATCAAACATTGTGTAACACAATGAAGAAGCCACACCTGGAGAATCTATGTTTTTATATATTTAAAATAAGAAATAATGATAATATGATGTAATAAATCACATCATAAAATAATAATAAGGGCTTTACTCCATAAAATGATTTATTCTATGCACATTTAAAGTAAGTTACCTTCCTGAATGCAAAGCAAAATCACAGTAATGCGACTCTGCAGAGGAATGCATACAATCAATAGATGCCTCCAAAGGTAAGATATGCATGAGAGCGCCCGTGTGCCAAACCAATAACAGAGACGAAGCTGCTCACAGCCAACCAAGACACCGAACCAAAAAATGCTGGTGCTGGTAAAATAAATGATTCCCCCTCTGTCCTCTGCTACACTACTGCTGACACCATGCTTCTCTCAGGCATGGAGAGAGAGAGAGAGAGAGAGAGAGGATGACAACAGGAAGACTCATCAGTTTAACAAAAAAAACAACAACAGAGGAGTGGTGGAAGATGATGGAGGCCGGGGGGAAACAGATGGGTGGAGGGAGGGTTGGATGGTTAAACAAGCACATACGGGCTAAACACATGTGAACTGTGTGGAGCTGATGACCTGGTCGTGAACAATCTGCCATACATCTGCTGGTTCACATGAAGCGATGCAGCGATCACACAGACAGACGTATAGACGACACCTGTGCTGCGTGGTTTGTCATCCGAATGTAAACATGAGCGAATGTTGGCGAACAGCTGCCGACGCTTCTGACTCAAGAACCGGCTGCAAAAAAACAAAAAGACTCAGCTGGTTTCCATGGTGACTGCTTCCCCAAATCCTGCTCAGACTGACTCAGATGCCCTCCTGATGCCCACAAAGGCCGCGCCAAGAAAAGAGAACAACTTGTCTCCGAAATTAACCCTCCGCTAAGGCTTTTGTCTTAACGAAACCAGCAGTGTGGCATTTTGAAACAAGACTTGAGAGAAGTGGAAAATAAAGAGTTTTGCATACAGGTGAGATCTATAGCACCATGTGAGAGTCCATTATTCTTACTCCTGTGGCTGGCAGTATATATTTCTAGCATCGGAGCTTGTTGGAGGCCTGCTGCATTTTTCACAGCATATCTACAGTGAGCAGACGGCCCGGTTTGTCTGGGACTGTCCTGGTTTCAAGCTGTCCCAACAAATAAAACTCTGAAATGTCCCAGTTACCAAACTGTTCCAGTTTCAGAATTCAAATAATAATTCTATCAATATTGTTTCAGTGCTTACGTAGACATTCACTCGTTATTGCCTAACCCAATATAAACCAAACAAACACCACATGTCAGAGCGCTGATTTATCTGTGTGTTTCAATAAATCAGTGTATTGTTGTCAAGGCTGCTGCTCGCCTGTGAGTCATAGAGTGTGATGGCTGAGTGCTGAAGGGAACGTCAGTCCAAAGAGCTCCAGGAGGTTTCTGCTTTCACTGTAAAGTACCGAAAAGGCTTCATGCGGTCCGTGGTGTTCAAAGATGTGGTGTGCTGAAATAACTGTCACAAGCACGTATATATGTGTATGTTAACGAGTGAATAACTGGGTTAGGATTCTTATTTTGATTCACTCCCTCGACGGATGGAAACATAAACACAAGTGAACGTAATGCAGCCTCCGGACCTGTTTCTGTTTCTGTGGATGCCTCGCTGGACTTCCTCTTACTACACCATAGTTTTCCACCCACATGTACAACCCTCAGCTGAATGCAGCCAGCTGAGCTGTTTAAATTCTTGGAAACAGGAAATCATCATCAATGATGGATTAAAAACTAGATCAACAAATCAGAAGACGCCCAGCAATCAGAAACGAGCCCTCGTAATAAAACTCCTACTGCTTTGTTCCAAACTATGAGTTTAAGTAACGGTGCAGACTCGACTGTAAAACACAGAGGACTCAGAAAATGCTGTTTTTTGCAGTTTTACTCTTCCACTGTGTTTTCTATTTTACACCTTCTGGAAAATCCCACAGTCAGTAAATTTAAAACTTCCTCCTGCATCAGGACCAGATCTCGCTCGGCTGCTCACATTTGTGGCAGATGTGGCATGAATGCTGAATTGTGTAACAGCTCGACGTGTCTTACCTTGAATAAAAGCTGTCACAGTCATCTCTCCTCCATATATTCCAAACACGTCACAACTTCCTACGTTTGGATTCAACGCCCGAATTCTTCCAGTGTCATTCATCATTTCACAACGAGATCATCCAGTGGACTTACAGAACATTACGACATTATACAGTTTGGAGGATTTGGAGGATTAGCTATTCATATCATGTGGGAGTCGGGTCTACCTTCATTCCATATAAGCAGGCAGCCCACGTACTGTAACCTAATTACACAGGAAGCTGTAATTCAGAGCAGCTAACCATGAAACACATCTCCACATTATCTCCATTCAGCAACCCTGCACAAATAAGAGAACAGCTCTCCGGATCACCTGCGTCTGCACTTCTGCTGTCAGGACTTTATTTCACTGTTCATGGATGTGATGTTTCCTGAGCAGAGCTGCCGAGTGAAGCCTCAGCTGTCTGTCTCCCTGCAGCAGACAGGTCGCACCTGAGGCTCGCACAGAAACACCTCAACAGCATCAGCACACCTCAGAGGACAGGACGGGCAATCAGCAGGGGACACAACTGAATATACTCATACTGTAACTGAGTACAGTATTTGAAGTACTATTACCACTACAGAACAATCTGAGGTTTGGATTTTACATCAAATGAGAGATTTTCTTTATTTATTTCCATCTGTACTGTAACTAGAAAGTATGCTGGGGTGCCAGTCAGAGTCAAGTCTGACAAATAAATAAATAAAACACAACAAAAATAATAACCAGGCAGATTAGCACAGCAATAATGATTATATATATAATAATTTTTCTTTTCCTAATGATTTACTCTTTGTCCTCCTCCATTCATTCCTTCTTTCATCCTTCAGCCTAAAGAAAACTAAAAGTTAGAGTTCGACCCTTTTCTTTAAACTTTTTATAGAGATAAATAAAGAGACCACTTATTTATCAGCTGCGGCATTCTGTGTGTGTGTGTGTGTGTGTGTGTGTGTGTGTGTGTGTGTGGCCACATAGCGGGCTACATGTGTATGTGATCTGTTAAAGGTCACAACACTGGGAGAAGCAGTGGTGCGGCTTCGTCCCTCCCACTGACCTCCCATCACAACAAACATGAATGTCACGTCTTTGTTTCTGCTCCTTTGTCTCCATCTTAATATGACATCAGCGTCCCCGGGAATGATGGGATCTGCTGCGTGTGTGTGTGTGTGTGTGGGCTCTTATCCTGCAAACAGCTTCTGATTTAACTGTGTGTGTGTGTGTGTGTGTGTGTGTGTGTGTGTGTGTGTGGGTTTGCCGCGTCATAGAGAGGAGGAACAGACGAGCTGCATGTGATCATGTGGTCGTGATGACACACGGATGTGAATATTAATGTGCTCTGTATATGATTGTTTATGAACTGATGCTGCGTTAAGCTGCGTCAGGTTTTGGTGATTTACTTTGACCGAGAAGACAAAAAATGTTTGATAATCACAAAATAATGGAAGATTAATAGCAGCTAACGCTGCTCAGCATGACGGGACAAATGACAGAATAACGATGAAGTAATGATCAGCTGTTGGTTATACTATTCCATATGCCATGAGGCCACTGATTCATGGTCAAACACAAGCAAAGATATTTCTATTTACACAACATCATCCCACTGGTTTTGTGTATGTGCAAGTCTAACATTGACTTTTAAAGCTCCAGTGAGTCAGATTTACAGACTGTGGTAGAGATGGAAGATAATATTCAGAACTGTGTTTTCATGAGTGGATATTCACCTAAAAATACGAAGCATTGTGCTTTTGTTGGCTCAGAATGAACCTTTTATATCTACAGACTCCTCGACCTTCGCCAGCTCGTCACTCACTTTGTCTGATATCAGATATAATATTTGCTTTCACCGTCATACAATTACAAATGAATGTATAAAACGTGATCTTTATAAATACAATCTTTGTACTAATCCACAATTTTCATTTTTAATTACATTCATCATATTTGTCAGTGTGGGAGAAACCACACACACACACACACACACACACACACACACACACACACTTATGAATCATTTAGTTCTTGAATCTGTTCAGCCTGAATGAATAGAGTGTCTGTGAAGATGTTGTGAACATTATTCAGTTATTCAGAGCGATGTGTGGTGAAAGCCTGGCATTAAGTCCTTGTAGTGGAGAGTGCGGCGCAGAAGCAAAGGATCATGGGAATGTGCGGCTCACATGAAAACAGAACGAGCCTTCATGTCGACGCAGTCGTCGCGTATGCATGCACAGGTGAAGAGAGACGTCTTACTAATTGAACAAGGGCACACCGGAGAGTCGGAGCTTTACATGATTCACCTGAGCACGACAGCAGAGCATGAACACGTTCCTGCTGTTACGCGGATGAATCATCTCAGTCGGGGAGACTCAGTGGAGCAGATAACGTATAAAGGCATCAGGCTGTGGAGCGTGGCTTCACTTATCCCTCCATGCTCATTAGTTCTTAATCTCTGACTTCCTCTTTTCTCCTCACTCTTCTCCCCGGGGAGCTCAGAAACTCCCTGTCTTCTCTTTCTACGCTCACTCAGACTTTTTTCTGTTTCCATCCCAGTGCCTGTCTGCATGTGGATGAAGCTTCGAAGAGATGAAGAGAGAGCTGGAGCAGAGTGACTCTCATCTTCCTGCTCTCTGTCCGCACATGCTCAGATCTGACCTCACATGCAACACAACAAACACAGCTCACAGGATGCAGAGGTACGCACACACACAGATCCAAGACTGTGTGTGAAGAGCGGACAGTAATATTGTTTCAATATGAACGACACATTAAATGATGACAGATAAATGTTAAAGGTGTTCTGCAGTTTTGTTTCAGTCTTTCATCGTCTCGGTTTCCAGCTGCAGCTCTTAAAAATTCAGTGTGCGTTACCTGCCCAGTGCCAAACAGCTGAGACGGTTAGAGATAAGTTGGTGGAGGCTAAAAACCGAGTTTAAAGGAGAGTGAACATTCATCAGGGGATCCGGTTTATGAATATACAACTGTACATCAAGGATCAAATGTTCATCTGTGACGTCCTAAACTAAACGTGAGAAAAGAGCCACCATGAGTACGAATGTGATTTATTTTGAGAAAAAGAAAAGTCACCGATAAAAAGATCAGAAACATCTTCAGCTCTGTAATTTAACTTTCCTGTCGGCTTGTTTTGTCAGCAGCTCTGCGTTTCTTCTCGTTTACCGTGATCAGTGCCGTCTTGCAGCAGGAAACTGATTTGCTACAGCCGTGACTACACAACACTTATGTAATGACATTAACAATGTATGATAACACAAAAGGAAGAACAACACATAATCAACACAACTGCTTTAACATTAAACATCCACCGTGCACCGCGGCATGTGGCCTTCAGTGTGTTCTGACTGCTGTGTAATTAAAGAAGGGAGCTCACGAACAAACGTCACAAACACAACTCGCTTTTCCTGTCTGGAAAAAGATGAAGTCATTCCTGCAGATGGCGAACGACATTCTGCAGATTCAAACTGTGTAAACGTGGTGGCATGTTTCTGGTTTTCTCCTCCGGCGTATGAAGAGCACGGACTGCGGAGCATCTCCGTCTTTTCAAGTATTAATGAGAGACGCCGGCCAGGTTCGTGATATGTGTCAGCCATGATTATGCTTGATCACAGGGAGCGGACCCTCTCTAAAGTGCCCCCCTGTTGTGCGCTGGTTTCCGTAGCACGGTTGCCATGGAGATGCTTTTAGTATATCAGGCTGCCTCGTTTCGATGTGTGGCTGCATGTGAAATGGTTTCACGTCCGGGAACATTTTGTATTTGAAGTGCTTTTAGCAGGAAATGGCAGCTACATTTAATTTAACAGTATATCTCACAACATGAGGAAACAAGTGATAAACCTGCAGAGTGTTTTATATAACTGTGAGGATCTGGACTCATTCTCAGGCAGAGGATGAATGTTAAATCTTGTATGAAGCTTCTGGCATTAATGCACAAGTACAAACAGACTGAATGTATATGTTATGAACATAACACTGGAGAGGGTCCACGAGATACGTTCACTACCCAGAGGACTAATTGGTTTCTTACATAACCAGGACTTGAGCTGAAACACTGCTCACCAGAGGAGTACGAGCACGTCTGATTTGTTCCCACATGAGTACACACACTTCTTACTGAGTGCTGCTACATCCGAGGATCAGGCTAAGAACCTCAAAGCTGCACTGATCAATCTTTGTTCTCAACAAATGATTGTGTAACGTGAAAGAGGTCACTGGCAGAGTTAGCTCCACAGAGCAGTTGATCATCTTTTTACAGCCGGCTTTACGGTTTTGGTTTCCTCTCAGCTTCAGCCTCATTTCCAGCCTCAGCAGGCAGCTGCGTTCAGGTTTCAGCTCGGGGAAAGATGAAGTCAGTCAGGTGGACGAAACAACGACTATAAATGAATACTAATATTCTTGATAACTTGATATTGTCATAATATGTCAGAGTTCACTGTTACACTGACACCAAGTGGCCAAAGAATCAAATTTGTGCATCCAAAATATCATTTTTAAATATTTTAAGATACAAAAACAACAAAACAAAACTGGAATATTCCAACTCAGAGAAAACTTCACCAACCGATGGGACCACACACACACACACACACACACACACACACACACACACACACACACACACACACACACACACACACACCCATCCCCCTTCACACTATCAAGATGACATTTAATTTGCCGCCACTGTTGGAAACAAGTCCCCCACAAACATTAAGTCTTCACCATGAGGGGCCACCTCACCCTTTGTCAATGAATAATACCGACATGTGAACTTTTAATTCCAATCAATCCAGCTCCAGTACGCTGTGTGTCAAAGGACAGAGATGGCTGAGCCACTTGCTCCTCGTGAGTTCATGTGTACTTTCACACGGAAAGAGATCTCACATGGGATGAACAGTCCAGTCGTCACTTCAGGACAATGTTAAGTCACACGCTGGTATCAACTTGCCAAAAAAGAAAATTGAATTTGTGAATTGAAATTGAGTCTGTGTGTCTGGAGGATTTTTGGTTGCCCAGTTCTGGCCGCGCGGGACTCGACTGGCTTCGATCGGGGAACACTGATCCAGGCCCGGGTGACTGATGCTCTAAATATTGGATGAGCTCATCTGTGACCGAAAAGAGGCAGGAGAAACATTCAAAACTAGAAACTGGAGCAAATGCTGTCGCACAATGTGCAAACACTCACACGTCCACCCACACGCAAACTACACAGATGCTCTCTTTTCTTGCTCATGTACAAATACAGATTATGTATGGGACACGTGCACTCGTACACTTACACGGTCGGCAGCGAAGGCAGATTATGACGCGCGTTTCTGAGTATCACCCTCATCAAAACATGAAAAATTAAACTCCTGCAGTGGATTCACGTGCAGCATCCGACTGCTCACGTGCAGATTATGATGGAGAGAGAGAGAGAGAGAGAGAGAGAGAGAGAGAGAGGGAGAGAGAGAGGGAGAGAGACCTTGATCGGTCAAGTCGAGCTCTGAAGTGCTGAATTAACCTGAGATGAATGACAACACTGATTTGGTGAGATGCGTTGCCGTGGAGACGGTCTGAGGGAGTATCTGCTGTGTTATATCGACTGACGCATGTGGCGGCTTGTCGGCCGCGTGGGCGGTCAGTGGCACTGACCTCAGAGGTCAAACTCTTCAGGTACAACAAGACGACATGAATACTGTGAGCACGCATGTAACCACACACGGCGACAGTGTGTGTGCTTTCATATAACTTCTGATACAGCCTGTTTAATATGTGATGTATGCTTGATTAAAATGTTTTTGGGACTGAGGTAATTGTGAACTTATCAAATCTCTTAACCACACGTGTCATGTCATGGTTTTAATGGGTGTGGTGTTCATTATTAAAACTGTTGGCCTGACAAACGTTCAAAATGTTACTGATCAAAAATGCCTTCTCATCCTCAGAGCACGCTGTTGAATAAATGACATCATTCAGTCGAGACGTTTTTGCTAATACAGCTGAATTTTATGTCACTGTGGTGCAGAAACATACCGGAGTGACCGAAGGGCTGGAGGACAGAATCCCGATCTGCTTTGTTCACTAACACATCTTTGAACTGTCCAGATTCAAGATGAAGGAAGCTCTGAGATGAAGATGTTGATACGACTCTCCTGCAGTTACTGTGCTCACAGTAAAGAAGCTGCATGATGCTTTGCAGACTTTTTGTTTTGCTCCTTTGGTCCCTCAGGCTGCACACAGACCCTACCTGTATGCAGCTTGGCCACATCTGTAGATAAGCAGGCTCCGTGTTTCTAGAGTGATTGATCATGTTATCTGTCCACATTATGAAATACATCCTGCGTTCCAGGTGTGACATATCTGACACAGATGCCTGCTGCTATGCAGATAAAAGTGAGAAGGTCAGTTAGGACCCCGTGAATCACCTTAAAACAGAAAACATGTGTGTGGTTTCAGGTTGCAGCTCCTTGAACCAGATGTGTGGTTGGAGGTCATGCAGGAGCTGATGATCAGCTGATCAGCTGCACGTTCTGCAGTCTGTTTACTTCTGCCACCTTCAAACTGACTTCCTCTCTCTTCCCTCTCTCTTTTACTCCTGTGCTGACACTATTCCCTCTCCTTGTTCACCCTCCTCTCCCTCTCTCTCTTCATCAGGAGGCACTTGGGAGTCTGAGCCAATCACCCCATTTCTCAGCCAGGCTAGCGTGGCCAGCGATGAATCCCTCTAAATCACAGGCTTAACAGCCTCCTGTGATACTGCAGGGACTGGGAGGGTCTCCATAGCACAGTTCATAGAGAAATATAGATGGATAGACAGAGAGAAAGATTAAGAACGAGAGAGACAGGGATGATAAATACAGTAAATGTGACACAGGTGAGGACACAGAGGAGGAAAGAGGAAAGGTTTATGATATTAAAACCCAGTGAGGACGAGAACAGGATCCAAATAAATCAACAATGTGCGGTATTGATTGAATCAGCAAACGCTCTGCAGTCAGTGCAGCTCTCCACTCGTGTGTTGACTCTTCTGTCCTCGACTCTAGTGATCAGCAAACAGAGCAAAGATGGTCACTGGATGTCTCGCTAACAACGTGTCACTCCGGAGCAAATCAATTTGCCCTTAATGCCTCAGCTGAGAGGCTCAAAAAGGAAGAGGAAATGAAATTATCCCCTTAGTACACTCATAATTACATGGACGGGGAAAGTAATAAAAGAAATAATAGCTGGCATGATTTCATCCAGACGGTTTTTATCGTGAGTCAGCCTTTAAAACGGAAGACGCACTTTCACTTCTGAGATGGTCGGCCTGTCAGTCTGGATTTTTCTTGTTTTTAAAGAGTACAGGCGCTGGAGGAGAGAGAGAGAGAGAGAGAGAGAGAGAGAGAGAGCGAGAGGGAGGAGAGAGAGAGAGAGAGAGAGAGAGAGAGAGAGAGAGAGAGAGAGGGATGCGATCTGAATCCTTGTTCTCATGGAGATGACGAGAGTGTAACAACCACTGCGTGGTGGTGATGTAAAGTCTTCAATGGTGCCTTGAAAACGAGATGCTTCGTTCAAGGTTTGTCCTTGAGTTTTGAAATAAGTGTTTGCTGTTTTCTCTGTGTGCACAAACACACGAGCATGCAGGTTACACAAACACACACACACACACACCTGCCAACATTTTCATGTCTGTCTGCTGATTGATGGTTGGGAAGGTGCCAGGAAATGCAGCAATGCACCAACAAAAGTCAGTGAGAGAGAAAACTGCAGCTGACAAAGGGAAGGCATCGAACATGTGAAACATCTGGGTTATTCATTCTTTAGGATAAAATCATAACACGTAAATAACGTGTACGACGTCGACCTATTCAGCATCTAACAGCAGAACAGAAACCACCTGCACACACAGTGTTTACAATCCATCTGTAGTGCTGTGATCTTATTTTCTACATGGTCTGGTGTTGCTCTGCTCTGACATCATGTCAGCACGCTGTGTTGCAGAAACATCTTCTGAAATGAGCATGCTAACCTACGAGCTTCAGCCCGGCCTCTCTTGTAATACCACTTTTGCCTCGAGAGGCGATAGTGAGTAACATCAGTGTTCAGCCTGTCCTCAGTCCAACAGGAGGTGGACTGGATGGACAGAGGAGAGACCCAGAGGCAGAGCCGAGTCAGGCTGGTTCCTCAGAGACATACCAGTGCGAAGAGCTACTAGTTGGACAACCAGGTCTGAGCTGAAAATACGTTAACACAGGAGTCCATCATCATATATGATTACAGCACTGTTATACTATGAGGCTGTATACTGCCAAACACAAATAATAAATGGGTTGCTTTCCTCCTCCAGTCTTCGCTGCTTGTTTTCACTGTGGGAGCTCTCCACGGTGCTGAAACACCAACACAGACGTCGTACTGTGGAAAGCACTCGCTCTCCCTCCTATTCTTCTATTTCAGCGGCCTCAGAGGACAAAATACTCGTTAAGCTTGCCATGTATTTTGTCAACAACAAACAATGTCTCTGATCAAACACTGTGAGAGTCACTGGCCCCTCATCAGGAGCCAGAGCCAGAGATCCAGGCCCGGGGACCGGGCAGCGGCACAGAGGAGATCTGAACAGGTGACCGGCGTCACATTTCATCATCCATCACATTAGTCAAGCCTACAACAGGCCAAGCCTGGAGCGGCAGGCTGGGAAACCTTGCACAAGGGTACGGCTGCAGAGATCTGCGTCAGAAATCGGAGCAGCAGCGAGTCAGACTATCAATAGAGACAATCGATGCGAGGATTAGGACATCAAACAAAGATACACTGATAAATCTATAAATGTGTCTATCATCAGAGTATATGCAGAGTGTTTTACAGCTGCTTCGAGAATATAAAAGGACCAGAAAGAGCTTGAGTTCAAAAACATCCACATTGTTTTTAAAAGCACTGACATGATCATGAAACGGACAACCACGTTTAACAACAAAAGCAGGAAGCTACTGATGAATCTGACGGATATCAGGATAAAATGAGATTTCCAAGCTGCAGCACACTGATGCACAGTAATAACTAGGCGGCGTGTCATTCACCCGGAAGCTGAAGTGCTCTTTAGCGAGACAATGAATCCCTCCCGCCTCCACGGCTGCTGTGTTACAGCTAACCCTGTTCACCATGCGGTGGGGCAAACAGAGAGAGAACTTCCCCTCAAGGATCAGAAAAGAATTACAATTCATTACTATTTCATTAAGTGTGGCTTTAAAATCATCTTGACTCTGTGTTTGAGTGCACACGAGAGGGGAAAGGTATCAAACGTAATGTAACAGCCTGAGATCAAAAATACACAGTGGATATAACAAATGATTCTTTGGAATATTGTCAGATCGTTCTGCCTTACTCTGTTTTATGATTTCAAATCAGGATCAGTGATCAAAATAAGAGCATGATGTCCTGTTTCTGATCCGTCTGCAGGAAAACACAGAAATACTCCATGAGAAATATCGATTCTCAATGAGGTTTGAATGGAGATGTTCAATAGAGCTCAGCAGTTTAGAGGCACTGAGTGGCAGATGCAAAGTGCTGAACTGCTCTGTTGTACAAGCTCGTCGATTCATTGATGGAGTCTTTGTGTCGCATCAAAGCCATTAAAGCATGAAAATGGAGCGCGTGATTGTGTTTGTGTGTGTTTATCTGATCTGCCTCTCTAACCTCGGGACGTTCACGCTCTGTCTCATCCACCCGAGCCTGAATTCACCTCAATCACAACATGCAGGAAATCATTCGAGCAGAGGTGGAGGAGGACGAGTAGCAGTCTGTTAATTTCCTTCAACAAAAATACTTTTTTATGCCATCAGAGGCTATTATTCTGCAGAATGCATGCACGCACACACACACACACACACACACACACACACACACACAAAGAGGATCTCTCAGAGAGTGCAGAAGCTATTAGCAATCAGAGGCATGTCTGCAGCAGTCTCACTTAAGACACTCCGGGCCTTTCAATGCGGGAGCGATTATGTTCTGAACAAGCCGTTCTCCAGAAACAGAAAACACTGCAGAAAAAAAAAGAAAAGAGAAGAAATGCTGCTGCTGAATATTCACAACTGAAGACCACCACGGCCCTTTACCTCCTCACATCAGGGAGCGGTTGTTCCTAACAGGAAGTTTTGAGGTGCACATCAGAGGAGAAAGCTTTTAGAGGACGTTCAATCACTTTAAATGGCAGCAGTCCAGTTTACAGCCATCTTGCCAACAATCACGTCATTTATTTTGCAAGCGTCAAAACATCCGCGGGTACTGTACATATTTAGAAATGATGCAAGTTATTTCCTTTCCTCCTTTACATAATTCGAAACTCGAACCACTAACATCGCCACCGCCAGCTATGTCACATCCCTCCAACCCAACCCCGTGTTTACCTGCTCCTCAAGCTCCTTGTCATCCAGCACCTGAACCTGCGACACCCTGGACAGAGAAAGTCCACGGGGCTTTCACACACACTATGTCCACTATGTTCCCGAGTATAATCAGAGTGTGTCTCTGCCTGCGCAGCCAGGAAACCACTGAGAAATGTGAACCTGGAGCTCAGGAAGCCAGCCAGTGCTGCCAGTAAAATCACCCCCCTCCACCGCCACTGATACCAAGCCCTGCCCTTACTGGGCTGTGATGTCATCCCTATACCCGTGCCCTACGCAGCGGTCATCACTGATCAAGTTATTGGGCAAGTAGCTTCCCTCCAGTAAATCAGTTTTGCTTTCACATCTCATCATTTGATTCTGATTTTCCTTCCAACAAACACAAATACAAACAAAATATGTCCAGATATGACCTGGCAGATCCAGATCCAGCCAAGACACTGATGGATGTGTTCATTTTTACCGATTAAATATTCACTGAATGGACTAATACTACATTAAGAATAGTTTATGATATGTAGGGCTGCGACTAATTATGATTTTCATGATCAAACCAGTCTGCCAATTATTTTATCCGTTCATCATTTGCTCTATAACCATCAGAAAACAGCAGAAAGAAGACTGAGCAAATATTAACATTTGAAAATGAGTAAAAACAAACTGGGCAGTTTTGCTTAAATATTAACAACATGACTAATTGTTGCTGATTCATTTTCAGTCAATCAACCAATGAATGAATCAAATAATTGCTCCAGCTCTATGCTGTACTTGTGTATCTGACAGTATAACACAAACAAAAGCACAAATTCAATCAAACTGTGTAAAATCCACCTGATCACTCAGGACTGCGTGTCCATCCTGTTGTTGGATCAGAACGCTGAAGGTACAGAGTTCTTCTTTTTCAGTCTGCATTGGATATGCACACTTCAGAAATTCTCTGTGATGCATCATTCAGTAGAGTTCTGCATGCAAGAGTAGCCTAACATGTAGCTGGTTATAACAAGGAGTTTATTCTCTACTGGACGGGAAACTTAATATACCCCAACCACCACTAAAACCACTGTGTGCAGCCAACATTGTTTCAGTCCTAAAGTATCCAAAGATACCAAATATGTCATATTATATTCTGGGGAAATCT
Organism: Larimichthys crocea; assembly: GCF_000972845.2. Classification (NCBI taxonomy): domain Eukaryota; kingdom Metazoa; phylum Chordata; class Actinopteri; family Sciaenidae; genus Larimichthys; species Larimichthys crocea. The sequence goes on along the minus strand of NC_040026.1, from coordinate 21,790,946 downwards.
GTGTAAAATGACTGAATACTGCAGCCAGTGTGGAATCAGAATCTCTGATGGTAAAGCTACTTTAAGGGGAGAAGACAAAACATCATGAGCAGGCACACATGCTAAATCTGCAGCAACCCACAACTTCACAAGTCAGCAAACCGGCGTGGAGCTAGTCTGGTCAGCAGGAAAGTTTATGCATGTTTGGTAAGATAGCTGGTCGAGGTGTGTTCATGTTGTGTCAGAGACTGACGAAAGCTTTAAGAAGCTCACACTGCCACACACTGAAGCTCTACAGTGAAGGTGTGAACGGTCCATTGTTAGAAAGGCCACAGTTACAAGATGAAGACCTACAGGCTCGGAAATACTAGAATCTTCTTTGAGTGTCAGCTCCATGACAACAGATGAACGTGTAGGTGTACGTCTACTGGAACACCAGCACCAAAGACAAATGAAAACATCTACACACTCCAAATGACAAAGTGCTTTAAAGAGACAACAAGATAATCACAGCTGGAACACAACTGGATCTTTGTCCTGTCAAAGACCCGGCTGGGATCTGAAGGAGGTCCGGTTAAATAAATGTGTGGTTTAGAGTCAGAGAACAGAGAAGACAAACACATGCTGAGCTAAGACAGAGGAAGAAGCTTTCTGCTCTCATTTGGTCATCGGGCACAAATGAAGCTGCAGCAGAGACTAAAACGCTGGCGCTGGGTGGTGGGGGAGGTTTATGAAATTCAGTTCATGTGTATTAAAAAGGGCAGGAGGGCGTTATGAAAGGCAGCACCTGAGCAGATCTGAAGGACATCAGGTGGACGGCACACCTTGTGTTTTACTGCACGCTGAGCGCTGCGTTCACACTCGATGTCTACACACGTCTTCAAAATGCTTCGGCGCTGTTGGAGTAAATCCATTTTTATTGACTGCTGGAAAGAAAAAAAAAAAGCCAAAGACTGCTGCACCTTGTGGTTGCCATAGAAACCACCTGAATGACAGGCCGGTAGCTGCTTATGCTGCATAATAATAATAAATAAAAAAAAACAGGAGGTGAGAAAACAATGAGGAGATCTGCCTCCATTCATCATCTCACATAATCCTCTTCTCCTCCAGCACTAATTGGATAACACCAGCTCCCACCCTGCTGCTCCAATTAGAGGAAGCCTCCTCTGCTGCCACCTTTCACCTTCACTCCTGCCTTTCACCTTTATACGGACTGCACCTTTAAACTGCTCAGCTGACCCGAACCTCTGACCTGAGCAGCTGAGGAGAACAAATGTTACAGCTTCATGTGTGTGAACTTTAAAAATAGGCTGTTTGTTTTCACCCAGAATCTCAAATTATACATATATATATATATACACACACACACAGTTGCAGATGAGGGAGGTTACATCATTTCTATATGCTGAAGCCATGCATGCTCTCACAGAATAACGTGAACACTGAGATAACACACAGACGTGTATGTGTCTCTGTGCGGAGCTGGACTGTGGATGTTTGCAGCGGAATGTCGGCTCACCTGAGCTGAAATGGGAGCTGAGGGCAAAGCCGGGGCTGAAAACCACCGAAGACATCATCACCAGGAGTCCGAACATCTTCAGAACCGGCGCTGCAGAACCACAATGTAAAAAAAAAAAAAAAAAAAAAAGACCTGCAGGGTCTGGGGAGCAACAATCTAGAAAACACTATTTCTTAGACACGGCTTCATTTCTCCTTTCCGAACCGGCCCCTGGTGATCTCCCCGCGCCCCCCTCCATTCCTCCGCGTACCGGTGTGATGAAGACAGGCACGCGCTCCTCCACCTCGAGCCGAGGCCGGTTTGTCTATTTTCTTCTTAAACTGTGGCTGCAGATGAAGAGGAGGAGGAGGAGGAGGAGGAGGAGGAGGAGGAGTGTGAACAGCAGTCAAGTTGATCCAGATTTGAATTTCTCCTCTCTGGCTGCAGTGAATAGCGCACAGCTTCACGCGGTCACATCATCATCATCATCATCATCTGAAGCCGAACCGAACCGGACCGGACACGTGACCCCTGTGCACACACACACACACACACACACTGATGTGATCAAACGTCCCTGTCAGAGCTGCGGGGTGCTGTCCGAGGTGCTGACAGCCACAGCGCCATCTTGCTCGGTAATGCTCCCAAACTGAATTTATGGAGCGGCTCCGGCTGCGGGGGGGAGGAGGAGGAGGAGGAGGAGGGGGCTGTGATAGGCTACTGTGCTGCTGGAGCATGTTCAGATGACTGAGCTGTACAGTGCAGGAGGAAGAATCTATCTGTGCAGCTGAAAACACATTTTTTATTTTTTGCTTTCAGCTCACACATCTTCACCTGCAGAGCAAACGTGTCCTGACTTCACTGTGTGTGTGTGTGTGTGTGTGTGTGTGTGTGTGTGTGTGTGTGTGTGTGTGTGCTTCATGCTGCTGCAGAGGTTTCTCCCTCAGTTAGATAAGAAGAGCTATAAAAAATATGAACAGACTGTGACGTAACACCGGGGGAAAGGCAGGCAGCAGGACTTGGCTCTCTGGACTGTCCCCTCTTCTATAATCCTACTGTTCATACATGTTGGATGATGCCCCCTCCCCCACCCTGCAACATTTTCATCCTCTCCCAATCCTCCCTCCTCCCCTGCCTCCCTCATCCCGTCCCTTCCCATCAGATCGGATTCCTGGCAACAGAGGGAGTCAACTTTTCTTTGTGCATCACACGCTTGCTATGATCGTAAGACAGGAGAACGAGATGTGTGGAAGCAGAAATCCAGTTTGTGCGCACGCACCTTTGTTGCATGGATGAATGCTTATGTAATGTATCATTCATAATTAATAGACACATACGTTTTTTTATGTGAACAAACTGTTCCAGCAGCCGCCAAGATCACATACAGAGCGGCAGCGTACAGAAAGAATAAACTAATGCTGGTCAAAGTAAGAAACTGACGAATCTTTAGAGAAATATGAGTTCAGTCAAGACGCTCTCTCCCATTTATGTTCATGTTAAAGCAACAGCAGCAACTATTTCACTGATTCTGGTGAAACTGGATCATATTTTATGGAGGAAATGTTTTCTGGTTTTCCCTCTGATGTCCTCCGGCTGCTCCGCCTTAACTCTCTGTGATTTACAGAGTTTATGATGGACAGTGAAGTAACCTGCTGACAGCTGTAGCTGCTGTTAGCTCAGTTCGTCAGCTTGGCGGTGAGCTCAGAGCGACGGGTACCCGTCGCTCTGAGCTCACCACCAAGCTGACGAACTGAGTGTTTGTACCAACAGGCGTTATGGACTACCAGGAAGAAGAAGAGGAGGTAACCAGGCTCAGCAGCTTCTATGGACATAATGGCAGAGGAGAAGAGAGTGAAGAGGACGCTGACGGAGGAAGCTAAGAAGAGAAAAGGAGAGAGTGAGCGAGCAAGAAGCCGCCAGACAAGATCAAAACTGTGAAATAAAAAGGCGTAATTTAGCTTTAAAGGAGGAAAAGGAGCAACAACACCACGTGATGATTTCACACTGACATTCAGTGATGAAAGAGGAAAGTACAGCAGCAGTACCTCAGTGTTAAAGTAATCCACAGTTCATGCATTCATAATCTTGACTACATAGCTTCATTTTCCCGTGCTGGGAACAAGAAATCTTGAACTTGGTCCAGTACTGAGTGAGAACGCAGCAGCTGGCAGGAGTGAAGCCGGGCTGCGATGTGTAATCCTTTGGGGGAACTGCACACCGCCAACGTACAGTTTGTCCACCGAGTGTTTGTTTGTGTCACCGACAGTCTCAGCTTGTTGTTATACGAGTCTGGTGACAACCTGGAAAGCAGCCAGCACAGATTGATGTTTTGTGAGAGTACAATCCCTTTTGTTTAACAAGAAACAGCGTTTCTGTTGGAAGCCACCAGACACCGCAGAACAATTACACAAATAAACTAGTCACATAAGAATGTACTTTAGCATGCACTGAGTTTGGACAAACGGGGGCCCACACAAAGACACAGCTACCTTCATCCCTGCACCACCAGAGTTCATCAGAGCAGCTCCGCAGTGTGATCCAGCTTCTTTAAGTCCAGTCCAGTGAGCCCCTCAGGAGTCCTGGTCCCGGTCACATCCATCCATCTCTTCATCTGCAATCACAGACGTAATAAAACAGTTTCATCAGTGCTGGGAGATATTCATGCGCTGGCTTCATGGGTTGCTAATTTTTTCAAACGTGGAGAAATTTCTTTACAAAATCTGACATCTGACATCTTTGGACTGTGAAGGGTTTGAAGCGTTTGCTGCCCCGTGAATAAAACTGTTTCACAGTTTTCACAATCACCACAAGCTTTGGTGACACCAAATAATGTAGATGGTAAAAACAAAAAATCTACATTAACTGTCCAATAAGACATTTTATGATGTTTCTACGGTCTGTACAAAGACCTATAATGTACACAAGACGTCAGATACAGCACATTCATACACACATCCTACACGTGGAGCTTCATGAGGTGTTTGCAGAGCGAAGCTGCCGTATCGTTTCCAGGCCGGGAATCTGTATGAAAGCAGTGTGAAGAACGGGTTGAAGAGGCGCCTGGGGTCACGCACTGTGCTGTGTGTGCATGTAATAGCTTTGCTATTTGCGGGGGTGGGGGAGACCAATTATTCTGAAGGCATTGTGTGTGAGTTTGTTCGTATCGGAAGGAGTGGACGTGATGAAGAAACACAATTGGAACAAAAGGTATTGCTTCATTTGTTTTGATGGCAGCGGTTGTGAACACAGTCGCTGGGTTAAGATCTGGTATTGTGAAGGTCTTAGCAGGGTTTCTCTTAATTTGTCACCTGTCTGGACTGAACTAACCTTAAGTCCACATGCTGACTGAAACTTACTGTATATCTGCAGCAGGCGGAGCAGAGACAGAGGACTGAACCATTAGTAACCGTGACAGGACTTAGATCTGTAACCTGATTGCCCTTTTGTGCGTTACTAAATGTGAAATTTCTCATCCACTTGTGAAAGAGAGGGTGATGCATGTCTTGTCATCTCTGTCTTTGCCTTCATCTCAGTCTCATTTACTTTCTGATGGAGTCACAAACTCGGAGAAGAGGAAGAAGGATGGACACAGTTTATGTTTGAGTTCCTATTTCTGGACAGCTGATTTCTCTGACAGGAATATTCCTTCCTCCTCCTCCTCCTCCTCCTCCTCCTCCTCCTCCTCGCCCTCTTGTTTCACTGTCTCGTCACGTCATATTCGACTCTGATACATTGTGTTGCATGTCTGCTGTTTCCCTGGAAACAGAAAAGAAAGGATAAGATGGATTTGTGGGGTGAAACACCAGCAGAGGCGATCGTGTTCTCCAGTCATCTTACATCAAATCTTATGATCATTAGGTTAACTACAGATTATTACTGTACTTTTATATGTCTCATGCACAAAGCTAATTACACCTGCTCCCACACAGAGGAGCATCATGCAGACGAGATCATGCTGGGTGTTTCCTGCATATCAGTCCTTTTTGTGTCGAGGAAAGCAGAAATGGAATTACACTGGAGGAATGTAAACATCCACCCAGACACCCTGTGCAGCTCCATCCTCACCCCGCAATTTAGAGCTGTCTCTGGGGGGAGATGAGAGGGGAGAGCAGGGGCTCGACAGCAGGCTTCAGGCCCAGTTTTAACATCTCCCTCCGGGGTTCTGGTCACTCTGCGCCCGGGCAGCTGCACATGCCGAGTTCCTCATCTCTGGTTTCGCTGTGGGGATTGTAAAGAAAAAGGTCTCTGGTCTCAGCCTGGATTTATGCACCAAGCTTGTAATTCTAAAATTTTGATGTCAGTTTTTAAAAAAAAGGGTTTTATTCTGCTGACTGGGAGCCTTTTTACAATCGCTTGGCTTTGCGAAACCCTGTCAGAACAGTGTTGGACACATTTAAAATTGCTTTGTGGTAAATCTGAAAACAATGCTGTGTTTAATGGCTCCCAAGAAGCCGACATCTGAGATACACTTTCAAAGGCTTAGAGCGCTTACTGTTCATATCCTGTCAATGGGGAGACTGTGTCGCTTAATCCATTAAAGACCGGTCAAAAATGCCAAGCTTGAATTAATCACATTATATTATAATGCTGTATGAGTCTAAGCATCTATGCTGACCCCTTTAAATGAAGCAGCTGTGATCAGTGATTTGTCTGATGAGGTGAATAAAACCAGATTTTCAAAGATAGAAAGTGAAAGAAGAAAAAAACAAGAAAATGTTCGTTTTCAAATTTAATTTTGGAGCCATTTGGACATGAGCCGCTGTCCTTTAAGCTGACAGGAGAAAATCAATTAGAGCACTGAAGGTCTTACGTAAATGAGAATCTTATTATTATTATTATTTATTTTTGGTTTTGTCCATTTGCACCACAATAAATCAGCTAAAACTTGTATAGTGCAAGAACCTGAGCCACTGTCACACACAAACAATAAGATGAAGCTGGTGTGTGTGTGTGTGTGTGTGTGTGTGTGTGTGTGTGTGTGCACACTGCTTAGACTGCAGAGGAGAAGAGAACTTCTGCACATGTCATGAAAAGACGAAAACACAAGAATCATCCTGCATGAGCAAATAATTAGTGGACAGTCAGGAGAAGTCTAAAAGCGTCTGTAGTCTGTAGTGATCCCGCCTTTCTGCCACTCCTGTCAAATCAAACAGCTTTTCTCTCTTAAACTGACAGTCTGTCAGCTCCAACATCCTGTTTCAACAGGAAAAAGGAAAATAAAGGCGATTGTATCTTTATTAAAACTGACACAGACATTTCAATGGACTTAAACGGACAATGTCTTAAAAGACTTCTGCTAACAAGAGTAATTTTCAGATTGCATTAATGGAACTAATCACTGTTCATATATTAAATCTGATATTTAATATTTGGTGCCCCGGGGACACAAAATGAATTAGCTGAAAGCACACAGACAGCAGAGGTCAAGCAGTAATATAAATATAGATCTGAAGTTAAAGGGCAAATTAACCTAAATGATCCAAATTTGTTCCCAGTTATACGAATGAAATTTTTATGAGCCCAGACTTTGGCAGTTCTGTCTGAGATCTGAGGTCTGCCTCCTCCATAAAACAGTGACACAATGTTCCTTTTACAGGGAACAAATCCACAGAACACTCTGTCAACAGTCTGCAAAGGGAATACTCTTCTGTAGAAAGTGGTTAATATGAATTTTGGGGGATGAAGTGACAATTTGAAGGAGCTAACACATGCACAAACACTGCACAGTATGACCCTTATTCATTTCAGAGGTTAAGAGTTGTTTTCATTTGTTTGTTTTGATGAGAGGAAATCTGATTTAAGATTAATGTTTCATTCTAAAGAAAACTTAAGGCTTCTTGCTTTCAAGATTAATTTAAGGCTTTTGGATAGAGAACTGGTTGAGCAATCTTTTTTTTGGATGTGATCAGATCCACTGGTTTCCAACCTGTGGGGCCAGAACCACACTAGTGGTCACCAAAGCTTCAGCGTTGGAGCAGTGCTCTTCCTTTGTCATGTTGTTGTTTCTCTTTTATTTAATGTCTTCAGTGATTCAGGATGCCAAATAGAAACATGTTTGAGAGAGCCGTCTCCGTCATCAGGACAAAGCATGAAAGAACAGAGTTAATAAGCCGGTGGAGGGAAAATCCCTGTACCACTCCAAGTGTCAGCATGTGCCAAACCAAGACAAAGGAGGAGAGTAAGATAGATCTCAGGTTTTACAATCAAAGAGATTTCAGCCACAAGAGCATTAGTGAGGTCCAACACGGACGATGGGTGTTAAAGTTCTGGCTCGCAGTTCCTCCCGAAGGTGCTGGATGAGGTCGAGGTCAGAGCTCTGTGTAGCCACCCAAAACAGTCACCCGGGGATGCTCTCATGTTGAAACAGGGAAGAGACAAACACACACTGCTGCCAAAAAGCTGGAAGCACACACTAAAATATCATTTTATGGTGCATTCATTGAAACGAGGTTTGTGTCCACATACTTTTGTATACACAAAACTAACCCCACAAATATTGAATGCATTATCAAAGAGAGCAACATATCTCACAAACATTAACACCTACAACAAACATCAAACATCCAGTCGTCCACATCTAATTCTGTTTGTTCAAAGCATGAATGAAAAAACAGCAGCAGCTGTTTCCAGAGACATGACGATGAGAACGCACTTTCTGAAAGACGTGAAAGATGTGTTGTCGTAAAATGATTCAAACAAAACTATATTTGTTTACATCTGATCCGACCTTTTTACACAATTTATTTTGCACCTTACAGGCATCCATGCCCACCTGCTCTGGTGCAGAGTCTATTGAATATACATCGTTTAAAATATGCTTTGCTCTGAATTTAATGTCTGTGATAGCAGCCATGAAAGCAGACTGCAACGGTCTGAGGGGCAGATCCAGTTGAGATGTGCTCAGGCAGCTCTGAAATTCAGATTTCAGATATTCTGGATCAATAAACAGCATGAATCAAACTCAGAGCGTCCGAGGCTTCAGCTCGCCTGTGGACATCTCGTATATAAATAACGTCTGCATGGACATTTGCACATCAAATTGTAAAGAAATTCTCAGGAACATCAAACCCAGCTTCATGGCTCGTACTGTACTGTGATCACTGTCTATCTATCTATACAGAATTGCCCAGCAGTGTTTCACTGCTCTCATACATTATTTAACACGCATGTAGCACACACAGTGGAGTTATATAACTGTGTAGTGCAGAGCTGCATGTCTCTCTGCCCTGTAGCACTTGTTTGTGAGTGTGTGGCAAACAGGGAACAAACTTGATTACCTGCCTGTCGTGGTGCTGGCAGGGAGCCGGCCCCGTCGCACTGAAATGATTCATCACTGTGCCGCTGATTTCTGATCAAAGTGGTGACGCTGCATGTGGAACAGACTTGGAACAGCTGAGCTTCTTCACCTTTGAAGAGCAGTTACAGATGTCAGATATAAGAACTGTCTCTGCATCTTAAACATGCACAGTGTGTGCGTGGCTGGTGATGCTAGAAGTAAAAAGGAGTGAAAGAAAGCTTCAAGTTTAAATGTTTAATTGGAGAGAGACCAGACACTCAACATAAGACTATTAAATGTAAAAGTTCATGAGAGGAAAGTTACAGGATGTTGGTTTAGACTCAGAAAAGCACTCTGCATGGTTAACCTGTAACTCTACTGACCATCACATGCTCTGGTCTTCTCTAGGATCCACCGACTATCCCAGCGTACCCGAGTGTCACATCAGCCAGACCAACTAATATAAACTCAGCACGTCTGTGACCCGGCGGCTATGTGCTGGAGTAGCAGACTGATCAAGTGGACACAATGTACATAAAGTACCATGAGTCCTTTCCCTACAGAGCCATGACTGAAGACAATTATCATTTTATATATAGAGCAATATAAATATAGAGTAGATGGATGGGCAGACTCTGATTTAATGTCAGTAAATTTGTCTCTGACTTGGTGCTGGACTCTCAGAGGCTCTGGGCAGACTACAGTGTGGTTGGCTCAGGCTCAGGCTTTAGTCTCCTGCAAAGCTTTGAGCCATTTACTTGACAGCTAACCTTGAGAGAGGAAGCCAAAGATCTTTATTGAAATGACGACGGCTGGCAAGAGGAAGAACTAAGTGAAAAAACTGCACGTTACGTGTCTCCCTGCCTCGAATGTATATAAAAAGAACAGGTCTTGGTGAAGTGGCTGTTAAGCTGCTGCACTGTAGCTATCAACGGTTATTTATGAAATCTTGCAGCACTAATGGATTCAGGGATGACTCGTATAACTTGCACAACAGTTTCCACTGCAGAAATATCGCTGCTAAACTTTTCAAGCTCCATGCCAAAGCCACCCCGCTTAAGGGTGGCTGTCCTCCAGTTCAACCCCATCAAAAGGCATAATGTGGGGTCTTGTCCCAGTACATCTGGAGGGATGTGTCCTGTCTGCAGCAGTAGGAGCCAAGTCTTTAATGGAGAATGGCTCCACCGGGGAGAGCAAGACAGGTGCAAGGCCACTGGTGGCTGCATCCTTCCCGTATATAAGAGATGGAAAGAGGGGGAGGGTCAGCTGTACCAGGAAACCTTGAATCGGGTGAGTAGCACTGGACAGGATATGTTGAAAGGGGAAAATGGTAACTGGTAATGATTTCCAATGTTTTCAGAGTTGCTTCACCTGATGTTCGACTCATTTTGCTGCCATGGTGCTAATTTGTTGAAGGCTGTAAACAGGCGGTGGCTCAAATCTGCCTTTTTCTGTGTTGAGCTTGTAGACTGAGAGCAGAACGATCTCGTTTGATCTGTGGTCTGTCTTTCTAACCTCTGGTCAGTGAGAAAAAAAGCACACATTCATCTTGATAGGAGAGTTCTTGAAGTGCAAATGATGCTGTGAAACTGTGGGGGAGAGCAGACGAGAGGAGGACTGATGAAACAGCTCGCGGAGATGCAGCAATGCTGTGCTTCATGTTGAGTGGATTCACTGCTGCAGTCTGCACCAAGCCAATCCACTACATACATGCTAATGCTAATCTGATACTCCCCTGAGATCAGCGTTGACAGATATCATTAAGAGACGGGACCGAAATATCTGTGACCTACCCCGGCATGAGTAACCCAGCTATGACTAATCATTTAGCCAAGTGATTGAGGTTGCATTGATTTGGAGCGAGGTAATGTTTGGTGATGATTAATAAGCCTGAGAGTCTGCCAAGAAATGGAAAAAAAAGAAGAAGAAGAGACATTTATCTGAGATTCAGATGGACATAATAAATGTGGGGTCACTGCCTGCTGATCACTGTCAGGTGGATGTGTCGAGTGTTTCTGACAGCAAAGAAGGAAGAAGCAAAACACTTTATTTATGTTCTGTATCTCGTGTTTTCGTGTTTTGAAAGATTTTATGGAGGACAAAGGAGTCAAGTTTATTTCTAAAGCCCCAAATCACAAATGTGACTGAGAGCTTCTAATCTGATCACTTTAACCCTCCACTCAGAGGAAGGAAGGATGATAAAGAAGGGACAAAGGAGGGAAACAAAGGAAACAGGAATCAGAAAAGGAAACCACAATGAAAAAGAGAGAAACAAAGACAAATTAAAGGTGTAGTTCAACATTTTGGGATCTGCTTTCTGGCAGAGATCGATGCAGCTGAAGCAGTTGCCAGGCAACCGCTGCTCTTATAAGCCCTCCATAAAACACTTACGCTTAATGCTAAGCTAAGTTAACCAGCTGCTGGCTGCAAACACCTCCACGTACTCTCACTCTTCTGATCTCTGCAGAACATGGACGACTTTCGACCACAGGTGAAGAAGGTGGCCGTGGCCATGGGCGCTTCACTCACAGAGCAGGACATCGACCGCATGCCACGGGGGGTGAAAACACAGGGTGACTCAGTGTGTGTGTGTGTGTGTGTGTGCATCATTAATTAAAAGTGACAGGTGTAATGAATGAAGAGACACTCACGTGTGAGTCAGGACGATGATTTCACTGTCTGATGTCATCGTTTGTGATTCTCCACAGGGGTTTTCAACTACAGCCGCTTTCTGGAGTACATGAAGCAGTTCAAGACCTCCGAGGAAAGAGAAGAGGCCATCAAGAAGGCCTTCATGGAGCTCGACAAAGACAGCAGTGGCTACATAGAGTGGAACGAGATCAAGTATGAGCCCAACTCTCATCAATGAAGCAGATAAAACGCATCCTGGGTTCATCTTATTGTCATAAAATCCAGTGAAAATTAAAACCCAGCGTGTCTCATCTTTCTTCCTGAAGACTGGGAACAGTGTGTCTGTTGGGGACTATTTTCAGTGGCATATTAATCCACATTGGGTGGTCTGGTGGGTGTGTGATTAGTATTGGATGACAATGAAGAAGATATATTAGATAAACATATAAATACTTTGTTGTTGGATCAATTCATTGTTGGTTTTAGTCTTTTCGTAGGATTTTTGGACAGTAAGAAAGATATGCAGTTATGTCTTTTGCTGCCAGCGCTGTCTGCCAGTGGAAACTTCATTTGCAATCCTTATTCTTATTATTTTACTATTATTAATAGCAGTGCTAGTATGATTAAGAATATGAACAGACATGTCTACAGTCCTGAACTCGTGAGTCTAAGATCACAAATAACAAAGAAGAGAAACATTCAAGTTGATGAAGATTTCTCTGTTCACAGGTACATCCTGTCAGCTGTACCCTCTGCAGCTCCATCAGCTCCTCTGTCTGACGAGGAGGCGGAGGCCATGATCCAGGCTGCTGACGCTGATGGAGACGGACGCATCGACTACAGAGGTGAGGGCCTGTGTCACACTTTGGTGTACTTTCCTGTAGTCGCCACTAAGGGTCAGCAGTTAGTAACTCTTCATGTCTCTTCATGTCATAAGAGCTAATGAGCTTAGCATGATGCAGAGTTTCTGGTATCATAATGTCAACATACTGGAGTTGTTCTGTAGTTTGAACAGTGCACAGAAGCACTCACGTCTGACTCCGTGTGTCTCCCTCACTGACCTGCAGAGTTCTCAGACATGGTGAAGATGGAGAAGAAACCCAGGAAGTAGAAGTCATGTGGTGGTTCCAGGCTCCAATGTTAGCACAGTGAACGTGTGAGAGGAAGATGGAGAGGCCCTTCCTCTGCCTCTTGAAGGACTGTTGCTATCGGTTCATTTGGTTCGGTTGGCTGAAATAAATAATAACTTGTCTGCTGAAATATTAGAGTATTATAGCTCACTTTGCTAGATGATTACCAAAACACCACACTGGTTTGAAACTTCAAACTTCAGTATTTTACACGTCTGTGCTTGTTTCCCATTGGACATCGTGACCAAGTTTTACTGATGCTTTATAATTTCCTTGTGAGTTTCCTGGAAAAAGTGATGTAATTGGTATTAAAGAGAATTTTGCACTGTGTAAATAATCTCATCAGTTCTTTGGGTGATGTCTCATCAAATGTGCAGCGTATTTTATCAAACAGCTTTGATGGCTGACTCAGACTTTGTGGCAGAGACGCACGTATTTTAAAATAAATGCAAGATAATACAAAAAAAAGAATCACGTTAAAAAACTGCTGTGGTTCTTAACAACACACGTTACATACTTACATAAATCATTTTTCACAAACCAGCAGCTGAACAGTCTTCCTGACTGAACGTTCTCCAGAGCTTCATGAGTTTGTGGAAATTTCTTTATGACAACATGAATTAAAAAACAAAAACATAGATTGGTCATTTTCCTTTTTAAAGATTTAATAAGATTTGGTTTTCCATCCAAATGACTGTAAAGAGGCAATTTGCATATATATAAAACACAAACAACAACAAACAAGTTTTTTTGGTATTGCTTCGATACAACAATCCTAGATATCAAGGAACAAGAAAAGAATGAATCATAAATAAATGAATTTGTAGTTTGTGAATAACTGAACTACCACCTCACTGAGAACCAGAGGGAGGGGTAGGAGGCTGGTGGGGAACCCAACCAAGATATACTGATTGAATTCAGAAAGGCAGAAATGCATATACACAGAAGTCAATGAGACGGCCCTATGATATGGGTCACAGAGCCTCCCTATGGTGCAATAACCACTCTAGGTCATAAACAGCACCGGAGTTACATCTTTCACATGTTTGCACCCTGACCTGAGTAAGTGTCCATGCAGATGTACCTGCTGGTTAACACTCATTGTCCAATGTTTTTTCTCATGTGTGGATTTTCATGTGTTTCTTCAGACTTCTCTGTTCTGAAAATCTTTTCCCACAGTCATCACAGCCAAAAAGTTTCTCTCCTGTATGGACTCTCATGTGTCTCTTCAGACTTCCCTGTAATGAAAACCTTTTTCCACAGTCAAAACAGACAAATGGTTTCTCTCCTGTGTGGACTCTCATGTGTCTCTTCAGATGTGACTGGTCATTAAATCTTTTCCCACAAGCATCACAGTCAAACAGTTTCTCTCCTGTGTGGATCCTCATGTGTTTCTTCAGACTTCCCTGTATTGAAAACCTTTTCCCACAAGCATCACAGCCAAATGGTTTCTCTCCTGTGTGGATCCTCATATGGTTCTTCAGACTTCCCTGTATTGAAAACCTTTTTCCACAAACATCACAGCCAAAGAGTTTCTCTCCATTGTGGACTATCACGTGTCTCTTCAGATGTCCCTGATCTGAAAATCTTTTCCCACAGTCATCACAGCTAAATGGTTTCTCTCCTGTGTGGACTTTCATATGTAACTTTAAATGTGACTGACGCTTAAATCTTTTCCCACAGTCATCACAGCCAAATGGTTTCTCTCCTGTGTGGATCCTCATATGCATCTTTAAATTTGACTGAAGATTAAATCTTTTCCCACAGTCATCACAGCCATGTGGTTTCTCCCCTGTGTGGACTCTCATGTGTGTCTTTAGAGTTGACTGTTCTGGAAAATCTTTTTCCACAGTCAACACAGCCAAATAGTTTTTCTCCTGTATGGACTCTCATGTGTTTCTTCAGATGTTCCTGTATTGAAAACCTTTTCCCACAGTCATCACAGCCAAACGGTTTCTCTCATGTGTGGACTTTCATATGTATCTTTAAACTTGACTGACGCTTAAATCTTTTCCCACAGTCATCACAGCCAAATGGTTTCTCTCCGGTGTGCATTTTCATGTGTGTCTTTAAATTTGACTGACGATTAAATATTTTCCCACAGTCATCACAGCCATGTGGTTTCTCTCTTGCGTGGACTCTCATGTGTGTCTTCAGATTTGCCTGTACTGAAAATCTTTTCCCACAATCATCACAGCCAAATGGTTTCTCTCCTGTGTGGATCCTCATATGTATCTTTAAACTTGACTGACGATTAAATCTTTTCCCACAGTCATCACAACCATGTGGTTTCTCTCCTGTGTGGACTCTCATGTGTCTCTTTAGACGTTTCTGTTCTGTAAACCTTTTCCCACAGTCATCACAGCCAAATGGTTTCTCTCCTGTGTGGACTACCTTGTGTCTCTTCAGACTGGTCTGGTCTGTGAATATTTTCCCACAGTCATCACAGCCAAATGGTTTCTCTCCTGTGTGGACTCTCATGTGTCTCTTCAGACTTGTCTGGTCTGTGAATCTTTTCCCACAGTCATCACAGCCATGTGGTTTCTCTCCTGTGTGGATCCTCATGTGTCTCTTCAGATTTCCCTGATCTGAAAATCTTTTCCCACAGTCATCACAGCCAAATGGTTTCTCTCCTGTGTGGACTGTCATGTGTAACTTTAAATGTGATTGGTCAATAAATCTTTTCCCACAGTCATCACAGCCAAATGGTTTCTCTCTTGTGTGGACTCTCATGTGTGTCTTCAGACGTTTCTGTTCTGTGAATCTTTTCCCACAGTCATCACAGCTGAATGCTTTCTCTTCAGTGTGGACTCTCGTCTGTGAATCTAGCTCTGGATTCACTATATAACATTGCTGATTAACTAAACAACTGGAGGACGTTTTCCTTAAATGACACATCACGTGTGTCTCAAGAGACTGCTTGTAATGAAATCCATGACCACACTCAACTGATTTTTTTCCAACGTCTCCTGTTTCAGGTCCAGAATCTGCCAAAGGTTCTTGCCAACCATCATCACTGACGTCAGTCTCGGAAGAGTCTGAATCCGCTTCATCAGGATTTGGTTGGGAATGATTATCTGGGTCTGGGTTCCTGGCAGGTTCTGATCCTCCACAGTCCTCTGCATCACTTTCTGTCTTTACTTCCATAGCTGAGCTGCTCGCTCGAGGCTCTCTGTCTCTGTTGTCTTCAGTTTGGCTTTGATGAAGCAGTGACAGCTGAGGTTTCTCTTCATCATCTTCACTCTTCACAGAGGCCGCACTGAACGGGAACCTGTTGATGTCAGCCTCCTCCAGCCCGTTGAGCTGCTCTCCCTGATGACTGATCCAGAGTTCCTCCTGTTCGTTCTTTATGTGTAGGGGCTCTGGGTTCTCCTGGTCCAGGCTGGAGCTCCAGTCAGGGGGAACCTCTTCTTTAACTCTCAGCACCTGCTGGACATCTGCAGGAATCACTGAAACACAATAAAAAAAAGAAATTATTGTATTTAAGAAGGATAGAAGTAAAATCATTTCCTAATTCTGCTGGTGATGCCAGGGCTACTTGTGTTAACTGTAGGACATGCCTATGGACGAGAAGAAGAAACACAGTATCCAGGAACCAGTTTCATGGTCCCTGTACTGCTTTGAAGAACACCTGTATGAGGTCGAGTCAGACTACGGTCATGCTGCTTACAGACATCTACTGTAAAAAAGACTCGTCATTCCCAGCTACTGTGTTTGGAGGTTCAGGGCGAGTTCCCTGATCCCCAATCCTGCAAAGCACAAGGTGGTTTCTATGGTTTACCTGTGTTCCCTTCTTACAGGGGTACATGGTAACAACACCATGGTAACAACTGCTGCACACCTGACCTGCTCCCGAGATGAAGGTACAAGATGAACATGCATGAAAGCACGACCTACTGATCAATCAGCACAGAGCTCCATGTTCTGTTCTCTGAGATATGGATTACTGATGGAGGAACTGACTTTCTGACACCAAACATCTGCAGGAAATGTTTCAGAATAACAGACACACTAGATGGCTTTTAATTTGAAACACATACATGAAGTACAACAATCCGCAGTGTTATGGGACTTTATATCCTTAGGTAAGACAAGGTCCCGTGTGGGCCTTGAGGTCCTCAGCAGTATTAGTTCTTTAGCTTTGGTTGGGAACAGTAGGTGCCAGTCTATCTCAACACTGTGGTGGCCAGGGTCACAGAGACCTGTTGCTGCCTTCATAGACTAGAATATGCTGCCAATAACACCTAAAGACATTCTCTTTGACTAATTCTGGGCGTGTAGTATTTGTGGTGTTATCTTGGGTTTTAAAGTCGATCCACCAGGATGAGTTGGGCAGAATGTGAGACCGACTCAGGCACTTCTGATGAACTTTGAGAGGGTCTCTAATTCTCCTTGGCCAAGCGTCAATAAATAATACAGCATAAGACATCAGAGGCTCCTGAACACTTTCTTCCCTCCTGACCTCACCATTGACCTTTGACTTCAGCAATTTCTCCACAACACAGATGTAGAAACGTAGGAAAAATCGTCTCACTCACATTCGCCTGCTAAAGCTGTCAGATATATAGTTTTGGCGGGAGACGCAAAGAAGTTGAAGAAGATGTTAAAAAGGCGGGAAATTTTCTGGAGGAAAGCAGAAGTAACGCTTCTTTGAATTGTTGTAAAGGGCACATTTCTTCATTTATCGACACAAAACAAATATGCAGATGTTCAGGAAGGGCTCAGCCTGCTCCAACTTAAGCCAGTTCAGTGACTGGAAATACAGTTTGGCCAGAAATCCTTCCTGTTCGAGGGGTGGTCTCAGCATTTTCTCTCTGTCTCTGTCAGCATTCCCAACTGACATTCTAAGAGGAGCAGTTGCTGCTGTGCTGATTAGAGTTGGTCTTGCCTGAAGGAGGAGAGGGGGGAGGGGCTATTTCCAAAAGGCAGGCAGAACGGAAGACAAAGGCCAGCAGGCAGAAACCCAGTGGCGGCCATTTTAGCAGTTACTGGCACTTAATTTGAACTTGTCTGTGTAAAATGGCCGACAGAGACAGCAGAGTTCAAGTTCAAGGTGGCTGCGTGCTTAAACATGTCCCAGTCTGTAGTGTTAAAGCAGTCCTGGAATGCTGAGGAGGCACCCTCTGGCCACACCCGTACCTGCCTCTGAACCGGTCTGGTGACTTTGACCTTAGGCCTGTATGCTGGCATTAGCATAACAGTGATGTGGCCCGAAGTGCCGAGATGGGGGAGGGGTGAGGCCTTGTATGCTCCTCTCAGTGTTGTGTAGACCTGGTCCAGTGTATTGCTTCCCCGTGTAGCAAAATCAATGTGTTGGTACACATGAGGAAACACTGTTTTGAGATTTGCATGGTTGAAATCTCCAGCCACGATGAGAAGTCCCTCTGGATGGGCAGTCTGCTGGTCACTGATGGAGCTGTACAGTTCACTCAGTGCCTTGTCTCTATCGTTGTTGTTACAGCTGGGAGGGATGTAGACTGCAACAAGCAGGATGGCAGAAAACTCCCTCGGTAGATAGAAAGGCCGGCACTTGATGATCATAAACTCCACAAGAGATGAACAGTGTCTGCAAACCACCACAGTGTCCTGACACCAAGCGTCCCTGATGTACACACAGACCTATGAAGCTGCAGCTACATAGACATACCTCTTTAGTCTGGCTTTTACCTGCTCAGGTGCCTGGACATTCACTGCTGAGTTTGTATGTCCTGATCACTCCCTGTTACTTTTATCTCTGGTGCTTATTCACTGCACAGGTCTGATCTACTTTCACTGCAACTGTTCTTAAATTCTGCTTTGTACCTATAGATCTTAATGTTTCTTCTTATTTGTTTCATTGTTGTAGTTTGATGCTTTTTCCTCTTCTTCTAATTTCTAGTTTTTCATGCAGCTGCTCTGTTGTTGTCTGTTTCTGTTGTTCCTCTGCTCTGTGAAGCACTTTGGGCTGCAGCTCTGTATGAAAGCTGCTATAGAAAGAAAGAAAGTTGAAGTTGAATGGAAACACTCACCAGGTCCAGAACTGACGGTCTGCACCGGTTCTGTCGTGGCTGGTGGAGGTAAGGAGGACACCAAACCGAGCCGTGCGGGTCCACCGGACCGAGGGCTCCTCCTGTCAGACATCTCCACCTGCGAGCTTCTCCTCACAAAGAGCTCGGTTCTGTTCAAGTTTCACATGGACCACTTCCCGCTGTAAACACGGCCAGTGCGCATGCGCAGAAGAGACTTCCCCGGGCGTGCCGTTCACTTCCGGTCCATCCCTCCGATAATAATTATTTATTAATTTATTAATTTAATGGTGCGGCTCGTTCAGGCTTTAGAAATGTTACCGCACCGAATAAACCATCTTATGATCATTTAACACAATACAAACTTTATTTTGAAAGTTTTTGGTGTTATAGATTTAATTAATCAGGCTTTGATATTTACAAACTACCTCTCAAAAGTAGAATAATTATTAAAAACTGATGTGTACCATTACTTACACAGGGTCACAATATAAATGAATCTGCATATTCATTCAGAGAAAATGATTTTATTACAAGAATATTTGGTATCTGGCTGCTTATACATTTTATATTTATATCGTGGTAATATTATTGGTAATATTATACCTTTCCTCTTAATGACACATCACGTGTCTCTGAAGAGACCTCTTGTATTGACACCAAACTCAGGTGCCATGGTCTCCTTCCAACCACCGTCACTGTCCTCAGGCTCAGAATCTGACAAACATCCATACCACTGTTCTTCACTGATGTCAGTGTCAGAAGAGTCTGAATCCTTTTCATCAGTGTTTGGTTGGGAATGATTATCTGGCTCTGGGTTCCTGGCCGGTTCTGATCCTCCACAGTCCTCTGCATCACTTTCTGTCTTTACTTCCATAGCTGAGCTGCGAGCTCGAGGCTCTGCGTCTCTGCTGTCTTCAGTTTGTTGAAGTTCCTCTTCATCATCTTCACTCTTCACAGAGGCCGCACTGAACAGGAACCTGTTGATGTCAGCCTCCATCTGACAGTCGGGATGCTCTCCCTCCTGACTGACGCAGAGTTCCTCCTCTTCCTCTTTTATGTGTGAGGGCTCTGGGTTCTCCGGCTCCAAGCTGTGGTTCCCTTCAGGAAGGGCGACATCACCGACCAGCACCTGCTGGACGTCTGCAGGCAACACTGAAACACACAAAGAAAAAGGTTGGCAGCCATTTTCAAGGAAACTAATAAAAACTAATAGAAAATAATGAAAAAGGGGGCTCAGCAAGGGTCTGCCCATCTCAAAGACCCCCTTCTCCACCTTCCAATTCAGAACAATCATCAAAAACAGGCACTTCTACTATCACAACCATCCTGTTATTTGATTTGTCCTGAAACACGTGCTACAGCTTTCAGTCAATATAGTGTTTAATACAGTTTTAAGACCCTTACCCACACATCTCTTGACTGTCCGCACAAATATTGGTGTGGTTGGTGCAGGTATAGCAGTCACCCAACCGAGCCCTCTGGGTTCATTGGGTTGAAAACTTGACCTTGTTGGTGCTTCACTGCTCAGTCTCCTCTTAACAATCCTAGCTTGCAGGTCTGAGATGTATTCATAGCTCTTTTCAGACCTCAGGGCGTATACGCTGTATCTTCTTCCATTTTTCTTGTACAGCCTTCTCAAACTGTAATTACAAAGTTCAACAAATTTAGTTCATTCATTGTAACGACTGAAAACATCCCCGGTTACAGTACTGACACATAGCAAACGTACATCTCTTTGCCGTCCACTGTTTTCACTGTCGGTCTGTTCCGGTGGAAGTTATAGTCCAGAGCGGCGAGCAGAACTCTGGCCTCGTACACTGCAGAGCTGAACGTGTAGCGCTTGTTGGCGTACATCAGGATATGATTCTGGAACGTCTCCAAGTCTGCAGTTGATCTGATCGAACAAAAAAATACAGACAGAGTTTTAAAATATGAACAATTAGTCATAAAACACATCTGTGTGAAATATGTAGTCACACGTTACCTGAAGCGCAGATATTTATGTATATCCTTCAGCCAGCGCTTATTGACGACAATCTCCAGCAAAGCTTTGTGGCACCTGGTGCCTTTCTGGATCCACGACTTCCCACGGGTTTCTTCCAGGTGCCCATGGTGGCAGCTCCCCTTAGACCATGTGTGGATGTTACAGATGTGGTGAATGATGCTAACCCACAGTGTCTGTGAAGACAAAACAGCGCTCTAAAATATCCTTTAAATGGAAATGTAACTTACTAAACTAGTGACCATCTTGCGATGGGATCACAACAGTTGCTTGTAGTGTAAATGATGAGCTTACAAGAAACTGCTGTGTTGTGTCAGCTGTCTTACAACACCACCAAAAATGGTTTACGATGTCTTTCAGCCAGGTGAGAAGGATGGACTGTCCTTTTTTCTTTGCTGCCTTGAGGAGAGAAGGAGAACACACGTGATAATGTAAGACACTGGGTTTAAGTCATATTCCATGAAGGCTGAGAGTATATGACACTAAACTTACAACAGCTATTTTTTTGGCCAGGCTCTTTGCACCATGCCACACGTCCAAACTGTGATGAATTCCCAGATCCTTGTATCTGCCTTCATCTCGGCCTGTGAAATGTGGATTAATTTAATATTACTACAATGTTTCAGTCATATTTTCATCACATCAAACATTATATGAATACTTACTCATAAGGGATCCTATCAGGGCATTAGCATTTGTGCAGATCTCCACCAGCTTTATCTGTAACGACAGTGTACCCACGGTCTCGATAAAACCCTCCTTCTCCATGACGACAGAGTTCCAAGACGTCTGGCGCTTCTCTACAGTGGCAACATGAATGACCTCTTTGGTTTCGTTCTCCATGGTGATGTAGCTGCAGTACTGTGCACCATGGCCCGGTGAGTCATTTCTGCCGTCCGCTGAAAAAGAAAGAAATAAGTAATAATCGTTATCTGCTCATAGACAATCACAATGCCATGCCTGTCACCTTCAATATTTTGAAGCTACGAACCTAGGACCATAACATCTTTCCCTCGGAGGCGGCTGATGGCCTCAGTCCTCCTCTCTTCCCAGAACTCCTTTATCGTGTCCACACAGTAAGAGCCTTGGATGGAGTGGAACGTGTTCTTGCTCACCATCCCCATGTTCATAAAATTGAACAAGAGGGCAACTTTTGCATAGTTGTTGCCAGACAACAGAATGTTGGTGGATAAGAGAAAGTCTCCAGCTTGCATCCCAAAATTCATCACAGGCTGCGAATTCCACCTCCACACGCTGTGTCCATTGGGACAGATCTGAAAGTCACATGAAAGTGATGATCGTACTCAGCATGGACAGCACTGGCTTTCACTAGAAATGTGTTTTTATGTGTATTTACAGTTAGAATATGTGGTGGCTGTCAAGACTTACCCATTCAACACTCGTTGCTGTGCCCTTGTAAGCGATGTTGATCTCAAAGGGGGCAACACAGTCGCACGTTTCACCGGTCTTCATGCCGCCTGAACATTTTTCCACGGGCAGAACCAGAAATGACGCCAGTTGTCTCAAACAGTCCTCGTATACTATTGAAGCTTTGGCACCGATGAGAGTCTCTTCAGAAAGGACTTGCTGTGGGCCTGGGAGAGCGGCGTCCTGAGAGGGAGGACGGGGCTCATCAGGAGGGTCTTCATACGCAGGCTGGTCATGCACAGTTTCATCGATTCCAATAACTGGAAGTCGATCGATCGATGGTGCTCGCTGTAATGCTCCACCCGTCCTGTCGGGGTGTAACATGAAGGTAAATGTGTGAAAACATTGTAAACAAACATGAAGAAGAATAAAGACTGATGACACACCGTATACAAATTGATGGAAGGTTCTCGTCATCAGAGCTGTCGTTGTCCTCTGCTCCGTCCTTTGGTTGATATAAAGGGGAACCGTCCTCTGCCCAGTCAATGCTGTGGACATGGACATGTTCACAAAACAGTAAAGACGACACTCAATAGTTTCATTTCATTGTATGAAGAACTACTTACACACTGTCTGCCATGTCCTTAACCCTGCTCGTGTCATGTAAGCTGCAGAAATAAAAACATTACAAACAGAAATTATGAACGAGACACAAGACACAGAATGCAAAGAAGTTTTGACAGTTGAGCTTGTTACCTTTGTTCGATGATAGGAGCCTCTGCAGCTTCTGCGGTGACATGCTCATCACTGAAAAGAATAACCAGAGCATGTTCTTCACATCAGTAAACCCATTAGTTTGTCATCAAACATTATTTCAATGCAATGACTCGCCTGTCCGACCCACTGAGGTCACCAATGGTAGGCACTCTCCGAGCTGCGGCTGGAAAAAGATTTCCTTTCTCGTAGCTGGAAAAAAAGAAGAAAATGAGCGCTACAGGACACAGTCATACCGCCCGCTGTAAGACATTATGTCTAAAACAGCAAAACACACAGAACCAAAGTGTTCCTCTCTTTTCATTATCGAAGTTAAACTTTAGACCCACATGCTTTCACAGACCACCTTTACTTAGTTACTTGCATATGGGATAAAGTTATGTTACTGCTTTTTGCTGTTCATTACTTAAAAGGATTTGCAACTTTGCAAAAGAGAGTGAGTGTGTTTTCTGTTTTTTGCATATCTCTTCCACTCCCTTTATCTGGCCTGTGTTTACTGAGGCTGGCAGGGAGAGATAATTAAAAAAATAGTTCAGGTCAAGAGAGACAGGTCAGGACAAGAAACATAATGTTCATTACTGAGCGGAAAACCAAAAATTTGTGAGTGAGGAGGTGACTGAGACAGCCCATTTTAAAAATGTATAAGAACAGTTAGAGCTCCTCGAGGAGCCTTTTCTCTGTAACCCCTTCTGTGTGTTGCACTGTTAAACGCTCCTTCTTGTTCAAGAATAATAAATTCAACTTAAACTTTGATGCTTTGAATCCGATCCTCCTTATTCAAGGGTTCTTCTTTAAAAAGTCCTGATCTTAGTTTGTCTGTTCTGGGCTACTGTAGAAACCTGGTGGTCATTAGCAATGTCAGTGTCGGGCTGCATGTGTGTGTTTGAGTTTTTTCATATATGACTATCTTGTCTGTTTTTCTTTATTTATTTCACCTGTATGAAATGATTGGTCCGTGCTGATCTCCAGCTATTCTCCAGCAAAGTCCTGAGACGTTTCTGAGACGCAGCGAGCTCAGATAATTGTTTTTTGGTCTGGACTTTTACATAAATAACTGAAGTATCAGCTCATGAAATGAGTTTATAACACTGTAATACAGTTTGTATGTTAGTCCTGTACTGCCTCATGCTTTGTGTGTGTGTGTGCTGTGATATTATTTACACTAATGTTTCATATTTGACTATAAAATTCACTAAACATCTGTCAGCTGTTTATCATATGTGTGTGTGTGTGTGTAGGCTGTATCCATGGCAACCCGCCTGATGATTGTGCAATACATTCCCCGGAATATTGCTCTTATTATCAAAGTTATGCACATGGTCTAACTGCTCTGCCATATCCTGTGAGTACATATAATAACTAGAACCTGGACCTGGGTCCTGCAGAGACCCTCCTCTGAGCTCCATGTGTGATGAGATCATCAGTGCATGAACCTGTGCAGCAGGAAACAGGCCACCTCCGAGTCATTCTGGAAACACTTCTCCCTCATCAGAGACTTCCACCTGGAGAAAGCCACCCCGATGTTGACCCTGGTCTTCTGTCGCCGTCGGTCCCGGTTCCGTTTCACCTCCTGAAGTTTGCGCCTCTTCAGTGACGGTGGGTCAGGTTCGGCCGCTTGTTCCTGGGCTGAGCAGTACGTGTGGTCGTCCATCTGTGGACATGAAGCTGTCAGACCTGTCCCGACACCGAGCCCGAGTCCACGGCCAACACTTCCTCTTCCTCCGGCTCTGCAGCGGCTTCTTCTGGTGGATGGCGCATTACCTCCACCAACCGGCCGGAGAGCGTCAACCTGCAACACACAGAGCCTTTCCAACAAAACAGAGTATCATAGAAGAGTTGACTTATTTCCAATAATCCATTAAAAAGGTTCAACTTTCATAGATTATAGATTCAGGGCCCACAATTCAAACAATTTCAAGGATTTATTTGTTTATTTTTTTACATAATTTGGGTTTACAGCTCAAAAAATCCATGAAAACAGGAATTCAAAAAATTAAAATACTGTGAAGAAATCACCATTTAAAAAAGAAAGATATTAGGATCACATCAAATCAGTCAGAATATGGTACTTTCTAAACGATATGTCCATGTTCAGTACTTGGTTGCCTTAATCATTGCCTCGATGCACCGTGGCATTGCGTGGGAGTTATGGAAACCCAGATTTCCTTGACGCTTGCTGTCAGCTCTTTGTTTTTGGGTTTGGTGGCCCTCATTGTCCTCTTGATAATACCCCATAGATTCTCAATGGGGTTTAGGTCTGGCGAGTTGGCTGGCCAGTCAAGAACTGCAATGGCATGGGGATTAAACCAGGTTTTGGTGCTTCTGGCGGTATGGGCAGAGGCCGGGTCCTACGTTGGCTCAGGCTCAGAAGTGGCTTGACCCGAGGAACCCGACAGTTGTAGTCCATCTCCTGGATGCGTCTGAATGTGGTGGTTTTTTAAAGCCTCATTCCACTCTTTCTGGATCTCTTCCAGATTCTTGAATCTTCTCTGTCTGATAATCTGCTGAAGTCCACGGTCATCTCTTATGCTGCTGCATCTTTTCCTGACACATTTTGCCCTTCCACTAGACTTTCCATTGATATTCTTGGACAGCCTCCTTAGCTATGAACTTCTGTAGCTTACCCATCCTATGGAGGGGATCAGTGATGGTCTTCTGGCCAGTTGTCAAGTCTGTCAGGTGCTTTGAGTTTAGTAGATGATTAGTGTGTGACACAGTTAAAAACATTAATGCCCTGCAAAATCTGGGCTGATTTCTTCACAGTATTCTAATTTTTTGAATTCCTGGTTTGTGGGTTTTATGAGCTGGAAGCCCAAATTATGTAAAAATAAACAAATAAATCCTTGAAATTGTTTGAATTGTGGGCCTTGAATCTATGATCTATGAATGTTTAACCTTTTTAATAGAATTATGGAAATAAGTAAACTTTTCTATGATATTCTAATTTTTTGGAAAGGGTCTGTACTCCATCTGTCTAACATATGAAGGTTTCTGCAACATAAACATCAGCTCCATTCTCCCAGCATCATGTTTTCAAGTTTCTTCTTGATCATACCTACATGTATGATCCTGTTTTAAGAATTAACAATTATTAATAATTTAAAGATTCATCAGTAGGAGCCAAAGTAGGACAGTGTTAAGAGACAGACGGACTAACACTAAAGATCTATAATGAAACCAGCTTTAAATCGTTCATATGTATTATTTAGTTTATTACTACCCTTATCTTTCACAAAGCTGGATCATATCGTGACATATATTGAGCTGCATCATGAAACCTGATCGCCTTATGATGCATGCTACTATGTAATCTCAACGTCCTCCTGCAGGACATTTTGGCTGACCACACCACACCATGAGCATCTGGCTCCATGTGTCTCCTTCCCGTCCTCACAGAGTTCTGAGACACGGAGAAGGAACCAAAGAGATTTATCTGTGTTACTACAGAGTGTGACCGATGAGAGAGGCCCTGCAGACCGGATCCACCCTCCCACAGAATGTTCATTACACTGGTCTGATAAAAACACTAAGATTAATATTGGACATTGTGGCCAAGAAAAGTGTCAACAGCTTCCTGTTTGTTTTGGACTTGATTTGAAGACTTCATGATCCCTTTAAAGGACGTCTGGGTCTGGGTCTGGGTCTGGGTCTGGCAGAGATGTTGACCCATCATGAGCCAGTCCGCTAAACAATAACATAATCCACAAGACTCCTCGTTTTAGAGGTCTCACACACTAATGCATATAGTTACGAACCAAACAAACAATAAGGAATGACAAGAATAAAAAGCATCTTTTATTTAAATGCGTCATGTTGGCGACTCCACGCTCATTAAAACGGAAGAGGTCTGTTATGGAGTCTTTACAAATAAAAGACAAAGTCCAGCTGCCGTCGACTCTGTAGAAGTTCTTCTATTTTAGATGAACCTGTATGTGTTTCTTCAGCTGTTGCCCTTTTTTAAATCTCTTCCCGCAGAAGTTGCAGCCGTACGGCTGAGCTTCCGTGTGGACTGTCAAGTGCGACCAGAGTTTTTGCTTCAGTGAAAAACCTTTCCCACAGAAATCACATTTGAAAGGTTTGTCTTCACTGTGGACCTTCATGTGTGACTTAACATGCGTCCTTTGCATGAACCTTTTCCCGCAGACGTCGCAGCTGAACGGTTTCTCTCCCGTGTGCAGTCTCATGTGGTTCGTCACATTTGCCCGTTCTGTGAATGTTTTCCCACAAACTTTACAGCTGAATGGTTTTTCTCCCGTGTGGACTCTCATGTGTTTCTTCAGACTTCCCTGTCGTAATACTTTCCCACAGACGTCGCACTCGATGTCTTTCTCCACTTTGTGGGCTCTGACCTGTGAATCTACGTTTGGCTCCATCAAACTGGGAGACTTTTTTTCTAAATGACACTTCACGTGTTTCTGGAGAGACTCCTCGTCGTGAAAACTGTCGCCACAATCGAAGCAGCTGAAGGTTCTTTTTCCAGTGTCACATCCCGCGTCACTAACAGGTGGTTCTTCATGTTTCAGTGCATTTACACCTGGCTCAGGTGAGCTGGTCCCATCCCAATTGTCACTGTCATCGGTTTCAGATCCAGAATCTGAATCAGCGTTTTTCCAATCTTCACTGACATCGGTCTCATCATCATCAATATCTGGTTGTGAATATGCGTCTGGATCTGGCTTCACGGCAGGTTCTGATCCTCCAAAGTTCTCTTGAGGTTCTGTTTTTATTTGCATTGTTGAGCTGCCAGCCTGAGGCTGTGAAATCTGACGTTTCTTTTCACTCTTCTCAGAGACGGCAGCGGGATACCTGTTGCCTTCAGCCTTCTCCAGCCCGTTAAGCTGTTTCCCCTCCTGACTGATCCAAAGTTCATTCGGTTCCTCTTTTATGTGTAGGACCTCTGAGTGCTCCCAGTCCAGGCTTGGGCTTTGTTCAGAAGAGAACACTTCACCAACCAACACCTGCTGGATATCTGCAGTCAACACTGAAACACACAAAGAGAAATGTTGACACCCATTTTCCGGGAAGTAATTAATCTAATGATCAGGTCCAAAGCTGGTTGACCTTCATCATCATCGTCACGGAAATAAACACTTGGCTAATTAAGGATCAACACCGATAGTGAGTGTCTGTAGGAAACGGGAAACACTGGTCTGTCTCAACGTCCCAACGTTTTGTTGTGGTCGTTTGTCACTTGAACTTGACCACGAGTCCAATTTGGCATTTCCTGGAGCAACTGACGATGATTCTCTTTTCAGTTATTCGATTGCTGAGCAGACGAAATGTGGGCAGTGACTCAGAGGTCACACACGTCTCTTTTCTTTTTAGTTACGCATTTATTTAATAGTCTAGGTTGATGAATGGTGTTGGATTAACACGTTACAATAACAGAAACTTACCCAAATCTCTCCGGAGTTGTGTCTGTGCGTGCATGCGGGGCATCAAACCGAGCCCTTTGGCCTCAGTCTTCACCGCTCCGCTGATTCTCTTCTTTACAATCCGAGCTTGCAGCTCAGAGATGTAGCCGTAGGATTTTTCAGACTTCAGGGAGTACATGCTGTATGTTCTGCCATACTTCCTGTACAACCTTCGGAAACTGTAATTACAAAAAAAGACACAAGTCTTGGTACCAAATAGCTGTAAGAGCATCGACTCCACAGGGCTGTGTTAACTGTATATGGGAATGTTTCATACGTAAAACATACATCTGTCTGCCTTCCCCTGTTTTCATTGGCGGTCGGTTCCGGTGGAAATTATAGTCCAGAGCAGCAAGCAGAACTCTGGCTTCATAAAGTGGAGGACTGAGAGCGTAGTGCTTGTTGGCGTACATCAGGATATGATTCTGGAAGGTCTCCAAGTCTGCAGTTGATCTGGTTGACAAAAAAGTTTACTTATAATTTTAACAATGAGCACAAATAGTAATATAAAAATAATATATATCTGTTACCTGAAGCGCAGGTATTTATGTATATCCTTCAGCCAACACTTATCGAGAAGAATCTCCAGCAAAGCTTTGTGGCACTTGGATTCCTTCTGGATCCACAGCTTCCCACGGGTTTCCTCCAGGTGCCCATGTTGGCAGCTTCCTCTACTCCACGTGTGGACGTCACAGACGTGGTGAATGATGCCGACCCACAGAGGCTGCGAGACCAAATCAGCACTGTAAAAACATCCTTCATATTGAAATGACTGAACTTATGAAGAGATAAAAAATGTATTTAAATTCTGAGCTTACATGAAACTGCTCGGTCGTGTTCGCCGTCTTACAGCACCACCAGAAATGGTTCACGATGTCTTTCATCCACACCAGGAGAATGGACTGACCTTCGCTCTTCGCTGCCTGGAGGAGAGGAAGAAAAACCATACATGATGATGATGATGATGATGATGATGATGATGTACAACCCTGATTCCAGAATGTGTTGTTATGTAAAAACAGAAAGAAATCCTTTGATTATATTCAGTTTAATACAGCACACAGCATCATGAATCATCCGGAGAGGAGCTGATCAATGAAGTCAGCCATCAATCATTTATGATGAATGCATTGGCAATAACTCTTATTAAACTTACAACAGCTATTTTTTTGGCCAGGCTCTTTGCACCATGCCACACGTCCAAACTGTGATGAATTCCCAGGGCCTTGTATCTGCCTCCACCCGGGTCTGTGAAATGTGGATTAATTTAAATTTTACTACGATGTTTCAGTCATATTCTCAACACATCAAACATTATATCAGATGAATACTCACTCATAAGAGCTGCGATCTGGTCATGAGCGTCTGTGCAGATCTCCACCAGCTTTATCTCTGATGTCAGCTTGTCCACGGTCTCGATAAAACCCTCCTTCTCCATGACGACAGAGTTCCAAGACGTCTGGCGCTTCTCTACAGTGGCAACATGAATGACCTCTTTGGTTTCGTTCTCCATGGTGATGTAGCTGCAGTACTGTGCACCATGGCCCGGTGAGTCATTTCTGCCGTCCGCTGAAAAAGAAAGAAATAAGTAATAATCGTTATCTGCTCATAGACAATCACAATGCCATGCCTGTCACCTTCAATACTTTGAAGCCACGAACCTAGGACCATAACATCTTTCCCTCGGAGGCGGCTGATGGCCTCAGTCCTCCTCTCTTCCCAGAACTCCTTTATCGTGTCCACACAGTAAGAGCCTTGGATGGAGTGGAACGTGTTCTTGCTCACCATCCCCATGTTCATAAAATTGAACAAGAGGGCAACTTTTGCATAGTTGTTGCCAGACAACAGAATGTTGGTGGATAAGAGAAAGTCTCCAGCTTGCATCCCAAAATTCATCACAGGCTGCGAATTCCACCTCCACACGCTGTGTCCATTGGGACAGATCTGAAAGTCACATGAAAGTGATGATCGTACTCAGCATGGACAGCACTGGCTTTCACTAGAAATGTGTTTTTATGTGTATTTACAGTTAGAACATGTGGTGGCTGTCAAGACTTACCCATTCAACACTCGTTGCTGTGCCCTTGTAAGCGATGTTGATCTCAAAGGGGGCAACACAGTCGCACGTTTCACCGGTCTTCACGCCGCCTGAACATTTTTCCACAGGCAGAACCAGAAATGACGCCAGTTGTCTCAAACAGTCCTCGTATACTATTGAAGCTTTGGCACCGATGAGAGTCTCTTCAGAAAGGACTTGCTGTGGGCCTGGGAGAGCGGCGTCCTGAGAGGGAGGACGGGGCTCATCAGGAGGGTCTTCATACGCAGGCTGGTCATGCACAGTTTCATCGATTCCAATCACTGGAAGTCGATCGATCGATGGTGCTCGCTGTAATGCTCCACCCGTCCTGCCGGGGTGTAACATGAAGGTAAATGTGTGAAAACATTGTAAACAAACATGAAGAAGAATAAGGACTGATGACACACCGTATACAAATTGATGGAAGGTTCTCGTCGTCAGAGTCGTCGTCCTCGGCTCCGTCTTTCTGATGACAGTGAGGGGAGCCGTCACACGCCAGATCAAGTCTGTGAAGAAGGACACGGTCACACAACAAGGACTCCTAACAGGAAACAGGAAACAGTCAGAGACGTCGTACTCACACACTGTTCACTGGGTCGTTGAAAACATTTTCGTCCACGTCCTCTTCAGCCAGACATCCATCGTCTAAACTGTAGAAATAAAAACATTAGAACACAGAAACACAGGCGGCACAGAGAAGCTCTGGCAGCTGACGTGGTACCTCTGTTCAAAGTCGATGATCTCTGTGACCTCGGCAATGAAATCACTGTAAAGAACAAGCAGAGCATCAGTGAAGTCCTCCATCAGCATCGCTCTGTCTTCAGTGAGACTGACTCACCTGTCTGTCCGAGCTGAGGCAGCGCTGTGACACGGAGCTGCAGAGTGTCTTCGCTCATAGCTGGAAGAACAAGAGAAGAAGAGACTCAGTCAGAGAGACGTGTAGCTCAGCCTGCTGCGCCCTCAGGTGGAGACAAATCAATCAATCAATCAATCAATCAATCAATCAATCAATCAATCAAATCTGAAAACATGAAGCTGTCACTGATCAACAACCTGTGTTTACTCTGTTAGTAAAGTCCTGTGCTGCTTATGTCCATGGATGGAGGCTGAGGTCAGACAGCAGCATCCATCACCTGACAGACTACACCTGTCAGACTACACCTGTCACCTGACAGACTACACCTGTCACCTGACAGACTACACCAGACAGACTACACCGGACAGACTACACCTGTCAGACTACACCTGTCACCCCTAAAACACACTGCGTACTCCGCCGTCCACCAACTCACACATGATCCGTTTGTGAAGTGCTCAGGTAGCGATGGGAGCGCGACACTGAAGCTTCGATACGTGCTTCAAACCCTGGACTACAATTCCATAGAAGCTTCGAAGCTTTGGTGCGAAAAAAAAAAAAAAACACACGTGTTATGTGACGTCCGAAGCAGAAACTGCTTCGTTTACCAGAATGAATCACCTGACTGGTTCATGGTCCAATCAGGTGAATGAATGGCACTGCCTCATCTCGATTCTGACAGGTGACAGGCTGAGACAGTTTTGTGCTTTCAACACTTTATAACAATTTTTATGCACACCTGCCTCATCAGTTCATTGTGAACGAGCATAAAAAGAAACCGACTCATCCAAAAAGTGTTGAATAAATAATCTCAGAGCCAGAGTTACACAAGCACACCTGTGTCACAGGTTACCACCTGAACCTGTGTTACAGTTTCCTCAGTAACACAATACACACATCGATCGTCTCATTGATCTTTAATTGATCTTTAATTGTAAACAGGACAATCAGTGCGCGTGTGTCATTTAAAAACGCACGAGATCTCGTGAATTCACCTGTCCTCTGCCTCACCTGTCCTCTGTCTCACCTGTCCTCTGTCTCACATGTCCTCTGCCTCACCTGTCCTCTGCCTCCCCTGTCCTCTGTCTCCCCTGTCCTCTGTCTCACATGTCCTCTCTCTCGCCTGTCCTCTGTCTCCCCTGTCCTCTGTCTCCCCTGTCCTCTGTCTCCCCTGTCCTCTGTCTCACCTGTACAGCAGGAAGCAGGCCACCTCCGCGTGGCTCTGGAAGCCCTTGTCCCTCATCAGCTGCCTCCACCTGCCGTACGCCACCCCGATGTTCACCTTTGTCTCGTGCCTGCTCCACCTGCGCCTCGCCGCTTCCTGCGGCTGCGCCATCGGCGGCAGAGTTTCCCGCGCTGCTGTGTGTTGTTCTCCTGCACAGTACAGGTGATCCTCCATGTGACGTCACCTGTCTTCAGAGTCAGAAACTCAGAACCTGGCGGAGCGGCGACACATGGAGCTGCTTCCGCTTCCTGTGCAGGTGTAATGACGGCGGGCGAACAGCGCCGCCACCGGACCGGAGGACGGGTCGGGAAATTACATTCAGTGATTCTGATGAATGGAAGTAAAGAGTAATCTAATCTAAAGTAATCTAATCTAAAGTAATCCAATCTAAAGTAATCTACTCTAAAGTAATCTATTGTATCCAGGTGGGTTTGTTGTTAATCCCAGTGCTCCTCACCTTTACCTGAGCGTCATGATGTCATTATGAAATGATGGGCAGCTTGGGTTCACAGGTACAGACGAAGACTACAAGCTTAATGCATTTAAATATAAAATATAATCTATAATAAAGACAGCTCCAACCATCTGAGTGTTCTTCAGGTTACTGTGCCCTGCTCATGCTCACCTGCTCTGCTACCTCACCTGCTTCACCTTTATAGAAATGTCTCTCTGCTTCTTCCAATGTTGTTTCCATTGATTGATTATTTCTTTCCATATTAAACTTTTCGGTTTCTGTTTTTAACAGTATTTCATATTTCCTGCTGTGTTTTCACTGTTTGTTGTAGGATGTGTGATTGGACAATGGCCGTTTTGGGGCGGGGCTATGCGAAAGGTCAATTAGAAGACAGTTAAACAAATTAATAAGTTATTATAAATTATTATTTAATACCAATAACCTCTTTGTAAGAGATCACAGAGCCTCTCTGCAGGTTCTGCCTGTGTTTCTCATCAGAACTACTTCTCTTCTGTTGCACATTACTCATTTATTTCATATCTGTTGATTACTACATGTGCTGTATTAAAGCATCTACCTCTCTGCCTGAATGTCTGCAATCAGAGCATGCTGTATAGAGTCTAATTACAACTTAGTATCTGACATATTCTGGATATTTAGCTTTAGACTTAACCTGGTGCACTCCAGTTCAGTTCAGTTCAGTTCAGAGCTTTATTGTCCCTCCAGGGGAAATTTGATTTGCAGTGACAATGCAATTTACACAACAAACAATAAATAGACAAACAGTGACATAGAACAATGTCCCAGAGTAAAGCAACCAAAACCTGATTTAAACAATCCTAAATGAAGTTAGAATATAAGTGACAGAAGGCAAAAAGTCTATAAAAGATAAAAAGATAAACAAGTGCCACAAGAACAGTGCAATTTAAGAGTTGTGCAAATTAATTGCATTGATTGCACGTGGAACAAAGGAGAATTTATACCTATTTGTTCGTGCCCTAGGTAGCATGTATCTCCGTCCAGACGGCAGAGAAATAAATTCCTGCAACAATGGGTGGTCAGGGCGAGACAGGATGGACCGAGCCTTCTGTAGGACTCGTCTGTCAAAGATCTGCTGCATGCCAATTATCTTGTTGGCATCTCTCACAATTTTTGAACCGACAGGTTTCCATAAAATGAGATCAAGCAGTGTCCATCTGGACACTAATCATACCCCGGTGTAACACACCATGCTGCACATGGTGCACTGACCCGTTCTCACCAATAAGGGTCAGCACTTACCAACTCTTCACGTTACCACCCTCAGCTTTCACACAGTTGGATCATATATTGACTTTTTGTACCTTGAACAGACGCACACATGAAAAGCTGACATGTTTGGTTATAATATTGAGTTGAAAGGCTCTGATAACAGAGGACGAGCTCAGCGTGATGCAAACGTAATCCTAATATAAACACACTGCAGCTGTGCTGGGGCTGTTAACAGTAGGACATGATGTCATGGAGGGATGGAAACCCGGGTGCTGTTTGGTTAGAGCCCAAATGTTTTTACTCAATCAATCAAAACATCTGACGTGAGCTCATGAGGGACTGAGCACCCACACCTTCAGCACCACTCACTGCAAACTGAGGTCTAAACCCATCATCTGTTCCCACATACATCTGTTCATGCTCCAGTCTGAAGGCCTCGTCTTGCAGCATGGTTACATTCTACCAACGACACAATGTAATCTTAGTGTGCTGCTGCGAGAAGGAACCAAAGAGGTCACATGATTTATATGTGTTAGAGAGAGGCCCTGCATACCAGATCTACCCTCCCCAAAGAATGCTCGACTGTCATCAGTCCACTTTCCTAAAAAACAAGAACATTTAAATGATTTTAAACGTGATTACTTCATTGGATGACCAAGTGTCCAAAACTAATGATTAACCCTTTATCTCTGTGTTTGTCTGCCAGAATTATAGCGGCGGTGAGCAAACAGCTCTCATCTGAATATTTCCAGTAAGGCAGCAAAATAGTTTAACAGAAACACACACTGACATGACAGCCCTCTGCCTGTGTTCCTGTTTCCTTAGAAGTTCCCTGGAAAGAAAATGTAATAGTGCTGATGACGGGAAATAAAGTTTTCAGACAGCTATTTGAGTTAGGAGCTTCCTTTAATGGATGTGCTCCATTTATACTGAAATAATCAGTCACTATTCTTTAATATCGGAAACTTTGTTCTCTGTATAATGAATTGTAAGTTGCCTCTAGACAAATTAAATATTTTTGTACATTGAACTACCAATTATTTGGATTTGATTTGCCAGTCTGCAGATCTCTGATGCTTTCCATTTCCTCTGGAATTATTACCAGACTACGTACTTCTTTCCAGGAATCTTGCCAAAAATTTCATATAAGTTGCGGTCTGCGATGTTATACAAAACCTGGAAGTTTCTGTGACCAGCCCAGACAAAACACAAGACACACAAGATAGTTTTTTTAATACATATTTTTAAAAAGGTCAAAATCATCAGTCAGATTTCCATTTTGCAAAGATGTCCAGTAATTCTGAATCACTGCCTGAATACGTATTGAAAATTTTAAATGTACATATTCCCTGATTTGCAGCTTTGGTTTCTCTTCCCTCTGACTCCGTGATACAGCATGTTGTCACTGATAAATACAGAAAAACTGATCTTGTCCGGTTACATCAGGACATTCTTGTCATGTGATGTGACGTCTCAGTCCAGTTTAAGACGAGCGGCAACAGTAAATCTGAACGAACTCCGACCCTTCATGGTCACAGCTCAGAGGAGTGCCAGTGTGGCGGCTGAATAAGCGGATTCCACGACAGCGAACGTCCTGAAATCCAAAACAGAGTGAAAAAGCCTCTGACTTCTTCATTAGTGTTCCTGTAAAAACATCCTGAATCACCTGATCCAAACTACTGATTCACATTTTTTTTAAAAAGGCACTGAAAGTCCAGTCGAGCCCACGCAGTGTTCGTATTATCACAGTGTGGCACCTTGTAAATAAAACAAGAAACAGAAAAGTACATTTAAAAAATTAGAACAAAGTAAGAAATAAGTTAAGTCCCTTAAACTAAATTCACTTCAGGTTCAAATATTTGTCATTACATGGTTTTTGGTACCTTCCACAGTAAAATACAGACAGACAGACGCTGAGACAAAACTTAGTCTGAGTAAATGTCAGAATAGACTTGGCCACTGCCAGCAGTGCTCTGACCGTCTATTTAGGGCGGGGAGGCAGGATATTTTAAGCAAGTGGCCAAGTCAATTGCAGTCTTGTCCCTTGTCAACACACTGTACCACACTAACAAGAAACTGCACTTCAACTCAGCCAGACACTGATTGTCCGATACGCTCTGAAGTCATCCCAGAAAACAGGATTTTGATGATTCGCTGGTCAAAACAAGTAAACCAGGCTAAACTTCAGTCAGTTCATTTTTGATTCTTTGCACTCACAGAACCTGACCAGACATGGTGAATGTTACTTTGTAGCTGTTATTTGAACCCTAAATATGAGGGATTAAGACAAAAGAGGAAAACCAAAAAGACGATTATGGAAGCGGCTCAAGCTGCAGACAGATCAGACAGACGGACCACGCCTTCCCTCGGCTGTGTTCAGGCACCACGCTGCTTTCACACCATGTCAGCAGAATGTGGAGAAGTGGAACATCTCGTGGGAGGGTGCACGCAGTAAGACTGATTGCCATCCTTGTAGCCACATAATTTAAATAGCACACCGCTGTGTGTGTTCAACAGGTGGAATCAGCAAACCTAGCTCATGTTTTGTTTCTGATATTTGGTCATCACTGAAGTGATTTTTCATCCTCTGGAGACCTTAAAGATTTCTACCTAAGTTAAGGCGACCCATGAGCAACCAGAATTTTTAGTTTAATGTCTGGACGTATTTTGTCTTGCAAATCACCAAAAACACGCTTTCTGGGTTTTTAAGAAGAATAAAAAATGTTTTTTTTATAAATAAATCTCCATCCTGAACCGTCACGTCCATTTAAAAACAGAATCTCTGTTTTCTTCACTTCAAGAAAACTTTTTGTTCTGCTCAGTTCAGAGAGCCCAGTCACTTCGAGACCAGGCATGTTCGTAACCCCCCCCCCCCCCCCCATCACCATGCTGGTAACCCGTGTGCAGACGAGGATGACGAGGATGGAAGACGTCACTCGTGCATGTAGAGCTGTATCAGACCCGCCTGGTGCAGCTGCTGCCACAGAGCCATTTCCATACGCAGGTCGTGGTTGATGAAGAAGCCCACCGGGTGGAAGCTGCTGTCGTAGTAGTGGTCAGAGTACTTCTGGTAGTCTGGGGTCATGAAGCCGTAGGCGCTCACCTTCATCGACAAAGGAGACACAGGTTATAGACTCTGCATCTGATTGTGATGTTAGGTTGTGAGCTCATGTACTTCTGTATCTTGCACAACTCATTTTGAAGCTGAAGAACTGGTTTTGACAGAGATGACATGATGTGAACTGAAGTGAGCAGCGTGAGTCACTATCAGCGCCTCATCAAGGCCACACAGAATCAGAATCAGTCACACGGCCGACTGCTCAGAGCCGAAACGTTCTCACGCTATCAGGCGTGTGGGGTCTTGTCCTGCAGGAGAAACAGTGACAGACAGGACTGGTGAATTCTACCTTATCACAAGTGTGCAGTGCAGCCAGCAGCATGACAGCTCCTGTCGAGGGACGATAGATGTCCCTATATTTGGTTTTCAGAGCGTTAGAACGAAGGAATCTGAAACAGAAAGACAACACAGCATAAATTCATCTGTGGTCTCAGAGATGACACTAAAGATTAAAACAGGTGAGCGGGGCGGATGTGATACCTGCACACAAACAACACCTTGACTTCTCCTTTTCCCTGTTGTCACAGTGTGGGAACTTCCCACAGCAACACACTCTGCTTCTCTTTTAATCTGATATACAACTATTTGAAACGGGAGACACTTTATCTCTCACCTGTTTCTGAGGTAACGGATGAAATCAGGGTGGTACATCTTCAACTTTTCACTTGACACATCCGCTCCAAAGTACTTAGATGGACTGTGAGAGGAAACATGACAATTCATCAGTCAGGGACAATAATGCAGAAGTAAAAAGTGTGTGTGCTATACACACAGTGAACGGAAAAGTGATTTAGAGATTAGAGCGTGAGGTGTGACTCAGCACCACTAACCGCTGCTCTGCAACAGGAAAGCAGCTCGTGCGGTGCTGACTGAAAGTCGCGTCTCACCCAGCAAACAGGCCGAGCTGAAACAATGCTTGTGTACAGAAATGACACGTTCTAAATATGATTTGATGATCGCTGTAACTGGTGGAGGGGGACTTTATTTGAACTTTATACTGATGAACACGGCATCATATCACATAAACTTTGAATTTAAATTAAGTAGCTGCTAATTACAGCTGTCAGATGAATGTGATGTGCAGAGGCTTGTTGTAGGTACACAGTAAAGTGGCATGAAATGGAAATGACATACAGCTGAGCGATCCTCAACCAGGTGAGGCGATGTCCTTTCCTATATTTACTTTATTATTTGTTAAATATAATCATCAAATAACAATCATAGTTAAATTTGGTGTGTTATCTCGCTGCTCTGTGGTGACCAAAATAGATCCAAACAGTAAGTGCAGCACAGAGCACGTCTAAGAGGAAGAGAGGAAGCTGACCAAAGCTGGTTAAACGTTTCAGCACTTCAGCAAACTTCAAACTGATTTCTGAGTCTGCAGCCACGATCGCAGCTCTGCGAGGCTGTGATGTGGAGGAATGACAACATCAGGAGATCGTGAGTCACGTTGAATCATAACCGTGCTGCTTACTCTTTGCCTTTCTCGGCGCCTCTCTCCACTAGAGTGTGTGTCGCTGCAGCCTTCATCAGCAGGTAATCGCGGTCGTGATCTGGCAGGAAAACGTATCGCGTCTCCTGTTGGAGAGCAGCAGAGTGTGAGGAAACTCGCTCCATTCTAACGTTTCCTGAGGAAAACATGTCTTAGTGTTCGTCCTCACCTTAGACACAGGGGGTCCTGTATACCCGTCGCCTCTGTAGCTCCTCACGGAGTTCATGAGTGTGTTGGTGGAGAACGTATAGTGGGTGGTCCGAGAGCCCACATCCTGCTCAAAGCCCCTAATGATGGCCCCATTGGTCCTAAAGATGACACGTGTCCACAAACACGGGTTCTGATCAGATTCTGGGGCTCATGTTCAATATTTGGGGGATTTAGAGGCTTGTAACAAACTTCAGAGTTTGGGGCACTGTAACAAATCTACCTGAAAACATAGTGATGACTGTCGATCTCCTTCCCTTTCTTTGAATCCTTCAGTATCCCACCGTTGCCCACCACAGCACAGCGGATACACTCCGAGTCACTGCCGCGATCCTTCCAGTCGTCCAACAGCTGCCGGTTCGCAGAAGAGTTGAGGACAGAAAGAGTTTCCAGCAGTGCTGTTGACACAGAGAAACTGAGTTATTCAAGTGTGCAGCAGTACACAGATCAGGATCTATGGGAGGCCAATAGAGACGCAGTCTGGCCCTGATGTGGAGGACTGCAGAAATATAAGCTGAGTTCATTGTCAGGCTCATAAAAATGAGAAAAAGGTTAAAGTTAAATAAACACACAGGTTGTTGGATGAAAGCTTTGACCTTGATCTCATACAAAAATATAGGTGAGTGTCATTAAAAATATAAAAATACAAAGAAATGTAATACAGAAAATGAAAAAGGAAAATATGGAAGAGTAATGAAATGTAAAGAGTAACTG
The DNA here is from genome assembly GCF_000972845.2 of Larimichthys crocea. NCBI lineage: Eukaryota > Metazoa > Chordata > Actinopteri > Sciaenidae > Larimichthys > Larimichthys crocea. The sequence continues at coordinate 21,751,472 of NC_040026.1, read as the reverse complement.
AGGAAACATGAACTCACTCTGGTAGTCGATCTCTGCCCAGCCGTGGGCTCCTCGGTACTGGCTCAGACGGCGGTGCTGCTCATGGCTGACGTGTTGGGCCCACTGCAGGACTGGAATGTTTTTCAGAAACTTCTCACCAAATTCACTTTTACTGACCTGAACTCGGACGCCGTCCACACAGTCCTGCAGGAAGCAGATAACACAGACATGTTATGAAACCGCAAACAAATAGAATGACATCTTATCACAGCAACATGCAGCCGTGACCCGCAGCTATAAATAAATAAAGCTGAGCATCATCATCATCACACCACCGACAGGTCAAACTCTTCAACGCTCACTGGAGGCAAGTATCCACACAACCAGAGACACATTCACATGGAAATATGAAACCACAGGACACGTATTCACAACTTGATCTCCTCTCAGTTCTGTGGAATCAGTGTGAGAGTGTTCAGCTTTAAAAGATGCAGCCTAAAAAAAGTACAGTGTGTGCATGCTGGGAGAAGCAGTCACCACCATGCGGGGCATTACTTCATCAAACCCTGTGAGACGTTCAAAGACTTTGAGGCAGACGTGAGGAACGTTTCCTCATCTTCCCTCTGTGTTTGTCTCAGCAGACCCTGCTCAGAGGTTCAGCGCTGATGACACATTCAGGGAGTGGAGAGGGAAGAGAGCCAGGCTGGAGGAGAAACTAAACATTTAATGGGAAGACCGGCACACCCGGCACACCCGGCACACCCGGCACGACTGTGGCATCCGCCCAGTGACAGCATCTCCAGCCTGAGGAAAAGCAGGAGTGTGTGTGTGCTCTGACGCTCCACAGATGACGAAAGCCACGACGAGTTTACGAGCTGGAAAATACGATACGAGCGTCTTTCTCACCACAGTGCATGTCTACTCTTTTCAACTGCATTATGTTATTACATCTATAAAAAATGAAGACGTGATATTTAATATTCTTGTTATCAACGCTGACATCTGACCGACATTTATTATGTGTAAAAACCTGATATCTTCTCCTTCTGCTCCACAGAGCTCCTTTGTTAGAAACTATTAAAAACTGCTCAGTGTTCAGCTCAGTCGGCGGAGCAGCCGCCCCGTGTGTGAAGGCATCGGTCTTTGCTTCAGAAGCCGAGGGTTTGAATCCGACCTGCGGCTCTTTCCCGCATGTCATCCCCCGTCTCTCTCTCTCTCTCTCCACATTCCTGTCACTCTCACAAAGCTTGAAAAAACCTCTTCAAAAACAAACTGCTGCACTGCTGTCATCTTCCTTCATCACGTTAAAATTAACTATTTGTTTCAAGAAATCACAGAGCATTCCTTCAAATCAAACTTCGTATGTACGAGGTGTTCTGTTAAAGGAACCAGCAGGCTTGACAGAACAAAACAAACTGCACAGAACTCACTGTTTGTGGTGGGACGTCTTCACTCATGTAAGTGTCTCCAATGAAGGGAGGCTCTGTTGGTCTGGCTGCCTGTGTGGGCCGCTGAGGCTTCTGCGTGGGGCCTTTGGTGCTGGTCCTGATTTTAGACCTGGATCCGGACTCTGACACACCCGGGACATGGTTCTTTGCTGGTTCGTCAGCAGCTGTGGATGTTAGAGCCTGTGAAGCTAGAATCTGTGCGACATGTGCGCCTTCATGCAGAACCGCGGGCTCTGGGTGAAAGGTGGAGGCAGAGGGTGGAGGGGTCCAGCGGTCACTGTTACTCTTGCTGTCAAGAGGCTCTGTGGAGTTTCTGGAGCTGCTGTGGGGGACAGAACCAGATTTGGCGGTGAGCCAGGCCAGTCAGAAATAAATCATCTGAAACCTTTTCTCTCTCTCTCACACTGAGTTTCCTGAGGGAAAAGTTCAGCTGCTGATCGATTCTTTGTTTACACTTCACAAAAGAAGGATTTGTGTTTACCTCGATGAAATATGGACGGTTTCCTTCCTGCTGCCAAACCTATTTGTCCTTCATAGAAACAGCCTATGGTGGATCAGGATAATCCACTGAACAAGGATCACCAGATCCAGATTAAGAGTTCTTATGAAGGAAATACAGGTTTTGTAAGTTTCAGTCTGTGGCTGAAAAACCGCCTTTGGATGAAGCAACCCTTTAATTAATACATTCCACATAACACATAGCTCAGTGTCGGGGTGGGGTGGTGGGATTTAAAGACAAATGTTGCATGTGAAAGTTGCAATAAAATATTCAAGAAAGTGCTGAGTCGAGTTTAAAAAATTCTCACTCTCAGGCATATTCGACAGTTGAAGATCTTTTCCAAACCTTTCCACCAGCTCCATCAAAATAATTAAATCAAATATTTAACGTGAAGACAAAATGTGTTGGACAGGGCAGATAAGAAAGCTGCAGTGTCAGGTAACCATGGCGCTGCCTTTACCCTCCACTGGCTCTTTATTATTGGCCTGACGCAGCAGATGCAGCTGATGTCGCTCCCAGCAGTAAGCAAACCTCGTAAAGGCAGCTGACAAGACACAAACGTAATAAACCAGCTGGATTAAAGCGTAACTGGAAACTTGTTAATGTTGAACCAAGAGCAAAGGTTCAACTGGAGACAGAGTTTGTGTTCGACAAAGATAAACTGACCATGTGCCATTTTTATTTTTATTATAAGTATATTTATTTACTTTATGAAGAAGGTACTGAATGTCTGTTGTTTTGAGGGATTCCTGGGAAAAGGTACGATTTTCTCTTGTTTGTCTCTTTGCATTTTGTCACTAAAGTTACATTTTAAGTTTTCACTGTGTTCTGCGTTCAGTATTTAGGTGTTCTGAACAGGGTCATTTAATTTTAACATTTTATTCCAAAAAAGATTGTATTCCATTTCATTTTGCAGCTCCACAGTCCATTTAAAAAACACGAGGAGGGAAGGAAGGAAGGGAAGTATTCACGTGGTTATTTTTACCCAGGCGTTCTGATTAAAGAACGGCTTTCTAAATGAAAGAGCTGCCAGCTCCACGCGCCCAAACTCTCCATCCAGCGCCTGAAACAGACCTTTGAGCAAGTGGCCACGTTTTCCATTTCATTCCTCCAAACTTAATGCATCTTATCTGGATCTGCTCGCTTTTAAAGCTGGAGCGCTGCCCGTTACAACAAAGCTTACATTTCACATTACACGTGTAAGAGATCACCTCCAGTGAAATAAGTCCAGGGGCTTTTTTTCATTAGTGCAGCCGGAGCGCTGTGTGGCTCCTTTGTTAAAACCACAATGATACAACGAGAGCAGGAATGAGGGAACACTTACCACCACATACCACTCGTGATAGAAAGTTTAACTCTTCAAGCTCGTCTTATTTTACTCAGCCTGACCTGGATTCTGTGCTGGACTAAACCGTCTGCTCTGTTCGCCTGTGGGCGATTTGAACCAACATGTGGACGCCATGCAGAGAGCTTCAGGGTGCTTTGACGGTGAAACATGTTTGCATTTTTCAATGAAGCGATGACCCGTTTTCTGCTTCAGAAAGGGTACACACAAAGTTTTTAAAAAGAGTTTAATGTCATATTTCTTCAAGGACTTTCCAGGCCCACTTCATCAAATTCAAGGGCCCAATCAGTGTGTATAACTTTTTTCTACTATCTCCTTTTCTGTTCTCCACCTTGTGCCCATCAATAAAGTCCATCGTACCTGATCTCATCTTATCTTTAATAATTAAACTAAAAACTACTTTAAATTTTCATGAGGCGAACCAGCTGAACCATTAACCAGCGTGAGGTAAACAACATATTTTATAAGGGGGGAAAAAAATCTATTTCTATTGCTACAATAAAAATGTATGAATTCAGAAGTTTCAATAACTCATTTTCAACTTGTTATGCTGTTCACATCCAGGTAATGATGATACGAACAGCTCACATCAACAAAGTCTGCTCATGGCAAATGAAGCCAGTAATGAACGGACATGGTGCCGTATCAGGGAGGAACTGAAGAGTTTAGGTTTGAAGGACACGCTCACACAGAGGTGTAGTTCAGGTGTAGTTTATGTAGGGTGCAGTGATTTTAAAGCTCGACCTAAACTCGAGACTAAAAACAGTCAGACCATCTCAGCTTCTGCTGCTTCATTTTTTACACCAGCAGATTATTCTTTTTCTCCGTCAGTGCAGCAGACATTAAGGTCGCTCTCTGCAATCATACAACCTTCTTGTCTGGTGACGTCACTCTCCACCCCGGACGATGTGAATGCATCGAGTTGCACTGTGGGAAGTGTAGGATGGACTAAAGGTCAGGCCTCTATCTTTCTGTCTGAATCCACCTCCAGACTTTTAAATGAAGTCCTCATCTTTAATATCTGATGTCACGTCCTGCTCTCTGAGGCTTGTACTGCAGCTGGCTTCACTTCCTGTTTGTTTTGTGCGGTTTTGTTTTGGTTTTCCGCAGTGACGCCATCAGTTAGATTCAGTTTGAATGTGACAAACGTGGCCTTGAGGTCAAAGAAAGATTTGCCGTACAGAGAAAATAATAATTCCTCTATTATGCTGTAATTACAAACCGGTTTGTCACACTCACATTAAATCTGAGTCGTTCTCTCTGTCAGTACTAACAACCAAAATGTTTGGTTGCTCACCTGCTCACTCCCCGTATGAAGCCGTGGAAATGTTTCAGGGGCTCGATGGTCCAGGACACGGGCCTCTCCAGGACCACACACAGGATGTAGACACACAGAAACGGGCTGACGGTCACTACGCCGAGGACCAGCCTCTTCTGGAGCGCCATTCCCCGTCAAGGTGTGTGTGAGCGGCAGGCTGTGTGTGTGCTCGCCCTGCCCTCTGCTCCACCTGAAGGAACATGAGGAGGCAGAGGCTGAGGATGCTGATTCTCCGCGGGGGACACTTTTGTCTTCTTCTGGTCAACCAGGGGGGGAGGAGTAGGAGGAAGAGGGGGATTTAATTAGCCCACAACAGGATCTGGGCTCCACTCTGGGCTTCTCTCAGCACATCTACAGCGGGAGGGAGACAGAAAGAGAGAGTTGGAACGAGGGCAAAGACGGGAAACTTTATCTCTCAGTGTCAACGCCGTTCCAAATAATCCCTTTTTAATGAAACCTTCGCTGCTGTCCCTGAACACAGAGCAGCCACACATCTTCGTATCCTCTCACATCCTGCTTTTATTTATTTGGTCTTTCCTTTCTGCTCTCACTGTTCTCGGAAGATAAAACACACACACACACACACTGAGAGGAGCTGATAATGCAACGTTACGGCCACTCATCCCAGCTGACAGTGAAAGAAACCTCGAGTGTGCTTCAGCTGGTGGCCCACAGCAAAGGGAGGAAGCTAGAAGGAAACTGTTGGAGTTTAAAAAATGAACGTGAGTATCTAACGGTCTCACAAAGAGACATTAGCATACACACAAGGCACCACCCCTCTCCACTTCTCACCTCTTTGTAAAGCAGTGTAATAAAACAGAGCCTGAGGCATGAGCTCTCTAAACTTCTTTCAAGTCTCAAGTCGCTTCGTTAAGTCCCAACAAATCCTCCTCACCTAATAACTGGGTCCAATCGGGAAAATAATAACAGTAACAATGACAGGACAATGCGAGTGATAACGGTTTCCCAGGCTCGTGTAGAAACTCCTGGCTGAGGCTAAATGGGGAATGGAAAGAATGTGTCGCAGTGATCCAGTGATAAACTCAGCTCTCTCTCTCTGATAACACACACAACAGTAAAACTCTGAAGTCATGCAGCTTCAACAAAGATTTCTACTGAAAAAGTGTTGACACATAAAGAGAAACACAGACATGCATCAGACTGTGACAAATTATCACCGTCTCCTCCCTATCTGTGTCTGTCACGTCTGACTCAGCTCTTCAGTTCTGACAGCAGAAGATCAAATACAGAAAGTGTGCGTGAGCTCTCACCAGCAGAAAGTCTTCAGGGTGCCGTGCTGCTCTCTGCGTCTCCTTCATGACTCTCGTAACTCAGACATGTTCCTCTGAGTTAAGGGCTCTGCTGCTCATCTAGTGTGGAGCGGCTGTACTGCCAGCCTCGGCACTGTATGGGCGGGACCATTGTGAAATGAGCAACAGCTGCTGGCAATTGGTCAACCCCCTCAACTCCAGAGCATGAGTGGGGGAGAGAGAGACAGACAGAGAGAGACAGACAGAGAGAGACAGACAGAGAGAGAGACACTCCAGGCTGCAATAAAGTTAGACATGAGCAGGCAGCTCTGAGGATCTCTGCTATGCTCACAATGTTTGGAGACCCTAAATCACAAAAGAGTGATGACAGACATGACACACACACACACACAAATGTATGTGTACATACAGACAACAAGCAGGAACATGCAGCCTGAACTTCCTCTCAAATCTCAGACACAGGAAGACGTTCTCTCCTCATCCGACGGTCACGAGTCGCTCAGTCCATCCACCGCCGGCCGAGGCCTCTAAGCCAAGTGAGAGTCAACAGTCGGTGTGTGCCTCGTTGGGTTGAGTTTCTGCTGTGAAAAGAAAGGAAATACGCTGAAAGGGGAGACACGTTTCAGTGCACACCACTGGTTGCTTTGGCAGTACAGAGGAAGTGAAGCTAGCTGGAGGGCGAGGAGGGAAAAGAGGGGCAGAGGGGAGAGGAGGAGGAGGAGAAGTGGGTCAGCGCCGGACATTATTCCAGATGTATAGGCTGAAACATCCCCGAGGTGGTTTGAACTGGGCTCCATGAAGAGGAAGGAAAGACGCTGCGTTCAGAGGAAGCTGGTGAGTTTATTTCAACATTCAGAAATACTGATAATAAATCACGTCAGGCTCCAAACCTCATGGCTCATAGTTTGGATTCAGCAGGGGGTTGACTTGATATGACTGAAGACACTTCCTCATCTCCGAGCTGATGAGTTATGGCCAGAGAGCGAGGGATGATGGGAGGGCGGGGACAGAAACAAGCAAACAATTGTCTGTGTTTCCACAGTGAAGAAAAACGAAGCACACAGTGTGTCTTCCCAACAGTCTTTGCTTTTTATTCACGTTGTGGCTGACGGATCAGTCACCATCTTCTTCACAGTTTTTTCGAACCATCAGCATGAAAATAACAATTACAACTAAAAAACAAGAGAAGAAGAACACAGTGTGTGCAAGAGCTACGTGTTGTTCGGGCACAGAGCGTTACAAAAATCAGGACAATACCCGGCGACAGCTGGAATGGTTCGTATATAGAGTTACAGACAGAAAGAAACAAGGGTGCCATGTGATCTACGTGGCTGTGTATCTGACACCAAGTGGGTCATCTCGGGTCCAGATCGGAAGAATGGTGGCACACAAACACTCCCATGCGCACAAAGGAAAGGCTCTCTGGCACTTGTAGGACGGGCATGCGCGAGGAATGCCAACTCACACCACCACCCTCCCGGGTTCGAGGCCAACAGCCTCCGCCTGCCGTGCCAACACCAGCAGAGCGGTGAGGGGCTGCGAGGCAGACCGCGGCGCTGCGAGAGCCTCCGGTCCTCCACACCAAAGTCCTCGTGACTCACAGTGAGTCTAGAAAGCCACGGCGACACACACCAACCACCTCCGTCCGCCTGAGTCTGCCGTCTGGGATTTTATTCAACATTTGGTTTAATCACTCTGATTGAATGCGTCTGACATTAACCCTCCTCTACACTACACTTCATATGAACCTTCACACTGAGGCTCAGATTTCATGTCAGAAAAACCTGACATACTATTTAAACCATCCAACAATGGCGTATTTATCACGAGTCACGGCGGCAGTCATCATTTCTGCCGAGTCACTGTTTAGTGTTCTGACTTGATGAGCTTTCAGAAACATTACTTCAAATCCCCGACCTGTCAAAAGGTCACACAGGAGTGCTAAATCTTAAAAAATAAATATCGAAAAGAGAAACAGAATAAATATTTTCTGATGTCTAATCTGGAGGCTGTGTCTTCACATCATGTTGGACCTAAATAACAGGCTTTACTTCGTGGTTTCGAGTTTCTGTCTGCAGCACAAACTCTGGTTACAGAGTCCCCTCTCTCTCACACACACACACACACACACACACACACTCATGCTATGGGCCACTCTTACTGAAATCTTATCCACAAAGACTTTCTGTGTGTGAACGTGAGTTTACAAAACATCTTCATCATCACAAAGGCTGAGAAATAAAAAAAATAAAAAAAGAAAAACAATGAGACACGTCTGTCGTGATGAGGCGGCTCCACACACACACACACACACACACACACACACACACACACACACACACACACACACACACACACACACACACACACGGTTTGAATGTGTGTGACTCAGGGACCCCCCCCCTCTCCTGTTGAGTTTCTTGTGTTTTGTCGCTGTGCAGCCTCTTTATGGTTTTCAAACACACCTCTGGTCACATGCTCCGTGCCTCCTTCCACCCTCCTCACTCTGTCCCAGCTCTGCTTTCCTAATCCTATAAACATTTTCTATGCGCATTCCTTCTTACCTCCGCCCCCCCCTCCACCCTCTTCTTTCTTCCTCACATTCAGAAACCCTCGAAGCTGCTCTGTAATCATCTGTCTTTGACCTCAGACATGCCTTCCTGCTTTTCTTCACTCCCTTTTTCCTTTAAGTCGTCTACACGTCCCACCGCTCTCTCTAGCAACGTTCTACATGCACTCTACCTTCAGTCTGGAACCAGCGTTAGTGCTACAAGTCTTTGTTAGGTCCTAACTCTGGTGTGAGACACTCAAACTGTGCAGAGCTGGTCACAGAGCCGGAGCCAGCGAGGAGATATGGATCCTGTAATTAGCGCTCGCCTCGAGGGGACACCGGGAATAAACACATGACTCAGCAGACAGAAGGGGGCACAGGGAGCTCGGCTCGGCACAGACAGACGCTCACACTGTTTGCTCTGATGCCGGCTGATACGTGAGTCTGTGAGTTGTGGTCGTACGGGATGGGAGCGACCCCAGCGCAGGCCTGGGCTGGTTTCAGAAACATCTGGAAGTGTTCTCTGTGGCAGCTCTGTGGGGAACATGGAGGCATTCCTGCTCCCACAGACTGCAGGGGAGGGAGGGAGGGAGGGGGATAGAAGGGAGAGTCACAAAAACTGCAGCAATCCTCCTCGAGAAGAAGAAGAAGAAGAAGAAGAAGAAGAAGAAGAAGGGGACGTCCGTCCATCGTCTTTTCATCTGCTGCCACCTGGTCTGTGGCATTTAAATCAGGGAAGTTCCAACACAACACGCTCCTTCATGCCTGGGTGGTGGGTGTGGGGGGCCTGCCCTATACAGTGAGGCCCAGTGCGTTTCCCCATTTTGTATTTTTCAAATGAGGTAGGACAAGGTTCAGTCACTTGTTCAACCCTCTGACGCTCCACAGGTTCAGTCTTGCTGGCGGAAACAACATCCAAAGGGGAAATCAGGTGGAGGGCTCGAGCCACACAACGGAGAGAGGGTGGGGGTCGATGGAGGGCGGAGAGGAGAGGTCCAGATGGATGAAACCAGGCCTTCCTGTCAGTCACTTCTCCAGCAGCTGCTTCCTCTGCTGCTCCCACAGGGCCTCCAGGTGATCCGCCCTCTTCAGCGCAGCCTATCAGAGGACAGAGCCATATTTACACATGCTGTCAATCATCTCTCCACACAAACCGTGTTTTCTTACTAATCGCCGCCGCCTCAGCTTCACCGAGCCGCTCACCTCGTGCTGCTTCCGGAGACAGCTGACAGTTTCTTCCTTCTTCAAGATGGCAGACTTCACTCTGGCAAAGCACAGACAGGACGACGATGAGAAAGTGAAAAAACAACGAGCAGGAAACAATGAGCTCGGTTCCTCTGTCTCCTCTCTTGTCAGCGGCTTTGTTGGAGAGTTGAGGAAGCAAAACAACAAAAGAAAATAATGAATGCATCCAGACACGGTTTGTGGATCTTCTTCCTCCACAGAGCACCGACCATTAAAGCATGGCAGCGTGCCCTGACCTCCACCTGCTTCAACACCTCGGGGATGAACGGGAAATCCCTGAAAGGCTGATACTATCTGTTAACTATATTACCACATTGCTCTTCGCACACTAACTACAGATTACACCACAGCAATGCAAAGACAGGTCAGTATGTAGCAATAGCTCCCAAAGAGCTTGCCATCACTTCCACCATTTACTTTTGATACCCTTCGACATCAACCTGCGGGTCCATCCTGTGGGTTAGGCTACAAAGCTTGTTACTGCAGGCTAATGACGCTCACTTTCGACTTGTCAACGATACGTGAAGCGCCTGAGTGTCAACACCACCTAAGTTAGTAGGCCCAGAATGAAAGCTGCGCTTCTATTGGATTCAGAGAAACGTCTCGATAAATCTGGCTGAATAGAAGGGTGCGCACTCTTTCCCTTTTTGTCCCTTTTTTTCCCGCTATGAGCCATGTATCCCCAATGTTCAGACGTCTAAATGCTTTTGGCCATACAGTGTGGATGTCATATAAAACATCAGACAGTTCATGAGACTCTGGACTAGGCCAGACGACCCACTCTCCTCAGGTCTATTTGCTTTTCTGTCTCCAGTTAACACATCTAACAGCTGATGTCATTTTTACCAGATATAGACATGTAGACGTTTCTTACGAGGCTCAGCGGTTTCACTTCTTTAAAACGAGACTGGAGAGTTCAAGTTCAGTCATTAGAGGGTGAAAATGACACACCACAGAATAAAACCAGTTATCTGAACCAGCTCCACTCAGATCCTCTCCTCATGAGTCACTTACCGTTGGTGGACTTCGGCCAGCTCCTCTTCCTTCTCCCTGGTGACCCTCTCCACCTCCAGCCGCAACCTCGCTCGAACTTCCGACACCTCCACCTTCATCCTGCTGTTCTCCTCCTCCGTCATCACCAGCCGGTCTGCAAACTCCTGCCTTATCACCTCCGCCAGGCTGCGGCGCTCTTCCACCAGCTTGTCCCTGGTCTGAACAGACAGATCTTTTATTTACGTTTGCTCTCGCATCCGGTTTTAGTTTGAAGGTTTCAGAGTCATTCTGCTGATTGGTTCCTCACCTGTGTGATGTCCTCAGCCTCCTGTTCTTTCTGTCGGAGCAGGGCCTGGAGTCTGATCAGCTCTCCCTCCATCTCCATCTGCTGCTTCCTCAACTCTTGTTGCTTCTCCACGGCCGCCCTCTCAGAGCGCTCCAGATCCCTCAGCTCGGCCTCGTACTTCTCCCTCACCCGCTTCACCCTGACAACAGTGCAGAGTGGAGGTTGGTAACATGTGATAAAGCTGCATATATGCAGGTGCTGGACAGAGGACAGATCATTCATGTGTCCATGAACCCAAAACACACACACACACCTGTTTTCAGCCGCCCTCTCACACTCCTCTTTGTCCTTGCTGGTCTCTTCCTCCAGCGTCCAGATGGCGAGCTCGATCTCTTTGTCGCGTTCTCGTCGCAGATCTTCTTTGAGCTCACGCTCTCGGCTCAGCAGCCACACTTCCTGTGGACGCACAACACACACATGCTGACTGTCCTGACTGCTTCATACACACACACACACAGACGTATATAGAAAATGTCGATGCAAAACACCCAGGTTCAGATAAATCATCAATAGTTCCTTCACACGTTCATACCTCCTCTTCACTTATTAACTCAGTTCTTCTTCATTCCTCATATTACATGTGTTCTACACCCTGAGGGTTTCGTCCAAATTATATTTAAGCAGAGACTTGGGCAGCACAGGTTGTTCTCACTTTGCTGCACTCCAGAGAGCTGGAAATGAGCCACCTGTCCACGTCACCACACACAGTGGAAAAAGACCATTTTTAGCAGAAAAGCTCAGTTCCTGTTCTTTTTACACTGAGTTGAGTTTCACAGCTGCACTCCGAACACTGGAGATCTTTTGCCTTCAAGTCAGAATAGGCGATGCAGACCCCCTATGTTACAACAGTTCATATTTACAGGGTGTTCTGTGGTTTGTTTAGTTCCCCTATGTTACAACAGTTCATATTTACATTGTGTTCTGTGGTTTGTTTAGTTCCCTGTGAGCAGACGAAGGTGACTGAACGTCAACAAACCTCTTTTTTCTTGTAGTTTTCTTCCCAGGATTGTTTTTCGATGTCCAAACGTTCTTGTAACGCCTTCATCTCCAACTAGTCACACAAACAACACTCAGTTAGCAAGATGCAGCCCTGCTAGCTGTTCATAGACGCGCAGATACAAGACTTTCATAACGCAGATGTTACTCTGCGCTGGTTCACCTGGTGCCTCCTCTCCTGCTCCTCTCTGGTTTTGTCCAGCTCCACTCTGAGCGCTCGTCCAGCCAGAGAGCTGTTCTCCTCCAGCTGCCTCCGCAGATCCTCCAGCTCAGCACGCTGCCTGGAAGACAAACACCGAGAAGAGTCTTGAAAAGCAGAATCACAATAATCCCTAAGTTTTACATCATCTAGAGAAATGGAGCTCAATAATACTGTTGCAGGAACAGGCAGACGAACGCTGGTTTCCATTCACTACAGTTATGTGAACATTAGGAGCTGGATCACAAGATAAGCAGTAGGTGGCAATAATTTTCCAGACGGAAAACCAGAAGAATCCCGTGGTTATTTTTGTTATTTTTTATGGCATTTAACAGAGCTACAGTCCTCTAGCTTCTAATGATCACTCGTTTCACAGCTGTAATGGAAATTTTTATGAAAAAAAATCTAAGGGCCACCCAGAAGACGTCTCTTTGTGTTTATGTCTTCAGACTTTGTTGACCTTTGACCTCACCTTGCAGCCAGCTCAGCCAGCCTCTCTTTTTCATCCGCCACCTCCTTGTAGAGACGCCTCCTCTGCTGCTGCAGCGACTGCTCCTCCTCCTGAAGCTGCTTCTCGTATCTGACGCACACAGAAACGTTCAGGTGATTCTTCAGGTACCACGATGTAAGAAAAACGACATTTCTGTCTCTCTGAGCGTCGCTCTGCCTCTCCTGCCATGTTTCATGAACTGTCATGAAGGCCATCTCTCTCAGGTTTTAAAGCATTAAGCTCTGTGCAGGCAGCCTGCTTTGTAAAACCTTGAAGCTGCTTCCTGTTTACTTTTAAAGTATTACAAGTATTTCTTGTAGGAGTGTAGTGTAGTGCAGTAGTGATGTGACATGTGTACCTCTGTTTGGCTATCTCCCTCTCTCTCTGGCACTGCTCCTCCTTCTCCCTCTCCAGCTGTTGCCGGAGCTCCTCACACTGGCGGACGTAGCGCTGGGCCACCCGGTCGTCGGCCTGCAGCAGCTCGGCCTCGTGGAGCGTCCGCAGCTTCTTCAGCTCCTGTTTGTGCTTTGAAATCAGCTTCTGGATCTCTGGCTCCAGACCTGGGGGAAGAGGAGAAACTTGTTTTTGTTCTGAAGCAAATTTTCTTGGAAAGAAGTTTTGATGATTCATGATTTTTTTCAGTCACTGAGTAAAGAAATATTCTGAGTTCTCGAGCTGTGTCACTGTACAAACACCTCATCAGCACTGGCTGACAACCGACTGTGACCTTCCATGGAATCAGCTCATCGCAGGCAGGAAACAGCAGAACAGCATGACGAGTTTCTGGAAACAGAACTGTACCTCTTTGTTCATGCTGTGCTCAACACGCAGGAAAAGGCAACAGGATACAGTATCATTTATTAAAACGTATGAAAAACACTGAGTTTAGTTACTAACTCATGTAAACAACACTTCCATACATATAGTTACAATGCAGCGTGCATCTCACGTGCTCATCATGATATGAGCAGACTCAGCTGCCTCACACGAAGCCGATCAGGGCTGAGATTCTTTAACACATTTTTGTTTACACTGTGTAACCTCGACACTTGCATATATAAAGACGGACGACACGTCTCCACTTCCTCCTGCTCGTAGCAGCCAGAGTTGGAGCCACTGGTGTCGAGCTCTCGCCCATACACTGGGCGACCGAACTGAGCGTGACTCGGTTGTCAATCATGAGGTGGAAATGTTTATTTGACGTGTTCAGGCTTTATGACCTTTAGTGCATCCAGCCACCAGGGGGGATCTACAATGTTTTGGCCTCACTTTTGGGGAGCAGTCACGTCGATCATCTTTATTACAGCTGATGAATGATGACGATGGACGGCTTTATGCCACATTACTGCTAAAGGATGTGCGATGCCTGAACAGTCGAGGAGGATTTTGATGTACTCGAGAAGAGCAGACGGGAAGAGTTGCTGCCAAACGAGGCAGAATTAGGATCACATTGCACAGATTTGGTTATTTGTGGCCTGATGCGAACAGAGCTTTGGTTAAGGTGTGTGTCCTCGCACAGTCGAGGCTCTGTTTACCTTTCACAGTGATCTCTTTAATCTTCTTGGTTTTCTCGTCAATCCATTTCTCCCGGCGGATCTTCTCCGTGGCACTCATGAGCTCTTTTAACTTCTTGATTTCCTGCAGAGGGAGGGAGAGGGTGGAGGAGGTAAATCTATGGTGGTTTGGTCACTGAAGTGACGAGGACACACTAGCAGCAAAGGAAGGACTTTTACATGACGACAGATAGGAGATCAACAGGCATGTGTGTTACGAGATCAAATACCACACAGGTGATAAGAGGAGCGGCAGGGTTCAAACTAATTCATATCTAAATCTAGAGATGAATGAGAAAAGACTCACATGCAGACAGACTGTCCAACACAAGTGGAGAAGGACAGACAAATGAAAGGAAGGAATGGATGAATGAGAGAGATGATCGTGCCAAAGGTGACCAGGTTAGAGGAGGAAAAAAAGTTACCTCGCACAAGGGACCCAGAATTTGCCACACCTAAAAGCCAGGAATGAACAGATATACAAGGACAGAGGACGACAGCAAAGAAGGAGAAGAGAGAAAAACAGAGAAGACAGTTAAACAAAAGCAGAACTGCAAGAAAGCAAAGTCACACGAGATGTCACAGAAGACGCAAAGTAGGAGCAGCAGAAGTTATTGAACACATCAGGTTATTGTTGATGGGAACATCGTCGACCGTCTCACCATTTCATGCTGCTCCTGCATCTGTGCGATCTTCTTGGTGTATTTCTGGTCCACCTGCTTCAGTTCTCCCACCACTCCTTCACAGCGCTCGCTCAAAGCCTTTTTATCATTGATGAGCTGATCCACAAACAACATGTGAGAAAGGTTTACATACATTCACCATCAGCTGTTATTAGGATGCATATTGTGTGTCTTTACCCACCTGATCGATGAACGTCAGGTGTCTCTGGATGGTGGATTCATATTGTTCCTTCTGGAGCTGAAAGTTCCTGCTCAGCTCCTTCTCTGTCTCCTTCACATGTCTCATCGTCAGCTCCCTCTGCTGGGCCTTGATGGACAGGAGAGGAGGTAAAGAAGGTAAACACACCTGATCTACAGCAGCTAACAGGATCAAGACCTTCTCTCTCTACATCATACTCGGATGTAAAGTGTGTGAATTTCCACCCACCAGTGCGGTCTGCAGCATGTTGACGGTGCGTTTCTTCTCCTCCAGCTCCAGCTTGATTCTCATCATGGAGCCGGTGACCTCGGCGGCGGTGGCAGACGCCTGCTCGACACCAACCAGCTCCTCCTCCGACAACACAGCCTGGGATCACACAGCAAATATTAAACTCCAACAGATATGCACAAACTGAATGAGCTGACTCACTATTTAAAAATCAATCAATCAACAATATTTAAACACAATCTGCTCCTCGTGCCGACCTCTCTGTGTGACCCTGACGTAACCGAGCGTGGCCTCTCCTGCTCAGACTTCTCCATCTCATCCAAGAAGCTCATGATGCTCTGCAGCTTGGCCTCGGAGAGCAGGGCGCCCCCATCTGGCAGTGCAGGATGGTGACTCAGCTGGCCGTGACGCTCCAGGTTGTCAGTGGTCAGAGAGTTGGAGTCTCCGTCCTTTGGTGAGACACAGCGGAGATGCAGATTACACACACGGCAGGATTTGATTAATATTTCTTTCACTCAGGCTGAAGCACGGCCAGGAAATGAATATTTGAAGTTAGGATGCCATGTTCCATTCAGGAAGTCTCACCTCGTCTATCCAGGCATATTTCTCTTTGCGGTAACTCTTTGGCTCGGACAGCCTCTCCGGCTCCTCCTCTAACAGCTTCAGGGTGTCCAGCAGCTCGTTCAGGGTGGTTTTAGACTGAGCTCTGCTGGACGAAGCTCCCTGCCGCTGGTCCTCCACACTCACCGACCTCTGCAGGATCTCCTGGAGCATGGAGCAAACAAACATGCTTATAATGGGACCAAATAACTGCTTTAACATCTGGTAGATTACTGATCAGTGCTTTGAGGAGCAGCTGAAGGTTTTGATGACTGACCTGTGAACACTGAGACGCTCTGCAGTTGGACAAAGCTGGGGAAACAGCTCTGAAGCTCGAGAGCTCACCTAACTCAGCCACAATATTCAAATTGGAGTCTGCGGAAACATTTAAACCAGCACAGTGATTACACAGTTTAACCACATGTTCTTTTTTCCATGTTAAAAGGCCACATCACACACACACACACACACACACACACACACACCTGTGTTTTTAGCTTTCACATCTGTGGGTGACATCGGGCTGTTGTTGATCGGCGAGGCTGGACTTTTGTTGACCGGAGAAATCTTGGGCGGCTTCTTGCGTCCGACCACACCCGTCTGTCTCATGTTGTCCAGCTCCACCTCAGCTACGTGCTGCACCTCTGCAATCCGCTGGGCTCTTTTCTGCTGCAGCTCCTGTAACACGCCACCAGAGGGAGATATTAGATGTGGATCCAACTCAGTGGGATGCAGTTGGATAAAAATAGTGCTTAAAAAGTTCGTACGTCGGATGAGTTGGTCTGGTTGGCAGCCAGGCGGGCCAGACGAGTTTTCTCTTTACGAATTAATTTCCTGTCGTTCTCCAGGTGCTGCTGCTCCAGGCAGACGTCTACCTCTGCTCTGTCCTCCTGATCCTATGAGAGAAAAACAGACTGTGTTAAATATCATGAGAAAGGGAGAGATGAAGAATGAATGAAGTGGAGCTAAGCTGTGAAGGTACAGAGTCATTTACCTGGGAACACTGAGAGCCTCTGTTATTGGACAAAGCTGGGGAAATGGCTCTGAAGGTCAGCTCACCTAAGTCAGCCACAACATTCAGATTGGAATCTGTGGGAACAAATAACTGATCAATACATCGAGAACAACACAATCCTGCTCAGAAAACCAGTTCATTGGCTGCCATAGCTCGTCTAGATATCAAAAATATCACAAGAACTCTACGGATAATAGGCTTTCTCCTGCAGTTATGTTTAATGTGAAGTCATTTCTCTACAGTAGTTTTGATGATGTGAGACTTTTTAATCTCTTCATATGACCCCTGTCATCTCATATTAAGGATGACTGAATGAATGATTCTGTATCTGAACTTTAAATAGCCCAGCTTAGAGACATACTGACCCGTGTTCTTAGCTTTGACGTCTGTGGGTGACATCGGGCTGTTGTTGCTCGGTGAAGCCGGGCTTCTGTTGGTGGGTGAAATCCTGGGCGGCTTCCTGCGTCCGACCACACCGGCCTGCCTCAGGCTTTCCAGCTCCACCTCAGCTACGTGCTGCACCTCTGCAACCCGCTGGGCTCTTTTCTGCTGCAGCTCCTGTAACACGCCACCAGAGGGAGACAGAGGACTGTGATGTGAGCCATCAGAATTCAGGAAAAACATCACAAAGAGGGAACTCGTGCGTGAAAGTGAAAGTGAACGATGTAATGAAGTAAATTTAGTTCCAGATGTAGGTCATCTAGAGCCTGAATCTGAGCTGTAGCTTGAGAGGAGTTTCTTTGTTTTGGTTCTGTTTGCACTGAGCTGAGGAAGGGTCCAATGTGTTTGCATGTTGACCCGTATTAAACACTAAAAGTCAGGCTGTTTGCTGCATCAGTTTTCTTTGTTTTTCCTCTCAGGTCTTCTAACTTTACTGAAGCACAACACTAAAACTGTTTAAGGTGAATCCGAGCCGGGCACCTGGATGGCAGCGAGGCGGGCCAGGCGAGCTTTCTCTTCACGAATCCGTTTTCTGTCTTCGTCCTTTTTCTGCTGCTGCTCCAGGCGACCGTCCTCCTCTGTCCTCTCCTCCCACTCCTAAAAGGGAAAGACACAGATCAGATTAATGCAGCAGCAATAGAAAGAAGGTCATAAAACCGGTTAAGACCACGGAGAATAAAAGGTTATGGGATAAGGCAGCCTGGGGACAGGTGGATACCTTTCTTTTACTGGCAAGGATGCGTTTGAGTGCCGCCTGGTTAGCGTGTCGCCTCTTGGCATGACGTCTGTACCAGCGCTGGATGGTGACTGCTGCCTGGTTCACTTGCTGAATAAACCTTCAAATACAAAGCAGAAGTGGTATGAGTCACAGATTATTAACATCAATAGAACAGCGAACACACGGCAGAAAGAAGCATGGTGAAACAGTCTGACCTCTCTGCCTCCTCCTCAGTGGCCTCCCTCCTTCGAGACAGGACGGGGCTGCCTTGCTGGGCAGACACTGGAGATCTGTTGTTTGAGGTGGAAGAAACTGAAGAGAAATTCTTCTGGGACTTAGTCAGGGAGCCGTTCTCAAGTGACACCTCATCATTCGCTGTGGCCTTCAGGATGTTGCTGAAAGAAAAACATGAGTGGAAATTCAGAGAAACCTCACACAAGGTCTGTAAACATGAGCGTTTGACTGACATGGGTTGTTTTGGCCAACATCGACCTGATTCACTAACTAACACTGTCAAAACCTCCAATCTCGTGTCAGGACATACTTAAATGACGGCTTCTGGTTGGAGCTCTTCGGTGTGAGTGGTTTCTCAGAGTAGTTGTTGTGTAAGATGGTGGTGACAGAGTTCCCCACAGCTCCCTTGTTGCTCCTGCGAAAGACAAAAAGGCACAATGACTCTCTGCAGGAGGCAGTTCTGACTTCAGAACAAAAGACATTACAGTATGTAACATACACTTCATCACAAACAGCCCACAGAGGTTTCTCTGGACAGTTTTCTCAGTGTGTGGGTGGAATTCCTGAAGGCAGTATCAGCCGCCATGATCAACAGGTATGAAACACGAGAAGCAGGTAGAAATCCAGAATGCTGCCGTGCAAGTAGTCACCAGACTGATGTTAGGCTTGTCCCCTGCTCTACATGGACTACTGTGTGAGTGTGTGTGTGTGCGTCACACACTTACCTGTTGTTGGCAGTGAAAGTGGCAGCCAAAGCGATGCCAGACTCTCTTTTCTTCAGGCTGGTGGGAGAGTCCACGCTGCCGGTGCTGTGAGAGCTGGAGTGCAGAGGGAAGGCTCTGGGCTGGTCGTCCTTCAACAGAAACAGATCGTGTTACAACCTGAACTGTAAAATCTGACACCTTGAAGACTGATTTGAATGTTTGGAAACACTTTTGAGTTAACCCATAGATATGTGACGATCATGATGCATTTCAAACCGAATGTGATGTGAAGTGAACGCATGTTAGAGAGTGGCTGATGGTAAATACCAGGATGTTCCACGTGGTTCTGTCTGGTGAGGCCTTGCTGAGGCTGGCCAGTTTCTTGCGGCCATCTGAGCTGCTGTCAAACAGAGACAGGTAGTCCTCACTCTGGTCCTGACTGAGAAACACACACACACAAACAAGCCTCATTATTTGCGTGAACAGACACTTTAACCTGTTCCAACATAACGTAGCAGGTATGGCTCTATTACTTATACCTGTACTGACAATAAGGCGGTTTCACCATCCAGTCCTTCCAGAACTCTCCTGAATTCAAAGGTCTTGATACCAAATCACAGCAAGATTTTTTCTGTGTGTTCCTCGAGGTCTTCGTGTCTTAATGTGGTATTTTGAAAGGGAGTTTTCAAAACCTTTATTACAGATTTATGACTCGCACACGCAGCGTTGAGCTGCTTCTCGAATTTATTAGCAGGTTTCAGTTTTCAGATGATGCACACACTTCTACGTGGCACGTTCTGCTGACCTGCTGCTAAAGGAACAAAACAAAACGATGTATGTTATAGCGAGAGGTGGACGAGGTTAAGAGGATTACGGGGTGGCTGGGAGCCAAAAAAAAATTCAGATCCATCTTTGTAAACAAGAGTTTAGCTGTGCGACACAAAGCGGGGCCTTGAGTCGTGCTTTTAGAGGCCGCTTTGGTGATTAAACGTTGTAATGACAGCTGCAGAAATGGGACTCGTCCCCTTCTCCCCCACAAGTCCTGGAATTTAGTATGTAGCAGCTGACCGGCGTCTAAGGGGAACTCCGTGGTGGATTGCATGTAAATGCGTGCATGCATATGTTGATCCCGACGGCCTGTCATTCATCCTTCAAATAGCCGTACACACCAGCACCTCCATCACGAAGCACAGATGTACGGTGACCTCCTGTCTGGCTGGGCCTCTGCTGGTATCTGTGCTGTGTGTTTCTGTCTGGGTGAGTGTATAAATGAGCGTGCGTGTCTTCGGGGGGGTTGAAGCCAGCTGGCCCAATGAAAAGCAATCTGACAACACTATTCAGGCAGCACATTCCTCTGCTTTTTGCTTCGCAAGAGAGTGATGCATGGAGGGGAGGAAGCAGTGAGGAGGCAGAGGGGGTGGTGAGTGACCCACTGACTGCCCTGAAAGACTTGGAGACTTAAAATTTAAAGCCCCTCAGCTCTGCATCCTCAGAGACAGTGAGGGGAGGAGGAGACGGCAGCAGCTGCCGGACAATAGATCCAGAGCGTGCGCACACACTTCTCCTTTCACTGGCTTCTGGTGGAGGGGGGTAACCTGACCTCGAGGTCCTGGCCCTCCCCCTCAAACCCGGGACAAAGCAAGTCCCTGCACCCCGCGACCCTAGCAACAGCCGCCCGGCTTCCCTTCTCGCTCTTTATCATGCAGGAGCGCCGCGCCACAATTCCTATTGTCCGATCTGCCGAGGCTTCAGGGCTGCCAGCTGTTGCTCAGTGAAGAGGAGCGCTCTGCTTTTAAAGGCTCCACGTTACAGCCACACAGATTGTTTCTAAAACACACACGGCCTTCATATTTCAGTGGCATGCTCGTCACCATAAAGGTCATTTGATCCATCTTACTGAATGTGAAGAGCGAGTTCTCCCCGAGGCTGTGCAGAGTGCATGTAACAGCACATACTGTACGATACGCGGATCAGTGTGTCAATGTCAGTGATAAGGAATGAGGAAAACAAGACTCCGAGACACGAGAGGGGTAAATGCAGCATGAACTAGTGCATCAGCAGCAGGTGTGTGTGTGTGTGTGTGTACCTTAAACTGATGTTGGCCTGCTGGTTCACCTGCGTGGTGCTGTTGGACCGACGAAGGTTCTTGATGGAACGGGAGCTCCCGAAGCTGGCATCGCTCTGTGGATTAAAGAGGTCTGTCACTGACGTCCTCCTGCATCTTGAACACGTTATCTCATAACTCACAAACAGTCTGCGTGTTTTCGTTCTGTCGCCAGGACGAAAACACACATGTGGCGGGCAGGCGGCGCCCGGCTCGCTCACCAGCGTGTTGCGTTTTCCTCTGCTGTCGCTCGCCACGGACACCGACACGGACCGGGAGAAGTACTTCCCGGGCGACGCACTGCTGGGTCTTTTGGACATGGAGAGCTGGGCGCCGGACAGGCTGAGGTCCAGGGCGTCTCCTGGGACACCTGTCGGGATGGACGAGGGGCTGCGTGTGGGGTGCATCCTCTGGAGAGCTGGAACAGAGCGGGGATGTTAGGACACAACAGCAACCACAACAGCAACAGCAACCACAACAACAGAGGAAGCAACAGCAACAGCAACAACAACAGCAACCACAACAACAACAACAACCACAACAACAGCAACCACAGCAACAGAGGAAGCAACATCCCCATCACTGTTTTGTCTCCCGGGGCAACCGACAACAGAAGCAGTCCAGGTGACACAAAGAGGAACTCACAGGTGAGCTGCTGTGAGAGCTGAGGCAGGTGTGTGTGTGCGTGTGTTCACGCGTTATGACGCAAGACAGGTGACAGGTGAGGTGAGCATCATCACGTTATTATGACGTATGAAGCAGAGACACGGCTCGTGCTGATGTCACGGTGAGCTAACCGTCACTGTGACGTTACTAACGAGGGGAGTAACGCGTTACCGTGTTCACTCTGTACCTGTAAATCACGATGTTTGTCAAAGTCGCAGAGACGGTCATGTTGTGTTCACTCCCCCGCCTGTCTCCGGTTAACGGTAACGGGCACGTTAGACACCGTTAATAACCGTTAAAGTTTAAATTTTTTTAAAAATCAGTTAAGTCTCGAGCGGTTAACGGTTATGTGACGTTTCACGCACGAGCGCGTTAGCTACTCACTTCAGGAGCCGGGCGGCAGCATTCCTCCCGCGGGTTCGACCCCCGGACAAACAAACACGCTGGAGCACGGAGACACAGAGACACAGGGACAGTCCGCTGGAGCACAGGGACACGGAGACACAGGGACAGTCCTCCGGGCTCGAACACTGGCAGCTAACTAACGCCTACCAGCATCTCTGTGGCAACAACACAAGACAAGCGGGCTCTGATTGGCGGAGGAAGAACAGCGTCGCCCCTGTGTCCGCGCATGTGATTGGCTGAGCGGAGCTGTCTGTCTGTCTGAGCTGGGCGGGGCTCAAACGATGGTTCGGTTGGCTTTGCAAACAGGAGGCGTGATGAGCAGCGAGATTTATAATAAAAATAATGTTTAATTTATGCATGAGTCATTTATTAACTGTTCTATGGCAAAAAACAATGTTTAATTTATGCATGAGTCATTTATTAACTGTTCTATGGTCAAAAAATAATGTTTAATTTATGTATAAGTCATTTATTAACTGTTCTATGGCAAAAAAAACAATGTTTAATTTATGCATAAGTCATTTATTAACTGTTCTATGGCAAAAAAACAATGTTTCATTTATGCATGAGTCATTTATTAACTGTTCTATGGTCAAAAAATAATGTTTAATTTATGCATGAGTCATTTATTAACTGTTCTATGACAAAAAACAATGTTTAATTTATGCATGAGTCATTTATTAACTGTTCTATGGTCAAAAAATAATGTTTAATTTATGCATGAGTGATTTATTAACTGTTCTATGACAAAAAAACAATGTTTAATTTATGCATGAGTGATTTATTAATTGTTCCATGGCACCTCATTAACAGAGGAAACATAATTAATACAAACAAATGCATTTATACAACTTTCATTCGTAATATTTACATCACAGAAATCAAATGTAATCATAGACAGTCCACCATAATCGATATATCAACAAGAGGAATCAGAAATAATTCAGCATTCATCTTCTTTTAAACTCCACAGCCGCCCTCCACACGTCGGCCCCTTTTCCCAGGGTGATGTCCTCCGATAGAGACTGGAGTCCCAGCAGAGGTGGAAGGTCTTTCTCCTCCAAATGGAGCTCTACGGTGTACCTGATGCTGGAGACAGCAGGGTGGGAGGGCACAAAGAAAACAACTGTTAGCACTGCGTCCATTGTTTCCACCGCAGGCATTCCTATTCACTTCCCTGCCCAGCTGCTGCTTCAATAGAAAATGACCTGTGGCTGAGGGGGATACAGCTTAAGCTCCTTTCTCCTGACAGATGGCCGCCTGGAGGGGTCACACTCCGGACCTGGATGTCAAAAGGCTCCAAATCCCAAGGGGAGAGCCCCGGGTGAGACCTCCACACTTTACTGTGATTAAAGCTGTCTAGGATCAATGGATTCCTTCAGACAGGGGTGGTAATCTTTGAAGTGACAATAGGCACACTTCTTACACTCACGAGCTTATAATGAATTCTCATTCCTAAAAACACCTCTTGGCTAAACTCTGGAAGAAATGTCAATAATGCAAATGTTTTCCCATTTGGTGCATCCCCGCCTACAAAAACTCACAAATGGTAAATTAGCTGTGTTTTCACTCTCAGGGGAGGGGGTTACAAATGGCTTGTGCTTACTCCCACTGTGGTTTGTAAGCCTCGTCAGGCACGGCGTTGCTCGTCTTCAGCAGCAGAATTTCATGCAGCTCCAAAGAGAAAGCGTCAACATCCGTGACAGCGAGGAAACCCTTCAGCCCTTTCCTCTCCTCGTCTGACAGCTTCTGCTGGAACTGTGAGGGCAGCCTCTGGAACGGGTCCTGAAACACGATGACCATCAATCAATCAGAGTTTAACGCCATAGAAACAACAAAGCGGTGCAATTCCTTAAATTCAGTTTTTATTGGGGTCAAACTTCGGGCGCCTGCCGTGTCAGACAGCACACTTTCAGCGGATTACAGCCCAGAAAGCTGAACCCTCTGCGGTGTTTGGGGTCGGTCACAGGCAGCCAGGAGGAAAAGTAATGAGTCGAAGACAAAATTTGTGGTCATGGGTGGAGTTTCTTTTATGGACTTTGTGTTTTTAAGTCTTAAAAGGGGCTTTAGACATACAGTCTATGACTTTATTCATACTTACTTGCTTTCTGCTCAGCATAAACTCAGATTTCCAACAAGTCAAGAGCTGCCAGGTGGATATGCTGTGTTCCAGTCTGCTCTCTTCAAGACTCTAAAATGAAACACGCAGGTTTAAAGTTTCAAATCAGAGTTTCTCAGCGTTTTAAGTGTTCGTCATTAATTGTCTGGACGGCAGCCGCTGCTTTCCATTCGCCTCTGTCTGTAGAACCTGCAAAACATGCTTGACTCGTGTAATCCATCACAGTGAACATCACAAAGTCTGCACTGTCAGAGTTACATTATCATCACATAGCAATGCATGAAGTGAGGGCCGAGTTTGAACGTCTGCAGCGCAGCACTAAACAGAAAGAATTCCACTAGTTTAATGTGATGGATTACATGAAGGTCATCACAAAAAATAATGGAATCCAACGAATGTATGGAATGTACGGAGGCCCGGAAGTCCCACAAGGTGACATCCAGATAAAAACTTATTCACACACACAAAAAAAATCAGCTTCAGACTTCAGGAGCTTCGTAGGAACTGTAAGTCTCACAAGGAGGTGCATTGCTCATGAATTGAGATCAACATACAGTAAATACATTCTTTGCATAGTGGTGTTATAATGGAATTAGCTGTGGGTTTGAGAGATTTCTACCTTGGCTACAGAGCTGGAAATCTGCGTCTTCATCTGCAGCGAATCAGTGAGGTAGGACAAAAGTTGACCTTGGGGGTCTCCGCCCGTCTTGCCAAGAAAGCGAAGGCCGATCTCCACCACGAACACGGCGTCACAAACGTCTGTGTACGAGCGCAGCATCATTCTCACGGCGTTGCACACAGAACCCTTCAGAGGTTCCTGCAGCACAGACAGAGAAACTGTCAGCGGGCCAGCGAGACGAATGTGAGGGAAGGAATTTGACCTCTAACAAAGTGGCCTCACAAAATCCTACAGGGGAAACTACTGAGAACATTCCTGGGCTTGCATTAGTCAGTTCCAGATGAAGTTTGGTAGCATAAAATCCTAAATATGGTCTTACCTGGCGAATCTTTCCTCTGACCTCTGTTAGAACCACAGAGAAATCCTGCAGGTGTCTGTTCAGGAACCTCGAGGTGTCCTGGTTTTGATCAGAGGACAACAGCACTGGTTAGTAAATATGTGGGATTACCTGACATCTGCATGCAGCTGTATGATTAGTTTCGTTTTACCGCTTGGATACGTGGTTTTCCAGCCAGGAAGCGACGGATCAGCTGGCCTTGAATGCCGGGCAGGTCATAGTTGCTGCCGGTCTCACCACCTTTCTTCAAGGTGTAGTGGCAGTGGGCTAACACCAGAGGAAGCAGCTCTCGCTCTGGGTGACACAGGGTCAGCTGGGTTTCTGATATCCTCTCTAAAGGAACAATGTATTCACTGGAGGAATAAAAAAAGACCGGCCGTGTTAATCGCAGGTTTAAAAAAGGTTACAGTGGAGTTGACATGTTGTTACAGGATCTAGGAAGTCCAGTTTGTGGGCCAACGCAGAATCTACACCCACAGAACTATGATGACACCTCCAACAGAGATTCTGCAAGTGTTGACACATCTCCACCCTCCTGTGCATGTGTGTGAACGATCTATGGTTAAAGGTTTCATAAATTCATTTTTCTCTCTCTGCTCCACTTTGCATTTTCATGACCATGTGTCTGATATATTATGACACCAACAAATATTCACACTTTGTTTTGAGCTGTTCCTCAAAAATCCACTTAGGTAACTTAAGTTTGTTTTAATGTGTTCTGTGTGCTAACACCATTTAAATGATGTTGTCGATCGTATTGCACACAAACAGGTTAAAGAAATGTTATGAACATGCACGGTTCATGTCAAATAAAGTAATAAACTAAACTAATTTTGTTTATGAAGTCAGAAATGAACTTTAGGGGGCGCCGTTTGCTCAGTGTGCAGAGTGTGCACCCTCAGTCCTTTCTGCAGCGGCCCAGGGTCCGAATCCAACCTGCAGCCCTTTGCTGCTCTCTGCCTGCTGTCCTGTCACTGTTCAGCCGTCTCTATCAATAAAGCTTGACAAGCCCAGAAAAAAAAATATATATATATATATAAAAAAAGAACTTTAGAGCTCCTTGAAACAAAAGTCAATCTGCTGCTGAAGACTGTGTGAGACATTTGAAAGTTCCAGAACAAGCAAGTGAGCGGACCTTGAGTTGATCAAGAATGAGCTGTCAACTCAATATATATATTCAATCATATTTCTTTACAGACTTCTGCAATGATCGAGTGGGAATATGGCGTCTATTTAACAAGATGATCTGGTGCTTCAGTGTGTTTGATTGGACATCACATTACAGCAGAGGTTTATCTGGTTAAAACTCATGAATAATAGGAATATAAAAGAAATATTTATAGATTTTTACAAGAGCCTAAGGAGTCACAGCTGGTCGCGATAATGATCCAGATGGAAGTCATTTTAATAAAGATTGTTTTGCTTGATGAATCATATTTTCACGCAGTGCTGCCGGCCTGAACTCAGACTCCTTAGATCCCAGCAGCCTTTGCGCCTGGCTCTGGAGCCCGTGTACTGACCTGTCCTCTTGGCCACTGGCTGTCCTGGCCTCCGTCACCAGGCTGTTGTGAGTCTTCAACAGGAGGTCGACCAGAGTTCGCAGACACGAGCCCGGTCCACGTCGAGACGGTGTCAGAAACTCTCCAGAACTCTCGGTCGTCACCTCCTTCTCGCACAAGTTCACATCCACACCCAAGTCTGCTGCTATACACACACACACACACACACACACACACAGAGGGTCATGAAGTGTGTGAAGCTTTGGCTCCCTCTAGTTACCAGCTTGGGAACCAGTAGTCACACCTGTACAACTCTTAAGCGTTAATGCAGACATGCTTACAGTTGTTTGCCACCTCGGCTCTGAGGCAGTTCCACACCTTGATGAATCTGTCCACTCTCTCCAGCAGAATCTTCTTCTGGTATCCTGACGGGGTTGATGACAAAGCTCAGTTTGTGTGTGTTCAGTGTGTTTTATTATTGGTCCTGCTGTGTGTTGACATACCTGCTGGTATCTGCTGCAACATGTGTGCAATACTCTGCGCCGTGGAGTCTGGCGCCAGAGGAAACACCTTCAGCAGGTCTGACTGCAAAGCAGCCAGCTCGGGCAGGTGATGTAACTGCCTCACGCAGTGTATCTGGGACAAACACACACATGAACAGTCAGAGAGACAACTAACATGGTAATGAACATATTATAACATCCATTAAAGCTCACAGAGATAGTTTGAGGAACAATAAGAGCTTCAAATGTGTCAGTAAGAAGAGAGGGTGACCAGACGTTGCATGTTTCTTTGTTTGTCATGATATCTCAATAGATTTGGCACTGGACCTGTAGGAACTGATTGACTTCTCGTGCAGAAACCTCCTCTGTGTGGCCATTTAAAAGTCACTTTATGTTTTAGCTTATAAATAAATGTAAGTGTAGAAGCTAAACGACTCTTTTGCTGAACATGGAGGTTCCAGAAAAGGCCACATCCTCGCCACAAGAGATATTCGGTTAATGTGACACACAGTTAGTGTGAGAGGTCCAAAACTCAGCGGCCTCTTTTCTCCAAAAAGCACAGCATGTCATCCTGTGTTTGCAATGCAGATTACGTTTCTGAACATTTTCTCTTATTTAGGAAACTGTGCTGTGCTGAAAGTCTTCTACTTTCATTACAAGCTGGACTCTCATCAGCTCGTCTTCTCTCTTTGATACCTCAGATCAGGAAACATGTCAGCTCAGGTGTCTCTGATGAAGATTGGTACCTTATCGAGGAACATTATCAGCAGAGTTAAGGAGCTGCGCTGCTGCGATTCTCCCACCATCTGAGTGAAGCGCTCCACTGTCATCGTCTCGGGAAGAGTCCAGAAAGAGGAGCATTGTGTCGGACAGTCAGAAGGGAGGGACAACATTTTCCCAGGATCCTTGAAGAGGAGAGTCATCAGGGGACCTCCTGAAAGTCCATCATCTGCAGCGATTCTGTCCTGAGCTTCAGCGAGTTTCCTCTGCAAATCCTGCAGGACAGGAGGAGGAAAGATTTGATCATGTCTTCCTTATAAATATATATCACATTTACTGATTCCAGTTGGACAGTTTCTCACTTGAAGCACTGGGTTGATGGCAGAATCACACACAAGCTTCTCCCACGCTTGCCGTGCTTGTCTGGAGGACAGATCCTGTCCTGCTGCGCCGCGGGAACCTTTGTTAACATTCAGCAGAGTCGTGTCACATGTTTGTCACGTGGACAATAGAAGCAATGAATGCTGAAAGTGGTTGGAGAGTCAGTATCACCTGCAGCGGGCTCTGTGCAGGTTGTGAGAATCAAATGAACTGTAACCGCCGTGTTGTCCATGTTCTGATCCAGCGTCTTCCCCAGCACACGCAGGTCCTGGTCCAGGTGGTTCCACAGGAAGTTGAACACATCACGGGTCCCGGGGTGGATCATGTCACAAACTCCCTAAAACAAACAAAAAAGTATTATCACATAATTCCGTCTTTTCAACACCAGTGACACGTCAGGCCTGGTACAAGCTCTCACTCTCTGATTTCTTATGGCGCCCTGAAGCATGGCGAGGTGCGTAAAGAGCCGCAGGACGCAGGACTGAGCGTACGTCATCTGTCGTTCAGGAGCTTCAGACCTCTGACGAGCCTCTCCTAAGACGTGTCCGGTCCGAGTTCGATCTCTGACGCTTTATACACACGAGGAGGAACAAAAACTAAATTAAACACAAATATCTGGCTGAAAATACTCAATAGTCACTGAGCTGGTTGACTGAACAGATGAAGACCTTGGTCCTGTGTGTTGAGTGAATCCATCGACTGGGTTGTACTTCTGGCCACCAATTGGAATTCCACAGTCTGGACATGTTGATATAACTGTCGGTCTGCCACACTACGGGACAACACAGGAGAATATTTATTATTTATTGGTATTTATGATATGTATAATGAGAAATGTTTGCCAGGATGGACACAAAAAAAGAAGCTCATACCTCTCCAACAAAGCATGGATGTCCGTTGGCACAATCTGCAAATGATATAAAGACATTATGGACTGTTCATAGAGAAGTCATGATGGCAGAAATTATAATGTAAAATACTTACAGTACATCTGCACTCTCCTATCTTTACTCAGCCACTGTCTGGCTTCACTTGTGTGATCATCAGGCATGGTTGGCAGGAAAGAGTCCTTGGAGGAAAACAAGAAAATGAATGTGCGATATCCATGGGAAATAGTTTGGAGCATGAGTATGGTATGTTTATATTTTTATGTTTTATCTGCAGATTATCAGTGTTTCTACAAAAAAAGTGAGACTCAGATATATGAGTCCTCCTTTGACTCTGCTCAGTGTAAACTAAGGTGGTCAGTGTCTTTTGAAAGCGCTGATACATAAATCAAAACAACCTGATCCCTTTCTGATTTTTCTGTGGAAATCAGGAGAAACTGAAAATGATTCACGCCGGATATTTAGTTTGGTGCTTCCAGGAAGTTTTAGGATAGATTAAAAACCAAGAAGGTCAAAGTTGAAGCCTCATATCCTGACTTTCATTCTCTAGTAGAGACCAAACACTAGATCCTACATGTCCCATAATGCAATCTGATTGCATCTTTTGCATCGCTGATTGGCGTACACGGCCAACCTTTGTCATACTCTCTCCTGTTTCCTGTCAGCTTCTGTCTCCAAGCTCAGGACGAAATAATTTTCTTCTCCAGAGTCATAGAAGACCCGTGGCAGTACTAACAGAGCCGTATTTGTAAAGGTGGTGGAGGAGATCAGACGTCTTACTGTGGCATTCTGAGGCTGGAAGGCTATCTGGTGGAGAGGAACCAGCAGAGGATTTCCACTGAGGAGCACAGAGTCCAGATGGACCAGCAGCTCCAGGAGGGTTTGTCTCTGAGGCGGAAGGTTCATGCTGATGTGGAGGTCTGAGCGTGGACCACCGATGTGATTTGACACGAGCGTGCTGCAGAAATCCTTGAACTCCTTTGGCTTGACGTTTTTCAGGACTTCTTGCAGTCTCGCCGTCTCCTGCAAGTTCACGCAGAGCCGCATGTTAAAAAGAGAAAGTAAATTCACAACAGGCACGATTCACATCAGACGTCACGTATAGAGACCTGCGGGGAGGGACGAAGGCTGAGGTCAGGTGACTTGTAGCGGCAGGTGAACTGTCTGAAGAGGGCCAGGGCCACGAGGCTGAGCCGAGAAGCTCTCAGCTTCTACAGAGGAAATAAAAGAACAGATTTAAAAGATGAATATAGCATATCAGTCATAATTGTTCACAACACCATTACAGTGTTCATACAGAGCTCTGGAGTCTCTCTGACCTTGATTTCTGTCACGAAGGTGTCGGATCTGTTTTCCAGCAGAACCACGGCCACGGCGTCTCTCACAGCTCGGTACGGCGGCCCACAGCACAGGAAGTGGTCCACATTGGTTGGAATCATCCGCTTTGAGAAAATGTTTTATAAATAAAGTTTTCAGGTTTCAGATAATGTCAACAGGAGAGGAACTCTCTCACTTTGGCAGCTCTGCGTTTCTCTAAGATACCTGAAGTCGAAGGACATCTTCGGGGAAGACCCATCTCCGGGCCGGATTGTTCATCAGGGACAGTATGCAGTCCACACCGGAGAGTCTGTTGAGGGCTCGTAGCAGGTAAACCCTGTGCCAGTCGTTACCACAGTACTCACACACCGCCCTCACCTGCTGCAGGTACTGAGCCTCCACCCCTCCGCCTCCGCCTGCATTTCACGAAGACACATCAAAACATGACATGGACCTTTACTTCCCTCTATACTGAAACTACAGGACATCTGAGGACATCCTGCTACGCAATGTGTCCAATCTAACGACAGTGTGATTGCATTACACACCGTGGGCTGCAGCTTTCACCAGCAGCCGGGCAGCAGTGCTCAGGCATATTCTCAGCCTGGCGATGTTGAGCAGGAACTCTGCCGGGTCTTGTTGTCTGTCTGCAGTCTGTTTCCTGGCCACCCGGCTCAGGAATGTGATCTCTGCTTGCCTTTGCTGTTCTTCACTCTGTTCAACTGCTCTCGCTTCTGAGCACAACAGAGAGTCCTGGGAAAAATGTCAAAAACATTATTAATAACAAGTCACAGCATACGACTGGGCCGTGCATGGTAAACTCAAAGAAAAGGCTGAGAACTGAGACGTGTGAAAGGTCAAACACGTCAAAGCATTACTCACTGTGCCACCAAAGATGAGGCCAAAATGAAAGAAACAAAAATATGATGGTGATTATCGTCACTCTGAAGATTGTGTTTGTGCAGAAAACACAAACAGAGTCAAGTTTTTTTGAGTCTTTTACCTGGAAGCAGTTGACAAACAGCAGGTAGAGTTCAGTACGATCTTCTCTGGGAAGGAGATGCTCTGCCAGATTAGTGAGGTATTCCTGAATGTGAGCCTTCACCTGGTCGAAACTGACAGACAAACTGTGATTTAACAAACATGAAACAATCTAGAAAAATAACTATTTTTAATGAAACCGCTCTTGTGGAGGAGTACTTCCTCCTCCCGTGCTCTCTGGATTCACGCCCTCACCTGTACTGCAGCAGCAGTTTGGGCAGCACAGATCGCACCACTGGACTGTTATCCACACAGTCCAGGAAGGGAGTGAGCTGTCTGGTCCTGTACACGTCGCCTGCATCACACAAAAGAATAAAAGTGGTGAACGCCTTAGTTATCACAGAAGGTATCTTAGTTATTATCAGTGTCTTGTTCACTCACCTTGAGCGGAGACGAGTAAAGAGAAGAGCAGCTCCACCACTCCCTGTCCAGGCCTCTGCCCCTCGGACAGACAGAACCTGGACACCACGTCCAGGAAGAAGGAGTTACAGCAGAGCCTGACTGCTGCCTGCTGCTGAAGGGCTTCCCTGGACCAACAGAGAAACAAAGTTACTGAAAAGACTGTTGGACTGTTGACCACAAATCATTATTTCACTTCCACTTCGTATTATTTTTCTCATCCACCTTGTGTGTTATGAGCTGTGAATTTCTTTGGTGTGGATAGAGGCCAAAAAACACACAAGATGATTGACTGGTCATACAAGAGTCTCAGATTTTAGTGCAATAATTCCTATAACTGATGATCCAGATTTTTCTGAACTCACTTGATGGCGTGAGAAACAGTCGGCTTGAAGTTGGGTGGCAGGTCGTTCCTGCATACGGGGCAACGTCTACAGGACTGAACGCTGCGTTGGAGACACGGCAAACAGAAGATGTGCTGGCAGGGCAGGACGGACGGCTCGGTGAGCTCCACGAAGCAAATCGGGCAAGAGAAGCCGAACCTTTAGAGAACATATCACGAGAGGTTAATTACTGCACGGTGGAGAGAATCTAGTAACATTTATCATAATAAAACATTTTGACATTTATTGTGTTATACATCCTCACCTCAGATCCCTGCTGATGCACTCATCATGAAAAGAATTGAGGATCCGGATCAGCTGCTGCAGCGTGTCCACGTTCCTTAGATCAGGTGACTCCTGCATCAGCTGTTGAGTACAAAAACATCTGGAAATGTGTCGTACTCTTTCCCCGCCAGTCAAATCACAGACCTTAAACCATTGTACTTACACTCAGGTGAAGGTTGCAGTGTTTCAGAGACAGTTCTTTCAATTTTGGCTCATTCTGTTTAAACATGACGTGCTGGATGAAAGAGGCAACAACCAGCATCCCATGCCACAGTGACCTGGAAGGGCAAAGGAAGTTATAAATAACACACCGAAACACAGAAAACCTTTTTTTTACGTCTCACCAGACTCACCTGATGGAGTCCAGATGTTGCAGAGAGATGGGGCCACAGAGGGTTCTGTATTTCTGACCAAACACCCGATCCAGACACGGCTGCAGAAACTCCACTCTGCTCACAAAGGACTCGCACTCTTGCCGCGACGTCACAGTCAGGAGTTTGGTCTGCTCAACACAGACGCCGAGCGCTAAAATGTCCTCCACCTGCCAAAAGTCAAAGACACCATGCACACGATGGGTTTGCTGTGTGTTTTGTGTCAGGATCGTGCGCCACGTTCACTGCATGAATGTTATTCTCACCATTTCTTGGGCTTCCCTCTTTGACCCCTGCTGAAAGACATCAGTGGCCAGCTCGGGCTGCAGCAGGAATATGTGGCAGAGAGTGTCCAGTCTGAGGGCAAAATGTTTGGCAGCAGCCGTTATCCAAGCTGGAGAGAGGTCGCTGACGGCACCCATGGACGCCTGAAGCTCAGACACGCAGCCCAACATGGCCCTGGTGAGCACCTGTAGATGACACGTGTAAAAAGTCTATTTGGTAGAAAACATGTTTCACCTCAAAGTTTCACATCTTAGTGTCTCTACCCTGCGCTCGTCCTTGGACTTGATCTTCAACGAAAGCAGCAGAAAGTCTTGTAGGTAGTGGTGGCCATACTCCAATCTCTCCTCATCCGAGAGTTTCTGCAGGTGGCTGCCCAGCCTGCTGTCGTTGAAGGTGCTCACAAACTGGAGGATCCTCTCTGTGCCACCCTCTTTTGTTACTGAAGATCAATTACAAGAGAAGAAAAGACTATTTAATACGGTATCATATATACGTTATGATGTCTCCATTATACAAAATAATCTAGAAGGCCAAAGCAAACCTGGAATAAACTCTGATTCTTCCCAAAGACTTTCAAGGTGCCTCCTGACGAGCCAGCTGAACGCAGCAGCACAGGGTTGTTCTTCCCCATCCAGCATGAAGTAGTGATGTACGAGCACCTCCTGGTCTGACTCACTGGAAATAAATAATTATAAATTATGCCCTTCGTTGATTAAATTCCCTGTGGGAATTATACAGAAGAAGTGACCTATGATACCTTGGCTTTTGGAGAGGTGTTAGGTCTAAAATCTGTGAATCTGCCAGGATGTCCAACCACAGCTTCACCAGGCCCTTGCCGAGCCTGCCATCAGAGAGCAGGTCCAGATTTGCATACCTGTCCATGACTTCCAACATGCCAGCCAAGGTTGGAGTCACGGTGGACTGAAGACAGCGCCACAGGGTGTGTCTGTCAGTTAAAGACACAAAAGAAATCTGCACTAGAGCATATGAAGTGCCAGAAAGCTTGAATGGGTTCCTGGTTGGGATCTAAATGAAATTCTAAGTTTCACAACTGAAACCAGATTCACAACAAAGAACGACTCACTTGCTCCTTGTCCTAATCGGTTCAATAGTTTTCAAGCTAATCTGGTAAATAACTTTACCTCAGAGTTCCCCCCTCCTGCAGAGCCTGCCGTTTCTTGGCTTCTCTGCTCACCCACTCCTTCGGACAGCCCATCGTTTCTTCTCTCTGTGCCAAAGCGTCTGCCAGTCTGCTTAACAACACGTCCTGAAAGCGAGCTTTAATAAAGCAAATAAGTGACATCTATCAGAAACCAGTCAGAGATGCAACAAGGATCCTACGTTAGAGTCAGATGTTGGTTTCTTATAGACGAAATAATTATCACAATTAACAAAGAAAGTGATTGATACTCATCAACAAACCCTGTGGGATCCATGAAATAGAAACTACAATTATTTTACCTCCTATATGCCCTCGATCAGTTCCTAGAAGAGCCAGGAGGATGTGTATCCGCTGCATGCTTCGGGATGTCACGTCACTAGAGTCCCTCAGCAGACCCACAGCTTTTTGGAGACATGATCTCACTAAGGATAGGCTGTGGAGGTGAGCTCGATCTACCTGTACAAACACAAGTACATCAAATTTAAGTAAAATTAAAAACTAAGAATTTATTTACTCTTAAACTTGAATTTCTATATACCTGAGACTCTTTCCTTTTCCTCATTGTTTCTTCATCTTCATGGTGTTCTATTAAAGAACAAAAATACCATTTACTTTGCAGTAAGATATTGCCCAGAGAACAACAAAACCAAAAAATAAATCTTATTAAAGCCCAGAGGATGTATTGTTTCCACCTGGTGAAGCGGGGTTGAGTAGGCTGCTAATGAGAGTCCCACAGAAACCAAACAGGTTCAGGCTCATGTCCTCTGAATCCCTCAGGTCATCAATATGCACCGAGTGCCAGACTCCTTTGATACAAAAAACAAAAAGATGGCTTTAATCCTCTCATACATCATGTACAACGTAGTCAGCGCACAATTAGATTTCAATGATGCTCATATTCTACTAACTCACCTCCTTGGAAACCGATGTACTGAGATTGACTTTGGATCCGAGAAACCTTCACAACGAAAATCACCCAACAGGTCTGATCCTCCAGTGACATCAAGTAATTCATGGTGCAGTACCTGGAAGAAGATGAAATCATGAACATTTCTGAAATGCCTGTAGTTTCCTTTTTTCCACTGAGCATGCATAAAGTCACCCTGCAATCTGTCCGGGATGTTGACACTGAGCCTTACTTTGCTGATGCTATCAGTTCATCACTGCAGTGGGATTCCTCGAGGTCCATCTGGATTAACAGGATGTGGAGAGAGTGACTGGCATCTTGAAGGAAGCCCCTGACACATAGAGGTGAGTAAGTAAAAGATTAAGCAACAAAAAAATAAATAAATAAGCCATGCTGCTGTTATCTGAATAGTTCGTACCGTATCTTGTTGCAGAAGGAGACCTCGGTGTCAAACTGGTGGAGTGAGAGCAGGAGGATCTTGTCCGTATGCAGTCCTAAAGCATGGGCTACAACCTTGACATCTGATCTGGTTAACAAGCTGGAGAATGTAGTTATCTATGCAAAACCACAAAGGGGACAGGGATGTCAACAATTTGTGATTGTTATAAAGTATTGATGAAACAAAACTGGAGCAGTGGACTGTGGCCTACCTCTAGAAACTTGCTGGACCTCTGATGCTTGTTCAGGCAATCTTCCAGGAAGTCTCGGAGGGAGTGGTGATGCTGTTGCTGGAAGTACATTCTCTGGAGTTTCTCCTTGTCCTGGTGTGCTAAATCTGAATACTTGAGCCTGACCACTGCGTCCGGGGTGGAGCAGTTCAACAAGAGACATTTAGCTATATCGAAGACTTCTTCTTCCACGTTTTCCCCAGCAGATCCCACTTCATTTTCTGTGATCATCATTTCTTCGCCCTCAGAGATCACTTTGTTCCTGTCATCACATACCTCAGTGGATTCATCATTGTTCATTTCCATGGACTCAGTTGCTCCCTCTTTTTCAGCAATCTCTACGTCCATCAGTTCACCCAACTGATCGTCCTCCTTATCAGTGACCTCTTTCAGTTCATTTGGATTTGATTCAGTTGTTTCATTTGGTTCATCTTCTTCAAGTAAGTCATCATTTTCCTTCTGTTGGTGTTGTCCTACTGCACTCTGTGCAGCTTTTTGTGCTCGGCTTTCTAGCGCTTGCAAGAGAGCACTGGCACAGGCATCACCATGGTAGCCAACAAAAATGTCAGACAACTTGAAATCCTCTGAGGCCTCACCTGAGAATTCCTTCACCCACTCCTTTAGTTTGTGGAGAACCCTGTGTTGCCATGGTTCGAGATCGGTACTCCTATCAACCCTGTGTTTTTCAAGCCTGTTGATGAGGGGCATGGGAAAGTGCTCATAGACTTTCTTCTGGTCCTCCACTACCACCAGTCTGAAGTTTGTGTGGACACGACATTTGACTCTGTGAGAGCCGAGACCAAGATCAACGTATTGCTGCTTACTGAGGTAAACATAGTACTGGTTCAAAGCATCGTACAGGCTTTCATAAAGATTTTGCATGTTGAGGAGGATGACAGTGCGTCCGGTCTCCATGCATGTTTTCACACGGTTAACATTGCGGCAGATTTGGGCATATTCCTGGTCCTTTGGGAATCCTGAGCCAAAGACAATTTCAGGTGGTGGATAGTCTCCTTTGGCAAAGACTTGTTGTTGCAGGATATGAAGTGCTGCATTGTTGGTGGTCAGCAAAAGGAGGTAACGGCTCTCCTGGTTGCTTTCATAATCAAGATTCTTTTTCACCATTTGCAAGGTGTTTGGTCTTGGAATTTCCATCAAGTTTTGGAGAACCTCTTGGAAAAATATTACTGGGTCAAAACCCTCTGGCTGTCCACTGAAGTTACGCAAGATAGCCTCCACCAATTGTCCGCCATCTGGTTCTTGTTGGGTGGATTTGACTGCGGCAAAAAGCATTTTGACTAGGCTATAGTAATCCCTTAGCCCAAAGAATTGATTTTTTGAGGTCTCTTGACAGACGCTCAAGAAGGCCTTTGCCAAAGATGGGAAGAGGTGTTTGATTTTCAGGAGAATTTGGTTGGAGGATGAACAAATTCCCTTGGCAGTTTCCACAAGCTCGTCTTCACTTGGATCCCATCTGGACACAAATATTCCTCTGTTCATCTTTGCTGGGTCAAGAGCCCAGTTGGAAATGCCCACAAAGCCAACCTTCATGTGTGGATCTGGCTTGTCATTGTCAATGCAACCATCTTCTAGGAGAGGATGGAGGGTCTTCAGGGGCATTTGAGGAGAATCTTCTGCGAGTCCTATCTCATCAAGCACCACCACTGAAACATACTCATCCATGTTTTTGTCCTTCTGGAAGCGGGCGCAGTTCCTGAATGTCCCTATGATGCCCTCAGGACTTGAGTGAGGACTACACTGAAAGGAGACCATATGAACTTGCTTGAGTTTCTTGAATAGGCCACAGTGGGAGTTCTGGCCCTGCATGGCATCAGCAACCACTGTTTTAGCAAGAGACTTTGAGCTGCCTGGCTTGCCAACCAGAAAGAGTGGGATCCTGAGCTCAATGCAAACCACCATGAGAAACACATTCTCTTTGAGTGCGACATTTTTGGCTATGGTCTCTCTTGTCTGTATGTTTTTAAGGAAGATGTCTTGACAGGATGAGATTTCTTCCTGCAATGCTGCTGAAGAGCATAGAGGTTCTGGAAAGCACTTACAGATCACAGAGAGGTACTTCTCTTTGTCCACCAGAGATGGATAGTAGCAGACTCCAACTGAAAGAATCAAGCACTTCAGTGTTTTATGAGCCTCATTGAGTTGAGAGCAGTTGTTGAAAAGGACCTCGCTATGCTGGTAAAACCAAACTAGCACTTTCATCGACCTCTCCACATCTCTGAGACTCACAAAACTGCACTCATTTTTGCAACTCCGCATATATTTCTGGGAGGCTCCCAGCACGTTTGAGATGATGTCCTTGCAGACCACTGGCAAACGATGGTCGTGAACATTCTTCTGGACAATTTGTTTGATGTAGGAAAGCTCTGTTGAATCACTCAACTGACCAAAATCCCAAACCAAAGAAGCCATGCTTGGAGGCAGGGGATGAACTCTGTACACCAGCTGCCTCAGTGGGACTTTGCCCAGACGGTCTTCTGTTTGATCTGCCTTCACCCTGTACCCTAAACCTGCACGTTCCAAACGTTCCACCATCTCAGGTGAGTGCTTCCTGTAAGGATTGCAAGCAGCTATTATTTTTAAGCCACTGCCTGGCTTCAGAGGTTTCCCTTTCACTGATTTGTCACACAGGACTTCCTTGATGGCAAAAATGGCCTCTGTGGTGTTGGCTTCATCAAAGAACAAAATGGTGTCCAGCTTATGGATTTTGTGGTTCTTCTCAGCGAGTATCTCTGCCTCCCTCACCTTTCTGTAGATCATCTCAGCTGTAGTTCCACCATGTACCTTGACAAGTACCATGTTCTCTACTGGTCTTTCCTCCCTCTGGAGGGCACAAAGGAAACGGACTAATCTGGTTTTTCCACAGCCCGTCTCTCCCATGATCACAACTGGAATTTCACACCGGAATCTCATGTGTATGGCCAACATCTTCATCACATTGTCAGCAGTGAGCTCATACGTTGGGTCTGGATCAAATCTTCCAACCACCATCCCTTTCTTTGCACCAACAACACATGAAATCCTTCTGATTTTTTCTGGCCGGGGCAACTGATCAAATTTTTCAGTGAGACAGATTCCCTGCCGTTCCAAACCTTCCAAAAGTTGCACTGACATCACATCTTCTATCAGGACCTTGTTGCTCTGAGGATCAACTGCGCTGAGTGTGTTTCGCCCCAAAACCATCCTTACATTAAAGCCGAGGAAAGACATTGAGGATCTGTCTGCATTAAAGAAGATGTATGGATGAGACTCATTCTCCCAATGCTTCCGAATTGTCAGACGGGCAAGAAGGTCATCCTCCAGACTGTTATCAACGTGCAGCATGGGACTTTCATCAGACGTGTTCAGAGATGGCGAGGCAAAATCTCTTGCCATTAGAATCATGAACTTCACAATGAAGCCTTTGAAACCAGGCAGCTGGTCAGCCAGAAAATCTGGATCACAGAAAACTGAGTTCTCACAGTCTTTCAGCTGCACATTGAGGAACCAGGAGAAGTTCTTCAGCTCTGCCCAGGATGGATCTTGCATTCCACAGTATAACAGAAAATGATGGACACAGTCAGTGGGACTGCCCTCTCTCGATCCTTCCTGGTAGTTAAAACGATCCAGATTTTCATTCTTCCTGTACTTCTTTAAGTACTGATACGGCCTTTGAATCCCCTCGCTGCAAAACTCCTGCTCATCCATGAGCGGATCAACTGTCTTTTTTGTCGCCACCCCTCTACTGACCAACAACTGCATCACCTCTTTTGGAGGTCTACAATGGATGGTAGGCAGAATGTCAAGAAGTCCAAGCTTCATCTGGACGAGCAAATGAAACACAAAGATATGTGAAAACAAATTGCAGCTTGAGGTCATTTTTGTAATTTAGCTTTACATTCAATAATTTTATCACGCTTACAGACATACAGACAACAATTTTCTGACAGTGAACGCCCACACTGAAAAGAAGTTGTGATCTGAAATAGACATTGCTACCTGTTTTGGCCGGTTTTGAGGTGCTGTGTTTGTTCTCAAGACCTCCACAGTGATCAAGTGAGCTACATTTCTTCGCCACAGCATGCCATGGCTGTCACTCAAACAGCCCAGAACTAACAGATGGAACAGGAGCTCTTCCAGACCTGAACGCACCTGAGAGGTAACAAAAGTGACAAAGAAGACAGATTATGAAGTACCGCCAAAACCGGAACAGGCTGTCTACAGAGATAAATGCTTGTGCTTGCATACTTACTCCAGCGGTGTCGATGTGCAGGAGAACGGGGTCCTGGTCTCTCAAGGGTGCCAGTTTTTCTGATAGACTCTTTATCAAGGAGTCTATGTCAACGCATGGCTCAATCAGTCTGATCCTAACATGTTCTGCTCTGGGAGATTTCTGCTGAAACTTCTCAAACAATCGATCCACATAAAGGGATTTCCCTGTTGATAAAAGAAAAAAATAATTTTTTTCCTCAACTGCACATGCATTTTAATAACAGCATGCCAATATGGGTTAGTCTTACCAACTGCAGGGCGTACTGATGACACCATCCAGACTGAGAGATGATCAGGAGAAACCAGTGTGACAGGGTTTTGCAGGAGGCTGTTTTGTGTGAAGTGGTGACGTAGATATTTCCTGGCAGTCTCCGCTGTTAGACTCACACCAGCCTGTACTTTGTCATTGCTGAAGAAAGAGGGCACATATCTGTGCTGGTGCACAACCGGGCTGACTATTACCAAACGGTATTGCGGACTGGCACTTCTCTGAAGACCCTCAAAGAGCTCCCCCAAGGCCACACTGACGTCATATCCCAGCAACCCTGGATTGACAAGAGAGTAAATCTTGTGCCAGTTTTGTCGGGAGCCTTGGCCAAGAGCTCGGCGGAGAAAGATCTCCACCTGCTCCTCTGTGGTTTCTTCTCTGCAGACTAGAACCTCATCTGTAGATGGCAGAGGCTGCTCCGGACTTTGGATGTAAAAAGACAGGATGGTGGTAAAAACTTCTGCACTGGGACAAATCACAAGATTGGGCTTTCCTTCATGGAGAACCGGCGGAAGGTTCCTGGTTATCTGTTGCGGGTTCATTTCCGAGAGGCACGAGAGGAAGAGGGCCAAAGATGAAATGTCCAAGTACTCGCTGAGATACTGTGACATGTCATCCTTGAATTTACGCCAGAGTTTTTCAAGACTGTCCTCATCAAACCTCCTGACGGCATCATCTTCATCTTCGTCATCTGAAAACTCCATCAAATCATGAGCCTCTTCCGTGTCCTCTTCAGAGTGACCTGGTGAAGCTGGTGTGTAATACTGATCTTCATCGTCAGGCTCCATTTCCAATCCATCATGCTGTGAGGCCATACTTGCTGCATTAGTGAAAGCGACTCTGACATCAGTTAGAGTACACTGAGGCTTTATGGGAAACAGTAAATGCCATAGCTGTGGAGGAACTGATGCCTGCCGTTGACACACTTTGTGTATCCAGTGGCATAGGTACACGATCTGCTCTGAGGTGTAGTAGTTCAGCAGGCTGAAGCTGGAGCGCATGTTGCTGATGAAGGAGCGCCACTCGTTCTGGCAGCTCTCCATGGACTGAGCCAGCTTCTGTAGCTGCTCAGTCACCTCCCCGCAGTACACCATCTCTTTACCCATCAGGGATACGAAGGTGACTTTAATGCACGGCTGCTGCTGTGGGCAGCACTCGACCTCAGCACGCCATTCCCTGAAAAGCATGTTTCCAGATGTTTGCATCTGAAGAAGGATGGTGCCCAGTCGCTGAACTCCTTCAAAAACCTGCAGTGCATGCGGACAGGAGGGTTATACAAGTAATCCCAACAGATGAATCCAAACAGTGAACACAATAACTACAGGAAGTTTGTGTCAATCAAATTTAAATGAAATGCCACTGACCTCTGTGAACCTGTTGACTTGTTCTCGCCCGTGCTCCCCTTTGGATGACATGAGCATCAGTTTGTTCTGTAACTCCAGAAGGTCTTCAAGCTTGTAGCTCTTCTCCCTTCTGTCCTTCCTCACTGTGACGTGGACCATGTTTTGTAGACATCTCTGCAAACGAGTGAAATATCTTAACAAAGACCTACATCTTGGTACTTTTGACTTAGATTTGAATTAAAGGTTGTCCACTTACCTTCTCTGTGTTTACATCAGACCATCCTATGTGGTAAACTCCGTCAGCATTAATAGAAGAAGCCAAAGAGAGAGAGGACTGCTCCACAGAGCCGTGAGTCTCCTTCAGTGTTTTCAGCCAGCTCAGCAATCGAGTGGACTCCCTCTGGAAAACAAACCAAGTGGCATCATTGTCACTTTGCCACAGTTATGTTCCAGCTACATACAACAGAGGTGTAAATACCAGTTTGTCTGGTAGCTTCTCGTCTCTGTTCTGGGTTTCCCACACCGACAGAGCACACTTCATGAAATCCTTAAATCCAGCTCGAGGGGAGAGGGAGTAGAGCAGAGGGGCGTAACCCATCACTGCATCATGGAAACAGGCCACCTGGTCGATCTCTGTGTCATTCTCTCCAGCAGATATGGACGCCAGGTCAACATAGACCTTCACATCACTCATATCTGTTGAGGGGACAGAGAAGTGAGAAGACATGCATTGTGAAAACTAAACTCAGTTTTTGTCTTAGTCTGGAGACTTTGGTTCCTCACCTTTAAGGTTCTCTTTGACCCAGGTGACCAGAGTTTGGCTCGCTAGAAACTCTTCCAGACAGGCCGTGTGCTGCTTGGTGACTCTGGAGAGCTGCTGACTGGCATGAAACAGGTCGACAGTGAGGGAGCCCAGAGCCCTCTGCTTAAATGTGTCGTCTTCCTGTTGGATAGTTGTGCACAGAACTCAAGGATTATTCATTTTCTTCAAAAGAAAAGTTCATTTGTTTGCTTCTGTGAGACTACTGCAGCGTTCTTTTGACTGGCACAATGCAACTCTTTTGTAACACTTAATGTCAGATCATAAGACTCGTACCAGTTGGCTGAGAGTGTCGATTTCTGTGAAGTTCCCAGAAAGTTTCATTTTTTCAGCAATTTTCAGCATCGCACCGGCTGCAGCCGCCGCCTCGTGGAGCTGCCGATAATCCTGGATATGACTGAGTCTGAGATCCACCCAGTTCTCCTCAGATCTGATTCCCGATTCACGCAGCACCTCTGACATCAGACTCAGCTCCTTCTCTATTAGCTTCCCGTCTCCCTGGTCACCAATCTCCACCAAAACCTGATCGAGCTGCTTGAAAGTGATGCTTGCGTTCTCTATGCTGACACCGAGCTGCAAGAACTCTGCCAGCAGTGGATTCCAGATGTTTTCGCAGATCTGATTCAGGCTGACGGGGACAGGAGCTGGGCAGGGGTGCCTCGTAGACGC
This sequence comes from Larimichthys crocea, assembly GCF_000972845.2. Classification (NCBI taxonomy): domain Eukaryota; kingdom Metazoa; phylum Chordata; class Actinopteri; family Sciaenidae; genus Larimichthys; species Larimichthys crocea. The sequence continues at coordinate 21,707,930 of NC_040026.1, read as the reverse complement.
CAAAAGCGCAGCCCGCTCGACCCAGGAGGACAGAATCAGGCTGCTGTGATGCAGTTTGTGCATCTGGTCGGACATTTTCAGGACATTCATACTGGCTTTATACCAGAGGACCTGAGCAGGGTCCATCCTTCCCAACTTCCAATCAGCAACAATGGTCTCAACCTGCACCAGTTTGTTGAGGCCAACAGTCTTCAGATCTGCACTGTGCTGCTCCTCGAGAGTCGACATCTCAGGAACTGGTTAAATAAGAACCATGGTGATACAGGAAAGGATGCAGAAGACCCAAATCTCTGACTTAACATAACTCAAGTTAATAATGAGTCACACTTACCCGTGACGCTCTCTGTAACCTTTCCTATCATCTTTATCAGCGTATCCATCTTCTCTCTCCGCAACTCGAAGGAGTTGAAATCTTTCTCTCTCTGAGCCAGAACCACATCGGCATCGACAGGAACGGCTTCAGATTTGTTCTTTCTCTTGTCTGTGGAAAACATAAAGCAGCTATTATTAATTCGGGAAACTTTAATGTGGTGACCGCTGAAGACTGTTTATCATGTTAGGGTTCATACACTGCAGGTGAAGTCTCTTAAACTGCTCTCTATAGCGCAGGCAGCTCTGTAGGTGTCCCAGGGGCACGTGTCCTTGAAGCAGAGACTCCACCAGAGAATGCAGCGCAGCCAGGCAGCTGTGGACAACCTGCGCTGCGGTGTCATCCATCCGGATGGACTTCCAGTCACCTGAGCCAGAACAATGACAAAGACCAGTATGAAACTTTAGAAGCACCGACTAAAAACCTTCAGCAAATATGGAAAAAAAATATTGTGACTCTGCTGTTGCTTCGTTTGCTGTCTCCAGGGCTGCAGACCAATTACACAATTACACAACCGGGCAAGCCGGATCAGCAGCCTGTCCTGGGATGATCTCCACACATTTGCTTTGTGGCTTTTGTTTGTTTTACAGCACAAAATCCATGTAGCACATCTTCACTCATCCACTAACTCCACTGATGACTTTACAGATTCCTCCCAGACTTTTGTTTGTGTTTGTTTGTGATGATTTTGTGCGTTCCACAAGAGCCAGAGCGAAACAAAACACACGTGAATGAATGAAATAAACGATAAAATGAAATACCGTGAGACAGCAGCTGGTTTATGGCGGACTGTGGATCGAGCAGCTGGACTACAGGGTCGTCTCTGAATCGTGCTGCTGACTCAACCACAACAGCAGATGTGACGGCTTCAGGGAGGTCCTTCACCTTAGACCTGAGACTCCTCATCAGGTCTCCCTCCTGCCCGCTCTAAAAACATGAATGTACGATCATTAAACCTGCTTGGCTCGAGAAAAAAAATAAAAAAATGGGTTAAGAACTTCTTATGAACATCTGGAAGTGTTGTAAGTGTAAGTTTTAGAGCATCCTGTGCATCATGTGACGTGTGACGTGCAGATACTCTGTACAGATCATTGACATGTACTGTACCTGGCAGATTGTCTTGACAGCAGCCTGACACAGCTCATCAAAACAGCTCTGTACCACCTCGTGGCTTTTCCTTATTGCCGCCGAGGTAACGTCGAGACAGCAGACCAGAACTTTATCCTCCTCACTTGTCTGCAAAGAAAACCTGACATCAGACGTCTTCGAAACAAGACAAACGTCAGTTTTCCACTGATTAGGAAACATTCACTCACCTTGGAAATCCTCTTCTTCAGGTCTTTTTTCAGGCTCACACTCCATGTGGATGAAACTTCTTCAAGAGAGCACTCGACTTTGAGCAGCGCATCCCACATCTGAACATTCACAACAGTCATTATGATAAGAGGCATTACAGAGTCTAACAATCAATGTACGCTGTGATCATTTCATGTTTCTTCGCTGTCACAGCTCAAAGCTCGTGTTCATACGCGTACCTCAATTTCCTTTGAGTAGTTGAGTTGTTTCGATGTCACAAGAGGTTTTTCCAGCAGGTTCTCTCTCCACACACTGATCTGCTCCTGCACGCCATGTAGATGATCCTTTAAGGTTTTCTCCTCCTCTGGCGAAGACTGAAAGACACACAGTGAGTTAAAGTTACTGTTCCCACATGAGGCCGTCGGGCCGCAGAGGGAGAGATCGTTACCTCGTTTTTCGGTTCAGCATTCAGAATCTCCGCCAGTCTGAGCACGAGCTGATAGGACAGGACCGCAGTTTGGTACCAGGAGACGAGTCGCACAATCCCACATGTGGACTTCATCACACTGATGCTGCTCAGGAAGGCTGGTTTGATGTTCCCAGATCCAACCAGTCTGCAGACACAAAGCAAATGTTACAGAGAGCACAGTCCCATCATTCATCAGAGGGATTCAGGTGTTCTTACCTGTCCTGCTCTTTGTCGACCTTCTGCAGTATATGAGTCAAAGTTTTCTGAATGTGCTGCATGTAGAGAGGACAAATGTTCATTTTAAAGATAAAACAATGATATTTTAAATGTTAATTACTATTATTATTATTCATTATTATTATTTTCCACCTTTACATTCTCCTGTGCTCTGCTGTAATCCATTGGCTCTCCATATTTTCGCAGTCTGTACATCAGACTCTGGATCAGGTGTTCTGCAGGGATTTCTGTCCGCTCTGAAAATTCAGGAAGATCCTCGAATGCGACCAGAGACAACCAGCCAATCAGCAGCAGAGGATTCTCTTTGGCCATGGACAAGCGTGCCTGGATCAAATCCAGAGTTCTCCTGTGAAAAATTAAAATGTTCTTTCAGCAAAATATAAAAATGTAACCACAGTTTCAGGTAAATAAAGTTACTCTGAGATAAACTCACGTTCTTTTGTCAGAGTGGAACTGTATATTCTCCCTGAACCTGCTGAAATTGACATTTTCAAGTCCTGACCAGTTCTTTTCCTCGACCGTCGGACCAACTTTTGTGGCGTCAGCTCCTGAGTGTCTGAGTCTGAAGAGCAGAGGAACGAGCAGGACGAGCTCCGACACCGACTGCTGTGCACAGTGGTTCATCAAACCCAGCACAACACTGAAGGGACGACACAGAGAAGTGTGAGAATGTGTTATTAAGGTGCACACAACAATATCTACACGTCCAATAACCACTTACATTACAGTTTTTAAAAATGACGAAGCTTGAAGCTTTTGCTGAACTTACTATGGTGCATGTGGGAAAGAACAGAGGACCTCGTCCAGGTTTTTCTTGTCCATCGCAGCCTCTGAGGACACTCGATGACACAGCTCAGCCCAGCCTTTCACTCCAAGGTTGATTTTACAGTGTCTGGTAACCGTGAAAACAGACAGGCCCAGAAGAAGAGGACTGGCGCTCCCCCAGATGCTGGGGAATTTCTCCTTTAGCTCTCCTCTTAAGATGTGAACAAAAGTCTCTGAAATCAGCTCTGACATCTGTAAATACAAAGAACATTTGATCACTGGAGGTGAGACACAACGCGTGCTTTGAATTCTGCTCTTCTTGTTGCACCAACCTGGATCCCAGGAGGTCGGGAGTTGTCTGGGAATGTCACTCTTGTATGTGCAGAACCGAGGCTATTCATGAAATCCTGCAAGTTTCCACACAGGCTCTGAGTGCTCTGTTTGTCTGCTGGAGACCATCTCTGGAAGATTCTGTGCAGCAGGTCGATCGCTGAGGCCTGCCAGGCGTCTGACACCTCCACACCTTTCGATCGATTCATGCCAAATATTTGACGGCCGGTTTCTAATATAATTTGCATTGCGGAACCAGCCTCCAGGCGACTAATGAAGCCTTCATAAAGGTGCAACTCTAGATGAAACACAGGGAGGTACGTGATCAGGTTATGATTAAGATTAATCGACATTACATTCATCTACAGTGATGCCTGACTTACCTTTAATGTTGGGATCAAATGGAATTTGAGCAGATCTTGAGGCAATGCTTGAAATTTCTTTGTGTCGTTGTTTGACACCATACCAGTAAGTCCACCACCCGCCCCTCTGCAGTGTGCTTTCTTCAACGGAAAGACTTGCCTCTATCAGATATCCTCGCTCTTTTAGTCCACTGTAAAAAAAGAGTACATCAGCTTGTTATCAGAGTTCGTCAGGCCAAACCGTCGACGGTTCTTGAAGCCAGAGACAAGACTTTAATCTATCTGACCACAGTCTGCTGAACAATAATAATAACTGTACATAAACATGCATTCATTGATTCCTACTCACACGAAATGCTTCAACTCAAAGGGTAAGTACCCTCCATGATAACACAGAAGAAGCGTGTCATGCTTTTGGTCGAATCTGAACTTTTTGTCCAGCACAGCATAGATGTACAGGGTGAACATGGGAGCACCAGGTGGAGGTCTCACCGGGCTGTGATCACTGCGGAGGGAGAGAAATGCACGATTACGATCAGAGGTTCAACCACAGCTCCATGTCGGTCTTCATGTCAGTTTCTTACCGTGTGCTTTGGGATGGTTTCGTGGTTTCATCTGTCGCTTTGGAGCCTCGCATGTTGGACTGTTTATCACTCCCTCCTCCCGCAGACAGAACTTGTGCGTAAGACTTTAGTTTGGCATCTTTTTCAGCCTGGGCGTCTTCGGGCTGACCCGAGGTTCCTGCAGACGGATTCTCCTCCTCAGACTTTGACTCTTTCTTGAGCTTTTGCTCCGTGACTGAGCCTGATGACGCTCCATCATTGTCCGGGTTTTCTTTCATTGTCTTGTTTGACTCCTGTTCGTCTTGTTTTCGCTGTGACTCAGCAGCAGGTTGAGCCTTGTCATGGTTTGTGTCGTCTTGTTTTCGCTGTTGAGCCTCGTCATGGTTTGTGTCGTCTTGTTTTCGCTGTTGAGCCTCGTCATGGTTTGTGTCGTCTTGTTTTGGCTCAGAGAAGTCCGTCTGTGTTTCCTGGTCGCTCTGACAAGCGACTGGAGTTTGTGTGGATCTGTCTGTGGCTTTAAGTCTTCCTGTTTGGGTCTGAGCTTGCACCATCTTTGCACCAACTTTATGCTGTTGTTCTCGACTCTTTTCCACGGTGTGCGAGTTGTCTTCTTCTGTTCGGGTCCCCGCATGTTGTGTTTCTACAGGGACACTGTTTGCTGTCTCCACGACCTCCATCCATGCTTTTTCTTCTTTTACGTTTGAGCTCTTCTTTCTCCTCGGTTGTCTCCTCCTCCTCCTCTCTCCTTGAGCTTTCTTGCTCGGATTAGCTGATCCTTGTTCCTGTAACACACATCAACTAAACCTTTAACTGAGGATCATTTATCTGCTTTAACTTTTTGTTCATGGTGGTTTACGTGCTGTTAGAATATCAGGCGGGTTTTGTCTCAAACATTTCTACCTCATTCCTTTTTCGGGGTTTTTTGGTTGCAACACCCTCTTTTTTCTGGGACCCGGAGGTGCCGGGCCGGTTCCCCGCTCCGTCCTCCATCTGTAGGGACTCTTGTCACGGGGGAGCCCCTGTTCCCCTCTTCTCTGTCTCTGAATATAAAAATCACATGCAGGCAGTTGCAAAGTGCCAGTTAGGGAGTGTCAGTGCCTGACGGACTCTGTGCAGTCATAAATTATATTATAGCATTATCATAAACAAATGATGTCACAGAGTCTCAGTTCTGTACAAACCAATGAGGATTGTTTTTTCACTGCTTTTGCTGCAGATGAAACTCTCCAACCGTATATAAAGCAGATCAAATGAGCTCATTAAACATCTACAGCAGGGAAAGACAGACACAAAACATGTGACTGTATAAAATCTGATCATCAACAGCTCTGAATTACGCCACCTAGTGGCAAAGTTAGTTTCTGCATTCTGATCTTTGAAAAAAACATATTACATCACCGCATATCAGACAACATGTATCCAGATAAAATGAGCTCTGATGCTGCAGTTTGAGTTTGTCCTCAGCTGCATCATGCAGAGCTGTGCTTTGTGTTTTTATTGTCTGTCTGTGCAGGTTGGAGCATTCACACTTCACTGTACATGAAAGTTAGATCTGCTCTCTCCTGTCATATTGATTATTGATTGATGAGCTGTGACATTAAAATGCTGCTCACCTGTTAGAGCATCAGTAATAATATTACATTATTATGATCAGTAACAATCAAGCTGTCAGTTCAGGGTGTGTGTGGCCCATTAAGGAGATTTGTATGTTGTGTTTACGTACCTTTGGTGATGTGTTCAGGAGCAGGCTGCAGGTTTGTCAGGTAACAACTGCTCAATGTTTCCTGACCTGCTCTGACTTCCTACAGGGAGCTTCAAGGCACCGTCAACAAATTCATCCACCGCGGAAGAGGGCGGACAGACTCAGACATAAGCTGCAGGTGATGTATGAAAGCTGACTGCGTCAACATTAAAAACATGACCCGACATATGAACCTTCCTCAGCACGGTTCAGGTCAGTTTATTCGCAGCGGGAAACGTTTCCACGTCTTGATTTTAACGATCATTTGTGGACGGTCCCTGAAGCAGACGCAGCTCTCTCAGTTTCATTTCTGCCTCAAACCCATCAAACCTGAAACCTAGTGCTGCGTTCAAGTGCTCTGCAAGAAACAGTGCTGCGTTCACGTGCTCTGCAAGAAACGTAGTGCTGCGTTCAAGTGCTCTGCAAGAAACTTAGTGCTGCGTTCACGTGCTCTGCAAGAAACAGTGCTGCGTTCAAGTGCTCTGCAAGAAACTTAGTGCTGCGTTCAGGTGCTCAGCAAGAAACAGTGCTGCGTTCACGTGCTCTGCAAGAAACTTAGTGCTGCGTTCAAGTGCTCTGCAAGAAACCTAGTGCTGCGTTCAAGTGCTCTGCAAGAAACAGTGCTGCGTTCAAGTGCTCTGCAAGAGACTTAAATGCTGCGTTCAGGTGCTCATTGTGCAGAAATCAGACGCAGCTCTCTCAGTTTCATTTCTGCCTCAAACCCATCAAACCTGAAACTTAGTGCTGCGTTCAAGTGCTCTGCAAGAAACTTAGTCCTGCGTTCACGTGCTCTGCAAGAAACCTAGTGCTGCGTTCAAGTGCTCTGCAGGAACTTAGTGCTGCGTTCAAGTGCTCTGCAAGAAACGTAGTGCTGCGTTCAAGTGCTCTGCAAGAAACTTAGTGCTGCGTTCACGTGCTCTGCAAGAAACCCAGTGCTGCGTTCAAGTGCTCTGCAAGAAACTTAGTGCTGCGTTCACGTGCTCTGCAAGAAACTTAAATGCTGCGTTCAGGTGCTCGTTGTGCAGAAATCTGTTTTACTGTCACATCTGATGTTTATAGATTCATATTACTGCTGCATTAATGTGCAAGTTGTATTTTAGATGTTTAATGTTGAGCTCAGTAATCAAAAATATCTGATCAAAAAGAATTAAAGAGATTTTTATTTAATATCAGATACATGTGAAAATACACGACATGTCCAAAACAAACTCATTTCTATCCCACTGCTAAGACGAATAACAAAATTTAATAATTAAAATATAAATCATGACGACACAGACGGGCATTGTGTGAATGCTGCTGCTCAGACTGACTTCAACTTCAACTTTCTTTCTTTCTATAGCAGCTTTCATACAGAGCTGCAGCCCAAAGTGCTTCACAGAGCAGAATAACAACAGAAATACACAAAATCTAACTGTTATTAAGGTAAGACAGCAGTTACATGAAAACTAGAGATTAGAAGAAGAGTAAAAAGGATAAAACTACAACAATGAAACAAATAATAAGAAACATGAAGACCTACAGTTGCAGTAAATAAGAGCTGTACAGTGAATAAGCACCAGAGATAAAAGTCAAAAGTCTCTGTCTGATGAACCAGATGAATTTATTACATTTCATCAGATCTGCACGTGTCAAACATTTTAACTGCAGCGTCTCATTTCAACATTCATGTCTGTCTGTCTGTCTGTCTGTCTGTCTGTCTGTCTGATGTCTCTGTCTGTGTCTGTCTGTCTGTCTGATGTCTCTGTCTGTCTGTCTGTCTCTCTGTGTGTCTGTCTGTCTGTCTGATGTCTGTCTGTCTGTCTGTCTGTCTGATGTCTCTGTCTGTCTGTCTGTCTGTCTGTCTGTCTGTCTGTCTGTCTGTCTCTCTGTGTGTCTGTCTGTCTGTCTGTCTGATGTCTCTGTCTGTCTGTCTGTCTGTCTCTCTGTCTGTCTCTCTGTCTGTCTGTCTCTCTGTCTGTGTGTCTGTCTGTCTCTCTGTCTGTCTGTCTGATGTCTCTGTCTGTCTCTCTGTGTGTCTGTCTGTCTGTCTCTCTGTCTGTCTCTCTGTCTGTCTGTCTCTCTGTCTGTGTGTCTGTCTGTCTCTCTGTCTGTCTGTCTGTCTCTCTGTCTCTCTGTCTGTGTGCCTGTCTGTCTGTTTGTCTGTCTTTCTGATGTCTGTCTGCCTGTCTGATGTCTGTCTGTCTGTCTGTCTGATGTCTGTCTGTCTGTCTGATGTGTCTGTCTGTCTGTCTGTCTGTCTGTCTGATGTCTGATGTCTGTCTGTCTCTCTGTCTGTCTGATGTCTGATGTCTGTCTCTCTGTCTGTCTGATGTCTGTCTGTCTGTCTGTCTGTCTGTCTGTCTGTCTGATGTCTGATGTCTGTCTCTCTGTCTGTCTGATGTCTGTCTGATGTCTGTCTGATGTGTCTGTCTGTCTGTGTGTCTGTCTGTCTGTCTGTCTGTGTGTCTGTCTGTCTGTGTGTCTGTCTGTCTGTCTGTGTGTCTGTCTGTCTGTCTGTCTGTCTGTCTGTCAGAAACAGTCCAGGGAGAAGAAGAGGTGGATGATGTTAAATATGTTCCCGTCACTGTTCTGGGTTTGTGTCCTGCAGTGTGTCATGTGATCTTTCATTCAGACATGTGACAGAAGTGAAAACACAGATTCCCACCATGACAGATATGTTCAGTTTCTGCTTTGCTCTTCATGATGAAATCATGGACAGACAGAAATTACTTATGAAGAGATAATAAGAGGAACTTCTTCCAGAAACTCCTCGTCTCCTCCAGTCCATGCCTCAGTCCTGCACAGGTTTCTTGATCCTCCTCACGATGACCCTGCTCCTCCTTCCTGGAGGTCGACCTCCTGCATCAGTGGCTGCAGCCTCCCTCTCTCTCAGCACTAACCCCGGCGGTCTGGGTTCACCCCGCATCGGCGCAGGCTTCCTTCCTGATCGCATACTGTCCACGAAGGACTCCACTCCGTCAAACTTGGCCGTGAGCTCCGCGAGGTGCTCCTTCATGCTGTTGAACTCCTTGTACAGATCTCCCAGGGCGTCTGACAGAGGCTGGATCCTGAGACCGGTCACAGAAAGTCACAGTTAAACTACAGTGACGGTGTGAAATATTAACTAACATCGTGATGACAGGTCACCTTCCATAGTCGGGCAGCACAGTGTTGTGGTCATGCAGCAGCAGATCTTTGACCTGCGTCATGATGGCGTATTTCCAGTTGTCTAACACCAGCGTGAGGTTGGCACATCCTTTGGTGTTCACTCTCTCTGCTGAGACACAGAGCAGCTAAACGATCAGTTATGTATCAACAGAGAAGTCATTAAGAAGACAGACTCATTTAATATGCTTATAAAGTCAAGATGGGCACGAATGAGAGAAACCAGTGAAATGTACTCAAGTGTTAAAAGAAGAGGAAACAAGGACAGAAGGAAGGATGGAAAGAAGGAAAGAGTAAGTAACTGCAGCCTGATCAGGTGATTTATAGGTCAGAGGACATCTGGACTGAATTTAGTTGATGTAAAATCACTTCAGGAGAAAGAAATGTGTCTCAATGCTTCATTAGAGACCTGCAGACCCCACAAAGAACTGCCACTTCCACGACTGTACGTATATTAAAGTGCTTCACTGGAATACTGTTCAAACAATAATTATATGTAACATCGATGCAAACTGACGAGTTTTAAGATGAAAACCGAAAGTACAGACAGAGACCGAGTTTCAAGAGTTCATCCTGGTCACAGAAATCATATATCATATGGAAAAACATGCCAACATTAACGCCAGACTCCAAAAGACTTTCAGAAGATTTTCAGCTGCAAATCACTGAAAGAGCCAAAAGTGACTGAGAGAAGAAATGTCTCCCAAACTCAAACTTTAAAAGTACTCGAGTAGATGTAATATTTTCCTGCTGACCTTCGTTCCTGTAGTCCCACTCTGTCTTCACTTTGGGTTTCTGAGCAGCACACAGAGTCGCTGATAAGATGAGCAGAGCTGCAGCAGCCTTCATCCTCAAACCTGAATCAAACAAACAAACCTGAGAAACTTTTACTGCATTTCAAATTTAAAAAAAAACAAAGTGCAGGTTAGAAAAGTGCTGAACGTACCTGCAGTGAGAGAACAGTCAAAAAGCAGCGAGGGCAGAGCCGACCCTCTTATGAGCAGAGGAGGGAGGCTCTCCGCTCTCCACTCCCATCTCAGGCCGAGCATCATATATCAGGACTCACTTCAAAGTCAGACACGAGCCTGCTGAAACTTTCCTTTTTTTTCTGAGAACACTGAAATAACAAAGAGAAAATGTTTGTGATAATTCCTGTCGGCGCGTCAGCTGATGGTTTATAACGAGTCCACAGGAAGGACGTGAAGCTGGACGCTGCCGTGTGATGTCAGTCCTGTGGGACTCTCTGCAGAAGTGTTTGATGTTCTACATCCAGCTTACACATTCCTGATGTCCATCTGTTGTCCATCTGTTGTCCATCTGCAGACCTGAGGACGGGCCGGGCTCGATTATGGTGGATGTGTTTACCGTGAGGCTGATTGACACAAACATCACCTCTGTCTACAAGAACGTATGTCCAAAAGTATGTGGACATCTAAAGAGACATGCATCGTCAGGTGCTGATACTTTTCTCTTTATAAAGACCAAAACATGAAGTCTTACTGCTGCTGATCGTTGTTTACATCATTTCATCTGTAACTGCTCTTGTATCGTTTCTGTTTTTATGTCTGTTAATATTTTAGTTTCATGTGTAAGGTTTCTCTTATCTTCAGTGTTTCCTCCAGATGTTGAACCTGCTGATGCCGAGCGGTCAGGTCTGACTCTGCGTCTTCATGAAGCTGCTCTGTCATCAGTGCGAGACCGACACGAGCCACGATGATCTTATTCCTCAAACACGTCTATATGATGGAACAGGTTTCAGTTTGAGTGACATGATGATTTGATGTAAAGACGCTTAATGTGCAAAACTAAAAACAAACCTAAGGATCCATAAATCTGTTAATGTAACAATAAACAGGGTTTAAATTAATGACCCTCTTACATTTTACATCTGCTTCTCCTTAATTTTTTGATCTTTATATTAAATCCTGTATAATTTCATATTTAATATCTTTAAATATAGATGAAAATATTTTAATAATTTGTCTTAAGGGTAAAAACCACTGACATAATGTACATGATACTGTTTGTATGTTTGAATCTATTGGATTTTTAAAACTTTGATAGAATTATATAATTGTTACTTTCAGTCAGTAACGAGACGGAGAGTTTATTTTCCTCCTAAACAGTGATGGTGTCCAGATACTTTTCTTTTCTTACTCCTCTTCGAGGTCAGAACATTCAGATATATCAGATGAATAAACTCGAGTCTCTGACAGTCAAAGATCTGCAAAATGAATCCTTTCTTGTTTGTTTTTTTATTATTTTTTTTATTTTGTTTCAAATCCAGGTCAACAGCATACAACTTTCAATGTCAGGTCCTCGGTTAGCTCAGTGGAAACAAAGTGAGGACCGGCTGCAACTCCAAGAGCATGCTTGCTCAGCAAACGGCCCCTGGATCAGTACAAAAGGAACAAAGGTCACTGCCGTCCGTCCGTCCGTCCGTCAGCATGACATCAGATAATCGCTCTCGAGAAATTCACACGTGGGGCGAGAATGATCACAAAAAAAAAAGTAGTTTTTTTTCTCTTCAAGCATTTTCAAATGAACCTACAACTAAAAATATATTCTCACTCCATCAATGGAATCACCGTCAAGCTCTCACAAAGAAGCACACGTCTCATAAATAGATCTGCGGCCCGCGACTCGCCCTCTCAACCGAAGACGCCCGTTTCCCCCGTCAGCGACCTCGCTCAGTCTTCACGTTAACGGAGCACAAGAAAACAACGTGATGACAGAAGGATTGTTGTCAGTCAGCAGAGATCACACAGAGGACGCAGATTAGAAGAGATTCTGAAGAAATCGGGATTATGAACAGAGACATCTGTGAGTTTGGAATTATTTAAAAATTCTCCAATTTAAAGTAGAAAACCTAAAACACACAGAATCAGTGTGTCGGCCTCAAAGCTTTTCTGTGTTTCCATCTGGACGACAGCTGAAGCTTCTATCGTGAGTGTGAACGTTTGCTGATGATACCAAAATGTTCTGATGGACGCATGTTCAGCAACGATATGAGCGGCTCGAACTAACGATGCCAGATGTGAACGTGTGAATGACGTGAAACCAGAACTGAACCGCCAAGACTTAAATGATCTCACAAGTTTTGGTCCCAAATATTAAGTCTCATGAGAGAAACTGAAGAATCCGTTTTAACCGACAGCCCCACGTGACGCCGCTGACTGCAGAAACATTTCCCCTCTCACAGCTCGTCTCATCTTTATCGAGTGTTTTTATTTGTCGAGAAGTTTCTGCCTTTGAAATTTTGTTGTTAAAGTCACATTTGAACGTTCTTAGCACCGCAAATAAAAACCACACTGGGTGTGTCTCTGATTACATCTCGAGGTAAGTGAGGAAATGTTTTAGCACTTTTCTTTCGCCTCCTGGTGGAAGAAGCTCAAGGCTTCTGCTCGAGTACCGAAAAATACGACGCAGACACAGACGAAGGCGCCGTTCTCTCTGCGCTGACCTGCGACCTCTTCCAGCAGCAAAGTCTTTGAAGGCTGAGTTATGGAAAATAACCCGGAGGGGGGTTCAGAGGAGGAGCGTCCGTCATGGTCTGACTCCTCTGGACTGGCGCCAGCGAGAAAGAAAAACAATAGAACCACAGGTAGGGAGTGACGAGGGAGGGAGGAGAGCGGCGAGCACCAGTTATTTGGAGGAGCACCGACCGGATGATACAGTGCGAGTCAGTGACGACGACGACGGGGAGCTGATCAAATAAAAGCTACATATCGTGCCTGTTCGAGTTCGATCCACCAAGCTACAACTCAACAAACCAGAGAAGATCTTTAGGAACCAACATCACGTGTTACGTCTGTGATCAGTGGAGGATGTCAGGGGTGAAGAGCTTTCCGTGTCCAACGTGGGACTTATTTTTAAAGTAATTTAATACTGAAAATATAAACTCTCTGCTGGAATTACCCTACAGCTCCAAAGAGTTTTCAGGTCTGAGCTCCGACCGATGATTGTACTTTAAGGGGCTTGTCAAAGAGACCAAGACCGAGAAACACCTGACTGAAGAATCCACGCTGAAGATTCAAAATTTTTAAGGTTTCGCTACAATCGGATAAAAAAAAAAAAGAAAAGAAGAAGCTTAATTAAATAACAGTATCATTCCTCAAATGTATTTATACACAGCAAGATTTTCCAGAAGACGTAGTGAGAGTGAGAGGGGCACTGATGTGAGAGAACGTCCACACACTCGAGTCTTTGCTGTCGTCCTGAGTCACAGCAGGATTTATTTGAGGGGGGGTGATTACTGAGGGAAAGGGGCCTCAGCCAAAAGTGCTTTACCTTAACGAACCCCGCCGCTAACGAGCCGCCGTGAGGAGGGATCTGGTTTGATTGGATTAATCTTCGAATTCGATGTAAACGCTTGCATCCCGTTCACGCGTCACAGCAGCCTGTGAGATGGGAACAACAAGAGGCTTCGAAGGGAGGCCAAAGAACACAAAGGAGGGCGTCCACATCTCGCAGCTGGTCCTGGTGCACTGATGTCATTGGCGAGTTAACAGGAGGGCCGGGCGGGATAAGGTCATGGCGGGGCAGGGCGAGGCGAGGCAGGGCGGGGCAGGATGGAGGGCACAGGGGGGGTTTTTAACTGCGGGGCAGGCTGCACATTTCACAGTGCTCTGTGCCGGGCTGGTTCATGAAGGTGCAGTGGAGGCAGGACCACATGGCTGAGGAGGAGGCGGGGACTGAGGGGCCGCCCATGGCGCCGTAACCCAGAGAGCTGGAGGGCTGCCCGCCAACTGTGCCTGCGAGGACACGAGAGGGATTAACAGGACATGAGCACGGCAGCTACATTTCATTTTAATCATCTCTGAAGCCAAACTGAGGCTAGGCAGCTAGAACTGAGTCATCCACGTGGCCGCGCCCTCGCTGACTTACTGCACAGCTGCTCGATGGTGGCCCACTGCTCCGACTTCTTCCAGGTCTGTGCCAGATCCTCATTAGAAGTCCTCACTGCGTCCAGTAGCAACCCGATGCTGTCCTGCACAAACAAACAAACAAACAGATTCAAAATGTGCAGCAACGTCTGGGTTTGATGAAGGCTGATCGGACCGAGCGGTTCATTATCTGAGCACTTCCAGACTGGCAAAGAATGTGAGCGCACTCTGCAGCACTAATGGGAAACCAGAAGTGTCGTCTTACTCTCAGAGGCATGACTTCATTGGTGACGAGGAAGAGGAGCAGATGGAAGTCCGACACGATGTCCAGGAATGCCGTGGAGGTGCACTGGGACAGGTACGTCGCTAAACTGTGGAAATTCTGCACAAACACACAAACAACGTGAAGATAAAGACGTGGAACTTCCTCTGAACTCTGGAGGTCAGCCTCATTTTTTTCAGGCACGCGCTGCGGCTGCTCATGTCAGGATGAAATACGGGTCGGTGTCGAATGTGGGTCATCACGTGGCTGCTGGAACTCTGAGCGTCCTGTCTTTACAACAAACACGCTCAATAATTACAAATGGCAGCAGACCTGGATTATCTGAAACATCTGATGATTCAAGGCAAACAGCCAAACTATGAACGCGGCCTTTAAATCGTGTCTTCAGCTGATCTGTGCAGCGTTAGGGCTGAATCACGGCTACTGACGTGTTATTAAATCATAGCAGTGAGACATTTTGGAAAAATAAAACCTGCATCAATAAAAAAAGCCGTGCAGAGCGTTCAGAGAGAGAACTTTGAACTTGTGCTCCTTTGGCAGGTGAAACAGGAAGCTGCTGTGTCCCGTCCCTCCGTCTTCTCCAGGATAGAAATAATCCTCATGTTGGAATCGTGAACGTGGTGGCCTTCCTGTCCCGTGGTGAGCTTATAGTAAAGTATTTCAATACTGAGATTAATGCAACAACCCTGAGACAATTTCATGTCACACTTCCAGTCCTGATACAGATTTAAGAAGTGTTACAGTGAAGTATGAGCTCGTCACCAACTCATCCATGAGGTTTTACTAACTTAAAGTTACGACGTCCACGTGAGGACAGAAGGTTTGAGGAAACATGTTTAGATTTAACAAGGAGATGAATGAAAAGCTGAGATAAAGTGAATCCAGAAGTGAGTTACTTGTGTCTCTCCCAGGATATCACGGTTCTCGATGGGGAAGCGTTGTGTGGAGCAGAAGGTGTACTGGGGGTCCTTTGGAAACGTGGTGGTTATCTGTAGAGACATCGCACATGAAGTCAGGACCATCAATCAGAATGAATAAGAACAGATGCTGCATGAAAAAAAAACACGTGCTCACGTCTATGATGAGGTACTCGACGGGGAGAGGCCGGGCGAGGAACGTGACATCATTTCCAAACTTGTCTTTGTCCTTTTGGATGCAAAGAGGAGAAAACAGAAACCTTAACATCTGCATCCAAACATCTGGATTAAAGCGCTCCAAAAACAGCTGGATGTCATTATCATAACGACTTTATATTCTCAGAAACAAACCTTGGCCGTGTTAACACGGGCTCACCTTGTAGAAGACGTCTGGTACGTACTGCTCAGGGCTCGACTCTTTAGCGTAGCCCAGCTCGGGAGCGTCTTTGCAGGGCAGCAGGCACTCGTCTCTCACCAGAGCCATGCACTGATTGGACACCTGGTATCCTTCAAAGTGCACCTGGTTGTCTGGACCTCCTGCACAGACACAGACACACACACACACAGACAGACATAGAAGTATTAATGTGTTTCCTCTGGACTGCAGAGTGTTAGCAGAGCTGCGTCGTTGTCTAAAAAACTTTCAAATGCAAACTAATAAAATCTGTTTTACTTCAGGTGGTTTGAGCTTCTTCTTCTTCTTCTTATCTACCTACAGCAGACGCCGGTCGAACCGGCACAGCTCAGTCTAAGTGAATATTATGTTTAGAACATCTTCTCTGCTTCACCTCGAGCTTCTGTGACGGGAAACTGAAGCGTTTGTATTGATCCATTTCTTCTCTAAAAGCCTCGACACCCTTCAAACTGTGCAGAGTCTGAAGTCTGGTGGCTTCGCAGAGATCGATATAAACACTGGAGCTCCCTGTCAGACGGGTAAAGCTGAGAAAATATTCAAAATATATCGTACACTTTGACGTTTAGGTTTTGTTGCTGCTCCGTCCACAGCAGTACCACAGCGCTCTGTTCTCCTGTCTGCTTCTCAGAGAACCCAAACTCTCCTTTAAACATGTATCAGTGTCATACTGGAGTCCTAAAACTCTAAAACTCTTCAGCTTCACACATGCAGCTCATTTGCAAACAGACGACGTCTTCACACACATGAAAGTGAAACAGATGGACTCTGCCCTGGCTGGCATTAGATGAGTAGCCGTGACGTCAGCTTTGGCTGCCAGCGCCTCATTAATGTAAATGACGGGGATGAGGTCGCCGCTACGTTTTGTGCTTTCCTGGAACAAATATATGAAGAGGTCTTAGAGAGGCGGGCGGGTCAACGCTTGGCCTCGATCCCACAGAGCAAACACACGTCTCAGAGAGCGCCTGGCTTGTATTACACTGCTCCGCATTACGATACTTGACAGTAATAAAAAAACTAATAAAACTAAGACCTCACAAGTTTCTCATTATCACTTGTTATGTGTCGGCTCAAAGCTAAGACTGTAAACACAGAAAAACTGACGGGACAGAATCGTACCTGTTGCCACCACGGTCACAAACTTGGAGCCAAAGTGGCCGTCTCGAGAGAGTCTGCAAGGGTTTGAATGATGATTCTGGAAGTATCCAGCTGTGATGCACTCCTCTGCGCTCAGGTAGTGCGAGTCCTGACAGAAGTAAAGACAGCGATGAGACATGAAGCAGCGTGTTGGGCTGGTGAACACGTCGTCTTTGACCGAGCCGCGTCCTCACCTTGTTTCTCGTGTAGCGGACGGTGCCTATCCTCGTGTCCTCAGACAGCAGGTCAGTGAAGATCCAGCCCACCTGAGAACCAGCGAAACAGACAGAGCTGAAACAATCATCACAACTTAGAGCAAACTTTCCATCAGCCGTGCAGTTATGCTCATGTTTAACAGATGAGAGTGAAAACAGTTCAACAGGTTCAGTTCTTTAATGAATCATGAATCAGTTTCCGTGCCAAAGGCTTCGGCAGAGAGCAGAACACCTCGACACAGAAGCAGAAATCTGCCTTTAACCTTCAGTTCAGATGTCAAAGTTTGTCACTTGCTGGAGTGTGAACTGTCAGAGTGAGAATCCACTTTGTCTGAAGGTAACTGGGGGGCACCAGGGTGTCAGACAGACCTTGCAGAGGCCCAGTTTGGCAGCGATCTCGTCCACAGCTGCAGCTTTGGGATCGTCCACCAGTTCCAGGCTGTTCTGCGTGGCATTCTGAAACACGAGGGTCCGGATTCAATTAAAACAAAGAGCTACTGCAAGCTACAGACGTTAACTCACAGATCAAAGTACAGTGACACTCAAACTCACCTGCGGCGGCTCGTAGATGGCAGCCACCTCAGCTCTGATGCCCAGAGGGATGTCTTTGTGCTCGGTGAACCTGCCGTACAGGTATCCCATCCTCTGACTGCCCGTCTTCCTCCAGAAGTCCAGGAAGCGGTCGGCGATGGTGTGGTTCTCAAACATGATGTTGTCCACGTGTCTGTATTTCTGGGAGGAGAGCAGACAAAGCTCTGTTCATGTCACGACACATGATAACTGTCCTTTCTCTTGTTTTGGTCAAAGTGTACTGATGAGGCTTTGGTACCTGTCTGTTCAGTGTGATGGCACTGGGCTGGCACTTGGTGCAGATCCCCTCCGGCCAGGGAGGGTGGCCCTCGCAGCCCGACTTGATCTTACAGCTGATGTTCTCCAAAGCTGCAAACTTCCCTCTGCAGGAGATCAACACAGTGTCAGAAGCTGAGCAGACTTTGTATATTCCCACTGAACGACGTGTAAAAACTCTCTCTCACTTATCAGCTCCACCCGTCAGCTTGCGAAGGTATGCGTGGAATGACATGTGCTTCACTGGTGGGTCGAGGTGATTCAGGTAGTCTTCGTCAAAAGGCTGACGGAGGAAGAAGAGGCCGAGTGTCAATAAGTTCAATCAGAACAAACTGTTGAGTTTAACAGACAGAGAGTTGTCTTACCTCTAACGGTACACAGTGCACACATTTTCCAAGAGCACCATGGCGACATCTGCAGCGAGAGAAGAATCGTCAGCTCTCTGACATTTGTTTTTACTCTGGATGTTTGCCGTGTGTGTGTGTGTGTTTCTCACAGCTGTGGGTCTTTGTTCCTGTAGATCTTGCCGTCTTGCTTGGCCAGATACTGATCGATCTCGTCCTCCTGGACTTGGGGCGCTGAGAAGGACCGGGGGATCATGGAGGACGAAGAAGAGGACGAGGAAGAAGATGAGATGGATGGTAGTGATGAAGATGAGTGCGGGGTGGCCGTGTCCATCACCTCCCCGGAGGAGGAAGGAGATCCTGAAGGGAACAAAAACAGCATGTCGCCATGCCTACGGAGGAGAAAGACAAAACAAACAGAAGAATCAGAGAAAGCTCGTTTTCAAGTCCAACTCAGGCTCGACGCTGCTGATACTTACTTGATCTTAAGCAGGCTCAGAGTTTTGTTCTGGGAGAGGATCTCGCCGGTCTTGTTGCGGTTCAGGTAAATAGAAAACCCATTGGAGTTGAACCCAAACTCTTTGGCTACCTGAGGGAGGAGGCACGCAGCGTGCTGATTAGAAGACAACCTCGAGTCATGTATAATCAAAACAGCGCCAACTTTCCACGTTGAGAGGATCAACATACACAGCCCGAGCTGATCATCGGCGTGAAGATTTTCCTCGAAATCAACTCAAACAATCCAGACCCCGGTGTGCCAGTGGAAAGGTGCATGTGTGAAGGGTAAAACAGATTAGCACAGAGCCTCTTGGCACGAGAGGAAGCTTGTGGGAACACCTCTTAAGGTCATCGCGGAGTGAGCCAAACTAAGCTATTAAGAGCACTCTGAGCTGGCCGGACAGCAGAGTATCATCACATCACATATCGGGCAGACGATCCATTCAACCGTTAGTGAACTTTTACTATAAGAACAGGGCAAACATCTTTAAATAAAAGACCTCATGAACCAGTGCCTTGTGTTGTTAATACTAAGCAGAGATCATGATTTATCTAAAGCCACACAGAGGAGACTGGTGTTATATCTGTGAAACTGTACGAGACAGAATCATTTCATTCAGCTGCAGGGAAACATCCTGCCGGGCTCGCGCCGTCTCTGCTCCGTCTGCCTTCACGCTCACAGTTTTCTGTTCCACCCGTCGCCGGCTGCACGTCGCAGGGAATGAAAACTACTCCTCCGATTGATCTGCAGACTACACCACCCTGCCTTCACAGGGATACATACATTTTTAATGAGGTGCTGCTGCAATGCTCTGCTGCAACGCTACTCTACAAACCCGAATGATTCACAGGAACGTGGCATTCTTTTGGAGCGCCTGTGTATAAATAGACGTTAAACTAAGACAGGGTTATTCCTACAAACAAATGTAAATGTATTTTAAGCGTGCTAAACCACAACGTGGTGATGAGCAGCTGTGCAAAGAGCATCCACCGTGGTCCTTGAACACAAATCTCTCAGACAGGTGGCATGACAACAGTGGGAGCTGGGAGCGCAGGGCTGACATGCTCTGGTACTTTCTGCACGGCGTCGCACATAAATGAACAATGAGCAGACACAAGAGCACTCTGTGACAACAGTGTGAGCTTTAGTAATCAGATTACTGCTGGACTTAAAGAGGCGGTTCTACCTTTGAGAGAGTGTCTGTAATAATAAAGACACGCCGTACCTTCTTTAGAAAAGCAGCAGCTGTCTCCCTCTTGGTGGAGGGAATCTTCTTCATCCCATCTGGGGATTGTACCCTGATGATCTGAAACAAGAAACGACAACATGAAATCATCCAGTGGTAGAAACACCACAGGTTCAAACAGCACAGGTTCAAACACCACAGGTTCAAACAGCACAGGTTCAAACAGCACAGGTTCAAACACCACAGGTTCAAACACCACAGGTTCAAACACCACAGGTTCAAACACCTGTCAGGTTCAACAAGGCGCTGCTGCCGCCTCTTCGAAGGGAGCTGAAGCCAACAGGCTGAACAGACTTGTTGGTAAAGCCTGTGATGTTGTGGGGGTGCAGATGGACTCGCTGACTGTGGTGTTGGAAAGGACGATGCTGCCTAAGGTGCAGGACATCTTGGACAGACTCAGGAGCAGCTTCAGCCAGAGACTGCTGCCACCCAGACGTCCACAGAGACACAGAGTCTGTCCAACCTGTGAGCATCAGTCTCTACAGCTGCTCCCTCAAGATTTCAGACACTCCAAGTCCAGCAGATATCCAACTGCACTTAACAATCAGTGTGTTCTCTGTCTGTCCAAGAATAAATTCTTTAGAAGGTTTTAGATTCACACACTGCACAGTTCACTGTTATTGTTTTTTATTTTTCTGTCACTGGTTTGATTTAACTGTTATTCATACACGTGTGTAAAGTGTTAAAACAGGTTAAAGTTTGTTTTCTTACTATCTCACTGACGTTTGAGAGCTGCTGAACAAAAACCTGCGAGGATTAATAAAGTATGATGATTCTGATTCCTCCCCCCTTCCTCACCTCTTCCTCCCTCTCTCTCCCCCCCTCTTCCTCTCCTTTCCCCCCCTCTTCCTCTCCTTTTCCTCCCTCTCTCCCCCTTTCCTCCCTCTCTCTCCCCCTCTTCCTCTCCTTTTCCTCCCTCTCTCTCCCCCTCTTCTTCTCCTTTTCCTCCCTTTCTCTCCCCCTCTTCCTCCCTCTCTCTCCTCCTCTTCCTCTCCTTTTCCTCCCTCTCTCTCCCCCTCTTCCTCTCCTTTTCCTCCCTCTCTCTCCCCCTCTTCCTCTCCTTTTCCTCCCTCTCTCTCCCCCTCTTCCTCTCCTTTTCCTCCCTCTCTCTCCCCCTCTTCCTCTCCTTTTCCTCCCTCTCTCTCCCCCTCTTTCTCTCATTTTTTCTCCTCCCTCCCCCTCTCTTCCTCTCCTTTCCCCCCTCTGCGCCCCCTCTTCCTCCCTCTTCTCCCCTTCTTCCCTCCTTTTCCCCCCCTCTCCCTTTCTCTCCCCTCTCCTCACCATCCCATCTCCTCCTCCCTCTCTCCTCCCCCCTCTTCCCCTCCCCTCCCTCTCTCCCCCCCCCCTCTCCACAGTGGTGTCAGTGTCAGGATATCATGACAGCGATGACAGTGCACAAAGTAACGTACCGTATAGTAACGTACCGTAAAGTAACGTACCGTAAAGTAACGTACCGTAAAGTAACGTACCGTGGCGCACACAGCTGTGGGTGCAGATGTTCTGGACTCTTTAATTAATTTAATTACTGAATCAAACTAAATGAGACTTTAAAGTGAAGCAGCAGCAGCTGCGCCGACGTTAAAGCACCGACACGGTTCCGGCCGGTGTTCGGCTAACGGGCTGAGCGCGTGAAACAGCGTCACCGACGGTTCCTACCGGCGGTTTGTGCCGTTAAGTTTGATCCGCTGTTAGCCTGTTAGCCTGTTAGCCTGTTAGCCTGTTAGCCGGCCAGGCCTCCGTCCCTGTTTATCCGAGGCTAGCTGTTAGCATGTTAGCATGTTAGCATGGAGCTAATTCTGCTGCCTCATCACTGTCAGAGCTAACGAGCTAACAGGCTAACAGGCTAACAGGCTAACGGTCAACACTTCCCGCCCTTTCACTCACCATGTTCTCCGCCATGTCTGCTCCGGTAGCTCCCGGTAGATGTGGCCGCGTCGGTGGACAGACACACTGAAGCTGAATCACGGAGCGTGTGTGTGTGTGTGTGTGTGTGTGTGTGTGTCAACGAAACTCCATCACACAACTACACACACCGGGTGCTGCACGCATTAGTGACCGGCCACCACCGAGTCCCACACTGAAGCGAGCACGGCGGAAACAAGCTTTGTTTTGTTCCGCTTTCCTCAAAGTGCAGCTCAGATATAATATAATGTAATATAATGTAATGTAATGTAATGTAATG